>NC_138369.1:76437961-76475641 GCF_054177405.1 Leptonychotes weddellii
CCTGGGCTCCGCCTCTGCAGCCGGCTTCCCTGCTCCGTTACCTGGGAGCTCTGCCACACTCAGGCACCCCCGGTCTTTCTGTGACCCCGAGGGTCCTGAGACCACACTGTCTCGGAGGGTTCCACCCCCAGCTTAGCCACCAGAGTGACGTCCCTCGGCGGAGCAGACTTTTAAAAGTTCCGATTTTGTGCTCCGCGGCTCTATCACTTGCCAGAAGCGGCCGACGGAGGCCCCTCCCCCGCCGTCTATCCTCCTGAATATCGCCTCGGATTCACTTCTCCGCACGTCCTACCTGCTAGAAAGTGGTCGCTTTTCTGATGAGAGAGTTGTTGCTCTTCTTTTCTTCGATCTCCTGTTGAGTTTGTAGGTGTTCAGAATGGTTTGATCCCTATCCAGCTGAATTCCTGAGAGGAGACGAAATCCAGGTCTCCTACTCCTCCGCCATCTTGCTCTGCCCCTCTACATAAAGATATTTTTAATTATTAAATTCAATCTTACTATATATCCTGCTTTGCAACCTATATTTTCATGTAGGTAATATCTAAAAATAATGGGGCTCCTGGGTGGCTCAGTTGGTTAAATGTCTGCCTTTGGCTCAGGTCATGATCCCAGAGTCCTGGGATCAAGCCCTGCATCAGGCTCCCTGCTCAGGGAGTCTGCTTCTCTTCCTCTGCAGCTCCCCCTGCTTGTGCACTCTCTCTCTCTGTCAAATAAATAAAATCTTAAAATTAATAAAAATATTAACATACATCATAATTTATAATGGCTATGAACTATCCCCATATATGGGTATCACAAAATACACTAAACTAATCCTCTTCGGGCATTTGTTTCCAATTTCTCACTATTGTACATGATGCTTCTACGAGCACTTATACCATATACCCTAATGTAATACAAGAATATGAAGAAGTGCACCTCTGTGGTATTCTTCCCCAAAATCCACAATCCCAGTCTAATCATAAGAAAAATATCAAACACAAATTGAGGGACATTTCTTTACATTTTTTGAGAGAGAGTGCGAGCAGGGGGGAGGGGCAGAGGGAGAGAGAGAACCTCAAGCTGACTCCGCACTGAGCATGGAGCCCAATGAGGCGCTTGATCTCAGGGCCCCGAGATCATGACCTGAACAGAAATCAAGAATCAGACACTTAACTGACTGAGCCACCCAGGTGCTCCAAATCTATAAAATACCTCACCAGTCCTCCTCAAAACTGTCAACATCTTTAAAAAAAGAAAAAATAAGGAAAGACTGAGAAACTATCACAGACAGGAGGATATTGAAACATGACAATAAATGTAATGTGGTGCCCTAGACCGGATCCTAGCACAGAAAGAGGACATTAATGGGAAAACTGGTGAAATCCAAATGAAGTCCAGAGTTTACTTAATAGTAATATACCAGTGCTGGTTTGTGACAAATGTTCCATGGTAATATAATGTGTTAACACTAGGAGAAAATGGGTGAGAAGATATGGAAATTCTCTGTACTATCTTTACAACTTTTCTGTAAATCTAAAATTATCCCAAATTAAAGACTTATTTTTAACACACACACACACAACTTTCTCACTTGTTTCCTTAGGATAAAGTTAGACTAGTTGAGGTGAAAACTCTGTATAATTTTCAGGTTTTTGATACATTTTGTGATGTTACTAGAATGATAATTTAACTTAATCCATCATTTTGGCCTGTTTTGTAAGTAAAAACCTTACTTTATCTGCTTGTCATCTTTAGGTCAAATGTCTTCTTGGCAAATTCCACAGGAAGACACTCCCCAGTTAACTCTTGGCAGAACTCAGAATATTGATGAGAAACGCCAGAGAATTAGGATCCAGCCCACCTTTCCCTAGCCTGGCTGGTTCTCAAATGGCAAAGGAATGAAGAAGTGACCCCCCCAAAAAAGACACAAAACTCCAAAAACCTTCTAGGAAAAAACAGAAAGTCAGAGCATGCCATTTTTTACATAGTCATTTTTCTGATTGCAACTCCATTTTCTGCATTTTTCCAGCAGCACTGACTTTAAAGTGAATCACCGGGGGCGCCTGGGTGGCTCAGTCGTTAAGCGACTGCCTTCGGCTCAGGTCATGATCCCACGGTCCTGGGATCGAGCCCCACGTCGGGCTCCCTGCTCGCCGGAGAGCCTGCTTCTCCCTCTCCCCCTGCTTGTGTTCCTGCTCTTGCTATCTCTCTCTCTGTCAAATGAATAAATAAAATCTTTAAAAATAATAAATAAATAAAGTGAATCACCGGTGATCAAAGGCAAACCAAAATAACACATTGTCCTCTAGAGAAGAGAAGGTGAAGTCCTATCATTCCGAGGGTATTCTTGGGGAAAAAAGAAAGAAGAGCAAGAGAGACCACACTGCCTACTTTTTCTAAAAGCAAGGCCTATAATTTTGCTCTTTTGAAGATCTTTTTTAAAAACACTTGCCGGTTGGGAAAGGCACAAATAATGCTGAGGCATAGATTAAAAAGTTTATCTGTTCTATCACCGCCTCCTATAGCAGCATGCTGTGGGTGATCTACATCATGTCTGATCTTGCTGTTGTATTTGTAGGAAGGGAGACATTAACAGGTGTTGAGCATATGTGCAACAGACACTATACTAGCCCTTACAGTATGTTCTCATCGACTGCTCCCACCTGTGCAGAGTAACAGTGTGGGAGATTCCAAAAATGAATACTGTTCTTCCCCTCCCTACATCCACACCCCTTGCAATGTGCCTCTGCAGCTCTTCCCATCAAGGAGGGGAGTCTGTTTCTCTACCCTCTTGAGTGGGTTAGAAGGCTGACCTGGTAACTTGCTTTGGCCAAGAGAAGGCTGCAGAAGTGATACTGAGCCAGATCTGAGCCTAGACTCTTAAGAGGTCTGGCACAGTCCACCCTACCTCCATGAGAACAAACACAGGCTATCTTGTTGGAGGATGAGTGAGAGATGGGCAAGTGATGAGCCACTGCAGCTGAAGCCCAGGCATGTGAGACAGCCCAGGCAAGATCAGCAAAGCAGCTCCCAGCCAACCCTCAACTGGCCATAAGCACATAAATGAGCCATGCCCAAAACAGCTGAGCCTGGGGAGAATTGCGAGCTAATAAATGCTTGTTATTTTAAGCCACTGAGTTTTGGAGGTGGTTCATGATACATCAATAGCAAATTGACACAAGAATAGTCATTTCTTTTTAAGATATAAGAAAATGGAGGCATGGAGAGATTAAGTAATTTTCCCAACGCTGCACAGCCAGTAAGTGTGGATAGTCAGAATTCAGTCCAAGGACTAAATAAATCTAAGGTCTCCACTCCTTCAACTACAACCCCTGCCCACAGAATGGAAACAAGAAGAAAAACCAACACAACCCAATGTCATAGCTATTTAAATGTGAGAAAACTAAAGTAGTTTCCTCAGCTGTCTTCTAGATAATGTGCAATGCATGTAGATATGTATACATTTGTAAAGAATTATCTATTCAGTGGAGAGAATGAGGTAGGTGAAGAAAACTATTTTTTAACTTTAGCAACAGTCTAAATCAAATGCATTCATCTTCATGTAAATCTGTAAATCACAGTGACAACTGGCTTGCTTTGACAAACCGACTTGTTTCTCTCCTAAAAGCAAGGTGACTCCAGGGATAACCACTCAGTACTCCTCTTCTCCCACCCTGTGTGGCTCTGCCCTGCTCTTCCATCACTCCTTTGTGTGTCTCTTTCCAAACCTTTTCCCTTTTACTCCTGTGCTCACTCTCCAACTTCCTCTGTCAAACCTGTGCAATAGTCCTTTAATCCTAATAGCCCCATTTCCCTAACTCCTGCATTTTTTATAATTTCCTCCAGTGGTCTTGAATTTGTCACTCCGCTAGTTCCTTACTTCCAGATTGTCTTTCTTGGGTCAACAAGATGGTGAATTAGATCATGTCATTCCTCTGCTTCATACCCTTCGATACCTTTTTATGGCTCCCAGGATTGTCTCAACTCCTTAACATGGGCTATAGCATGATCCACTCCTTTCTACCTTTCTTGCTTGGTCTCACACTACAACCCTCTCCAGCTCTCCATATCTGTGCTTTAACAAGACTGAATTTCTTTCAGGTCCTTCGACTCCTATTTCTGAGTCTTTCTACATGCTGTTTGTTTCCTGTGCTGGGAATTCCCTCAATGTGCATGTGCATGTGTGCACACCTACACACGCTAATTTTTAAAGTCTTACAAGAAATTTCCCTCCTGCTGAGAAGCCTGCCCTGCATCTCCTAAACAAGATAATATGGTCTTATTATGTGCTCACAAGTAGTCTGTACTTACCATTAGCACTCCATGTTGTATTTGCTAGTTTAATTATCTGTATTCCCATCTATCTCATTGGCCATTGTATACCATAGGCTAGAATGGAGCTTGGTACATAATGGACTCTCAACTAATATTTATTAAATGAATGAATCATATGTTGGTTTTTTTCCTTATGTATGCTTTACTCTCAAAAGAATTTCCACGATTTTTAATACTCAATATATGAGAGCCACACTGGAATATTTTTGGTAGTAAGTAAATGAAAAATGAACATGAACTAGCTTAAACAATCAGAAGTTGATTGGCTTGTGTATCTGGAAGACTCGAGATGCAATATAATAATCAGGTGGTTTTATCCCATAACTCTGGCTCTGTCTTACTCTTCTTGATCTCAAATCATGAGATAGTTAATAACTGCTCAGATCACACATTCAAGGTCCAGAGGATGAGAGAAAATGCTTTTGTCCAAAACTCCCATGCAAAAGTTAGAAGGTTTGCTCTGTTTTGATCACTTAGGCCATATGACCAGCAAAGAGCCAATGCTGGGGCCAGGATAATGTAACATGCTGATGACTTAAGCTTCCCACTCCCCAAATAAGTGGGTTGTGTGGGGAAATAGTGGCCAATTAAATGAAAATTGGGGTACCATTAAGAAGAGAGTCACAGGTGCTGGCTGTAGTTCATAATGATCCTGCATTTGTCACTACACAGTTTTCCATGGATGAATTCATAATAATTTATAGGATATATGCTCTGTATGTGGTCTGCTTTGGATATGCAATCTTCACAGATTATACAGATTCTGATGAGCCTCTTCTCAACATCATTCTGTGATGAAACAGTCCTATAGCAGGGCTGCTTTAACACAAAGATAGAAACTTTCTATCTTCTATAATTTTAAATGCAGAGCCTTCATCAACTATTTCCAAGAGTAGTTCTAACTCTCACTCCTGGTTGCTCCCTGTCTAGGGCATGGCTTCTCCCTCTTTGGTCTTATTTTCCATCTCTGTATTTCACCTCCTCTGCTTCGGTGGACAAACATCTGACATTCTGCTCTTTGGGGACAGAAAGAGTAGCTTTCAGATTAAGCCCAAACTAAAAATACATCTCTGCCTTGAGCAGAAACAGGATTCTTTCTTTATGGACCACAAAACATTCTTTTCTGGCTCTAGCATGTCAGAGATTTTACTATTTAACCCCTTGCCTATGAATATTAACCAGTTTTACAAGTAAAAACAGCACAAATAAGGGGGTGGTTCAGGCCATCAAACTTACAGAAAATAATTCTACACATCATAATATCTTTAAGATATAAAATCAACTAGACTTCAAGACCCCTCTTTATTTGATATTTTCCCATCCATAAAAAAACAAGGACCAGGATCACACAGATACTATATTCCACAGCCTCTTATTAGAGTTGCCACAAGTAGCAAGTCATTTTATTTGTGATCCATTTCTTCTTCCTGAATGCTTCCTTCAGGGAATATAAAGCAAGTGTTGACCAATTATTTATTCATTCATTCAGTGAGTATTTACCGAGCGCCTGCTATGTGCCAGGTATTCTGCTAGTCACTGGAGATACAAGGAAAAAATACATTGATATTTTCATGGGTTAATAAGTCATGCAACAAATAAGCCTAATAAAGCATGGTGAGGTTATGACAAAAGGTGCAGGTGCTGTGGGAGCACAAAACTGGGGGAGTTAACCAGCTCTAGGAAAATGGAAAGGCCTCCTGAAAAGGTAATACTTAGGCTCAGAATAAAGAGTCAGTATGAGTTGCCCAGGAAGATGGGAGTAAGGGAAAGGGAAAAGGCAGAAAAAGGATTTTGAGCTTAAAAGTCCAGAGGCAAAAGTGGTTGGAGAGAGAGGTGGAAGAGAAAGGCAGGGGGAGAGTGGAGGTGGGGCTGGGGATGGGAAAAGGGGATTGGCCGATTCTGTGACATAAGTTCCATGAGAATTATGAGGGGGCATGGGCCTGAAAGGAGGCAGATCATGGACCATATTATAATACCATTAAAGAGTAGATTTTAAGGAGTCATTGAAAAAATTTTAAAAGGGGACTGACATGATTTTATTTCCATTTTAGAAAGCTCCTTCTAGCAGCTGAATGGAGAATTGATTAAAGGTGAGCAAGACAGGAAGCAGAGAGACTATTTAAGATGGAGGCACTGATCTGGTGGAAAGATGATAGTGGCCCACACCCAAATGGTGACAGGGAGGATAGAAGAGCTAGATAATTTCAGAGAAATATAAAAATTCATGTGACCTGAGTTCATTTAGCATGGATCCAAAATACCTGAATAGTTCAAATGTGTGGCATCAATTTACCATAGGTTTTACTTACTTCATGTAGCAGATGCTATTGGTATCCTGCCTCCCCATCCCTTGCCAAGCCTCCTCCACCCAAATCTGAGGTCACCTGTAGACAACTGCCATACAACACAGAAGGCTGCCAGCATTTGAGTCTGGGGGCATTCTCTGGGCACTGGCAAGGTGCAGGCCAGAAAACAAGCAAGTCAATGCCCCCAACAGTGACCTTCAACCAAAGAGGGAAGGAAACTGGTAGACAAATATCCTAACTTGCTCATCCTTTCATGGGATGATTTTTTTTTTTTAAAGATTTTTATTTATTTATTATTGAGAGAGAGAGAGAATGATAGAGAGCATGAGAGGGAGGAGGGTCAGAGGGAGAAGCAGGCTCCCCGCTGAGCAGGGAGCCCAATGCGGGACTCGATCCCGGGACTCCAGGATCATGACCTGAGCTGAAGGCAGTCGCTTAACCAACTGAGCCACCCAGGCGCCCCTCATGGGATGATTCTAAGGCATGTTCTGTAAAGTCTCTCAGGAAGTCTTCATTGAAACAGAGCCCCAGTTGCCTGCAGTGGTAACCAGTCATGAATGATCTTTACTGGCTTTCTGACCTTCCATGTCTACTGCCCTCTCCACTCCATTCTGCTTCCTGGGATAACTTTCCAAATAAACCTCCTGCACCAAAATTCTTATCTCAGGGTCAGCTTCTGGGGAAATCCAAATTATGCATTACATACCTCAGAGATAATTTTTTAAAGCTCCTCATTCCTTTTTTCAACCTTTCGATCTACCCCTCTCACTAAGCAGAGGCAATCATGGCCAGATCCCACCAGTCCCACTCTCCAGAGGGCAGACGAGTATTATGTTCTAATCAAGTCACACCCTTGCCCTCCTGCCAGGGCCTCTGTCTGTTCAGTTCCCTGCTGAGATTCTGTTTTCCTCACTGATAACTTTGGGGGGAAAGCAGAGGAGATTATGCTTACCATAAATCATTTAAAAATCAAATATCTCGGGGCGCCTGGGTGGCTCAGTCGTTAAGCGTCTGCCTTCGGCTCAGGTCATGATCTCAGGGTCCTGGGATCGAGCCCCACATCGGGCTCCCTGCTCCGCGGGAAGCCTGCTTCTCCCTCTCCCACTTCCCCTGCTTGTGTTCCCTCTCTCACTGCCTCTCTCTGTCAAATAAATAAATAAAATCTTTAAAAAAAAAAAATCAAATATCTCAATCTTTTGTACCTATATTTTATTAATATGTATTAATTCTTGCTGGGGCCTTGTCAGGAGCCCTCCCTGGGGAACAATTAGTTTAGTATATAATCATTTTTTAAGACTTCCTGGGTTTTACACAAATTGAATTTTAAAGGAAAGCATAACACATTTTCTAGGGATAGATCAGAAAGCAAATTCTTTGCCACCCCCACCACTTGATCTCACCTCACAGGAGATCATGATAAAAGGTGAGAAAAGCAAATGTATGCCAGTTTCCCAGACTCATTTCCTCACTAAGCAAAGAGGTCTCTACCCAACTAGCTCAGATCAGATGGCCATGTCTACAGGTCAGAAAGGAGCATGGGGGAAGGGAAGAGAGAGGATGAAGGAGAAGCAGGAACTACCAGTTCCCAACACCTAAGTAGTGTCAGGTGATAGACCCAATCTTTTGAATATGCCCTCTCATTGACTTCTCCCCATAAATCTACACAACAAGGGATATTGTTCCCATTTACAGGTGAGGAATCTAAAGCTTCAGGTGGTTAAAGAATATGACCAACATCACACATGTGTGGGTGGTAGAGACTGAATTTAACTGAGGCCTGTTTGACTCCAAACTCATTCTTTTTCCACTTCATCATTTGATTTCAAGCCATGTTTACCATTTCATTTGGATATTTTCCATGTTTACTTTTCCTGGTGGAACTTTCAGTAAGAACACTTCTAAGCATCTGGGCAATCCCACAGGGAACTATATCAAGAACACTAGGGTTAACTCCCCTTACTTTTTCCAAACCCAAATTTACCAGCATATCAGCAAACTATCACCAATGCTACAAACATCCAGCCAGGAACATCTCTAAATTTAGTAAAAAAACAAAAACCAAAAAAACTTAGTAATTCATAACAAGATAAATGCTCTGGCAGATAAAGACAATAGGTCAGAGACTCTCCTTCCCCTGAATACATAACAATAAAAACAACCATACATTATTTAAAAAGTGAAAAGAACTACCACAACCAACATTAAGATATGAACTATAAAAATGGCAGCTGAGTCAGGGAAGTAAAAGATTCTGGGGCAGCTTACTTAGCAGGATCAATGCTGGGTAAAGAAAATCAGTCAACAAACCTGAGAATAATCACAAACAGCCCTCAAGTCAGGAGTTTGGGAAAGGTTATAAAAACTCTTTCAACCCCCGTGCCTATCACCACAGGAACTCCAAGGGATAAGAGTAATTCCTAGCATTCCCATCCGAGCATCGTCCAGCTGAGAGAAATAAGGAAGGCAAAATGTTAGGACTACCTAGATTTGTCTCCAACAATAATAGGGACTTAGCAGAATAAGACAAAAAACTGTGCTTTTAGGGTGTGTGTGTATGGGGGTGGGGTGTACGGGGAACCCCAGATGAAGTCTCAGATCTCCACTTGGAGATTTGAATAAGGAGTCAAATCTCTAGATGCTGGCTTTTGTTTTTGTTTTTGTTTTTGTTTTCCACTGGCAGGAATAGAAATAGGCATTGGGAAATGATAGGTGAATGGAAACAGAATAAAAAATAATTAGGATGACCTCTCTGATGTAAGTACAGTCCACAATGACTTAGAGGACAGATCCAAAGAAAGATGCTATCCTTGTCCTCTCTCCCTTCCACAAGAATAGAAAACAGCCCCAGCCAGGTGCCATGAGTCCTGATAGGGGACATTTGACAAAGCTTTTGAAGAAAGAGAAGTCCCAGGTCCTCCAAAGATCACACACAATCCAAACCAACCTCTCTCCCAGTGGTCCAGGCTATTTCCTTAAATAAGTAGAACTCAAAATGCTCCAATCAAAAGACATAGGGTGACAGATGGATAAAAAAACAAGATCCATCTATACGCTGCCTACAAGAGACTCATTTTAGACCTAACGACACTTGTAGATTGAAAGTGAGGGGATGGAGAAACATCTATCATGCAAATGGATATCAAAAAAACCTGGAATAGCAATACTTATATTGGACAAAATAGACTTTAAAACAAAAACTGTAACATGAGACAAAGAAGGACACTATATAATAATAAAGGGGACAATCCAACAAGAAGACATAACAGTTGTAAATATTTATGCACCCAACACAAGAGCACCCAAATACATAAAATAGTTAATAATAAACATAAAGGAACTAATCGATAGAAACACAATAATAGTAGGGGACTTTAACACCTTTCTTACATCAATGTACAGAGCATCTAAACAGAAAATCAACAAAGGAACAATGGCTTTAAATGACACATTGGAACAGTTGGATTTAACAGATATATTCAGAACATTCCATCCTAAAACACCAGAATACACACTCTTTTTAAGTGCACACAGAACATTCTCCAGAATAGATAACATATTAATGCACAAAACAAGCCTCAAAAAATTCAAGAAGATCAAAGTTATACCAGGCATCTTCTCTGACCACAATGCTATGAAACTAGAAGTCAACCACAAGAAAAAAATCTGGAAAGACCACAAATACATGGAGGTTAAATAGTATGCTATTAAACAATGACTAGGTCAACCAGGAAATAAAAGAAGAAATTAAAAGTTCATGGAAACAAATGAAAATGAAAACACAACAGTCCAAAACCTTTGGGATGCAGCAAAAGCAGTTCTAAGAGAGAAGTTTATAGGAATACTTGAGAAGCAAGAAAAATCTCAAATAAGCAACTTAACCTTAGGGGCATCTGGGTGGCTCAGTTGTTAAGTGTCTGCCTTTGGCTCAAGTCATACTGGGATCGAGCCCTGCATCAGGGTCCCTGCTCAGCAGGGAGCCTGCTTCTCCCTCTCCCACTCCCCCTGCCTGTGTTCCCTCTCTCGCTGTCTCTCTCTCTGTCAAATAAATAAATAAAATATTAAAAAAAAAAAACCTAACCTTACACCTAAAGGAGTTAGAAAAAGAACAAACAAACCTAAAACCAGCAGAAGGAAAGAAATAATAAAGGAGCAGAAATAAATGGAAACTAAAAAAACAATTGAACAGATCAATGGAACCAGGAACTGGTTCTTTAAAAAAAAAAAAAAATCAGTAAAATTGATAAACCTCTAGCCAGACTTACCAAGAAAAAAAAAGAGAAAGGACCCAAATAAATAAAATCACAAATGAGAGGGGAGAAATAACAACTGACACCATTTTGAAATACAAACAATAATAGGAATATTATGAGAATCTATATGCCAACCTAGAAGAAATGGATAAATTCCTAGAAACATATAAACTACAAAAACTAAAGGAGGAAGAAATAGAAAATTTGAACAGACCGATTACTGGCAAAGAAATTGAATCAGTAATCAAAAAACTCCCAGCAGACAAAAGTCCAGGACCAGATAGCTTCATAGGTGAATTCTACCAAACATTTAAAGAAGAGTTAATACCTACTCTTCTCAAACTACACCAAAAAAATAGAAAGGGAAGGGAAACTTCCAAATGCATTCTATGAGGCCAGCATTATTCTGATACCAAAACCAGATGAAGACACCACAAAAAAAGAGAACTATAGGCCAATATTTCTGATGGACATAGATGCAAAAATCCTCAACAACATCCTAGCAAACCGAATTCAATAACACATTAAAAAAATCATTCACCACAATCAAGTGGGGTTTACTCCTGGGCTGCAAGGGTGGTTCAATATTTGCGTGTCAATGAACATGATTCATCACCTCAATAAGAGAAAGGTTAAGAAACACATGATCATTTCAATAGATGCAGAAAAAGCATTTGACAAAGTACAACATCTATTCATAATAAAAACCCTCAAAAAAAGTAGGTTTAGAGGGAATATACCTCAACATAGTAAAGGCCAAATATGAAAAACACAAAGCTGACCTCATCCTCAATGAGGAAAAACTGAAAGCTTTTCCCTTAAGTTCAGGAATAAGACAAGGATGTCCACTCTCACCACTTTTAAAAATAATAAGATACCTGGGAATCTAACCAAAGAGGTGAAATACCTGTATTCTGAAAACCATAAAACACTGATGGAAGAAATTGAAGATGACACAAGGAAATGGAAAGACATTCCATGCTCATGGGCTGGAAGAACAAATATTATTAAAATGTCCATAGTATCCAAAGTTATCTACAGATTTAACACAATCTCTATCAAAATACCAATGGCATTTTTCATAGAACTAGAACAAACAATTCTAAAATTTGTATGGAACCACAAAAGACCCTGAATAGCCAAAGTAATCTTGAAACAGAAAAACAAAGCTGGAGGCATCACAATTCCAGATTTCAAGTTACGTTACAAAGCTGTAGTAATCAAAACAGTATGGTACTTACACAGACAGACACATAAATCAATAGAACAGAAATAAACCCACAATTATATGGTCAATTAATCTTCAATAAAGAAGGAAAGAATATGCAATGGAAAAAAGACAGTCTCTTCAACAAATGGTGTTGGGAAAACTGTACAGCTACATGCAAAAGAAAGAAACTGGACCATTTTACTACACCACACACAAAAATAACTTCACAATGGATTAAAGACCTAAATGTGAGACCTGAAACCATAAAAATCCTAGATTTTTGCCAAGAACACAGGCAATAACCTGACATCGGCCATAGCAACTTTTTTCTAGATAGGTCTGCTGACGCAAGGGAAATAAAAGCAAAAATAAACTGCTGGGACTACATCAAAATAAAAAGCTTCTGCACAGCAAAGGAAACAATCATCAAAATTAAAGGGCAACCTACAGAACAGGAGAAGATATTTGCAAATGACATATCTGATAAAGGATTAGTATTCAAAATACATCAAGAACTTATACAACTCTAAACCCAAAAAACAAATAATCAAATTTAAAAATGGGCATAAGGCATTAACAGACATTTCTCCAAAGAAGACATCCAGATGGCCAACAGACACATGAAAAGATGATCAACATCATTCACCATCAAGAAAATGTAAATGAAAGCTACAATGAGCTATCACCTCATACCTGTAAGAATGGCTAAGATCACAGCAACAGAAGAAACAACAAGTGTTGATGAAGATGTGGAGAAAAAGGAACCCTCATGCACTGTTGGTGGGATTGCAAACTGGTGCAGCCACTGTGGAAATGAGTATGGAGTTTCCTCAAAAAGTTAAAAATAGATCTACCCTATGATTCAGCAATGGCACTATGGGTATTTACCCAAACAATACAAAAACACGAATTCAAAGGGTACATGCACCTATGTTTACAGCAGCATTAATTACAACAGCCAAGATATGGAAGCAGCCCAAGTGTCCACCAATAGATGAATGGATAAAGATGATGTGGTATATATATATATATATATATATACTACACACACAATGTATATACATATATATATGTGGATATATATATACATATATATCCACATAACTTGACATCAGCAGAAACATTTTTTTCTAGATGTCTCTCAGGCAAGGGAAACAAAACAAAATTAAACTATTGGGACTACACCAAAATAAAGAGCTTTTGCACATCAAAGGAAACCATCAACAAAACAAAAAGGCAACTTACTGAATGGGAGAAGATATTTGCAAATGATACATCCAATAATGGGTTAAAATCCAAAATATATCAAGAACTTATACAACTCAACACCAAAAAAATGAGCAATCTGATTTAAAAATGGGCAGAGGACATGAACAGACATTTCTCCAAAGACATAAAGATTTCCAACAGACAGGTGAAAAGATGCTCAACATCACTCATCATCAGGAAAATGCAAATAAAACCACAGTGAGATATCACCTCACACCTGTCAGAATGGCTAAAATAAAAAAGACAAGAACTAATGTGTAGGTGAGGATGTGGGGAAAAAAAGGGACCTTTATGCACTGTTGGTGGGAATGCAAACTGTTGCAGCCCCTGTGGGAAACAGTAAGAAGTTTCCCCAAAATATAAAAATAGAAATAACATATGACGATCCAGTAATTCTACTACTGGCTATTTATCCAAAGAACACAAAAACAGTAATTTGAAAAAATATATGCACCCCTACGTTTATTAAAGCATTATTTACAATAGTCAAGATATAGAAACAATCCAAGTGTCCATCTGATGAATGGATAAAGATGTGGTATGTATACACAATGGAATATTACTCAGCCATAAAAAAAGAATGAAATTTTGCCACTTGCAACAATATGGACCTAAAGGGTATAAAGCTAAGTGAAATAAGTCAGTCAGAGAAAGATAAATACTGTATGATTTCACTCATATGTGGAATTTAAGAAATAAAACAAGAGGGAAAAAAGAGACAAAAACCCAGACTTTTAAATAGAGAACAATGGTTCTCTGATGGTTACCAGAGGGGAGGTAGGTGGAGGGATGGGTGAAACTGTTGAAGCAGATTAAGAGTACATTTATCATGCTGACTGCTGAGTAATGTATAGAATTGTTGAATCACTGTATTGTACACCTGAAACTAATATAACACTGTATGTTATACTTCAATAAAAACTGTATGTATACTTCAATAAAAAAATAAAAGTTATGCAAGACCTGTTCCTTGAAGAAGGAAAAACTACAAACTGAAAGGATACAGAATGTTCCAGGGAAAGTTTATAATTGTGAGAGAATTATTGAAATCATAATTAAGTTATTGGACTCTGAGGCTAAAAGAAAATCCTTCAGGTATTTAATAGACAAAAAAGCAAGTCATGAGGACAAAAATAGTCTGGCTTCAGAATCTCCCCAGCAGAGTTTAATGATAAGTGTCAATGACCAAGGCCTACAAAATTCTGAGTTCAAGAAACTCTGACTCAAGACTATCTTATAAAATTAAGATGT
This sequence comes from Leptonychotes weddellii, assembly GCF_054177405.1. NCBI lineage: Eukaryota > Metazoa > Chordata > Mammalia > Carnivora > Phocidae > Leptonychotes > Leptonychotes weddellii. The sequence goes on from NC_138369.1 coordinate 76,452,565, forward strand.
CTTTCAAGTACAGGAACCAACAAAAATTGCTTTCACCATGAAGGAGTTAAGGGGTAAGACTTGAGATGCCTTCAAAACAAAACAAAACAAAATAAAAAAACCTCCCCGGTGATTAAATCAAGCCAATAAAGCATTAAATCAAAATACAGAATTCAAGAATAAAGGAGCTGTAGTTAAAAGAACTAACTCCTTTTAAATAAAATCAGGATTAAACAATTATGGGAATTATGGTACAAAATAGAAGTAAATGTTTTAAATCTGGACGCCCTAAAAATAAAATACAGCTAAAGGAAATCAGAAAGTGAGGGAAAGAAAAATAGGAAAAAATGTAAATGTGCTTTTTCCTTTTTCATAGTAGAAAAACAATCAATATTGTATAAACACAGAACACAGTGAAAAAACCATATTGACTCCTACCTATCAATGTTCCTACCAAGTATTTTCTTATAGAGAGAAAATGGGTCTCAAATTTTAGTATCCACAGAACACCCTGGAGGACTTGTTACAATACAGATGGCTGGGCCCCACCTGCAGATTTTCTGGTTCAGTAGGTATGGGCTGATGCCTGAGAACTTGCATTTCCTTTTTTTTAAAGATTTTTTTTTAATTTATTTATGAAGAGCTCCGGGAGAAGAGAGGGAGAGGGACAAGCAGGCTCTGCGCTGACCACAGAACCCAGTCTTGGGGCTCAATCCCAGGACCCTGAGACCATGACCCCAACCAAAACCAAGAGTTGGGCATTTCTGAGCCACCCAGATGCCTGGAGAGCTTGCATTTCTAACAAGTTTTCAGGTGATTGTTGATACTGCTGGTCTAAGGACCAATGCCTTACAAGGAGCTTTTAAAAACTAGATTCTCTTGGGATATCATCGTTTGGGTTTAAATTTAAGGTAATATAATAATTTTTATTTAAAATGACATATATAGTATGATCTCTTAATATATATATATTAATATAATCATTTCCATCTAACCCACCATACATCCTGTGTGTGGTGAAGGGAAGGGAGAGAAATGTTTAGAATAATGTTCCCTTAATGTTAATGATGGTTTATTCCTAGATGGTGAGATTTGGAGGAGATCTTATTTATACTTTTTTAATATCCTTTGAATCTCTTAGAAAGAGCTTATGAGACATTTTTACAAAACAGCAAAGTCATTAACAGCAATAAACTACGAAATCAAAAATATAACTTATTCAATCTAGATTTTAGTTTCTCAGAGTGACCCCAAGACATTTGTTTGGAATTGCTGACCTCTCTAATGAGGTCAGCAATTCAAATCACTCACTTCAGCTCTACTACCTTTTGTTACAAATCTCATGCTGTCTGCTGCATGAAACCATGCCTTTCTTTGGTGATCCTAGAATTGGCTCTTCCAATTTCTTAGGAGTTTTGGTGAACAAGTTCATATTAAGGCTTTCCAATATATAGCACAGGGAATATAATCAATATTGTAATAACTTTGTATGTTGACACATGGTAACTAGATTTATCATGGGGATCATTTCATAATGTATAAAAGTATCAAATCACTATGATGTACACCTGAAACTAATAGGATATTGTATAATAATTATACTTCAATGAAAAAAATTAAGAAGTAAAAGAAAATGGATAATGTATTGTAAAAAGAAGATTTTCCATATCCTTTCAGATTTTACATCACCCCCCACCCCCGTGCTCATCCTGCTTCAGTCTTACAAAAGATGCTTCATAGATTTTCTCACTCCTTGTCCGGACATCCCCAATTCCTCCTGATTCACTTTAATTACCCTTCTCTGGGTAAGTAAGATTTATGATCTGATCTTTGTTTCCAGTTTGAACCCTGATGTGTGAATGGGGGTTGAGTGTGACCCTATCATCAATATCCATGACTCTTTAACTCTTACTATTTTGTGGATCTTTCCAACTCTGATTTTTGAGGCTTTGATACTATGTGTCTCTTTCTCCCTGAAAACCAGGGTATTGGAGGCCATTCTCTGCCAGGAGCTGGAGCTCTTCTCCTTGGCCACATTCATCATCCAGCCACTGCTAGCAATCCTCACCTGAAAGATTTCAAACTTCTCTCACTTGGCATTGGTTTCCAGCAAGGAGGACCAGACAGCTATCTCTGAGACAGCAGGCAGTTTTTCTAGGACATTTTACTGAAGGCTGATAACAGTGTTTCTTATATCCACTTTTCTCCTGGCACTGGACTTTCTGAACTTTATAAGGCAGCCAATCTTCCAAAATTATCTTGATCTGTCCCCATTCTACTCTGAGCAAGAAGAGTTGACTTTGTTCTTTGCACATATCTCTAGCATCTCAGCCTCCCCCACCCTATTTTTGTTTGATTCTAGAAGTTACACTATGCCTTTTCCTAACTGATCTGTTTATCAATATTCTGGCCAAGTCTGGTCTATCCCCAGACAGATTAAAAATGGAGGCCTGAGTGAATGCAGGCCATAGCCCCCCCTCCAAAAAAACCCTCTCTTTTTTGTCATCTTGAGAATGTGACCATTTTCCTAGACTTTTTTCCTCCCAAGTTCATTTTCTACCAAGTCTGCCAAACTTGCGGAACCAAAGGAGGTATAAAGAATGTTTTCATATGCTATACCAAGATGTTTTAAGTCACAGCAGCAAGATACACACTGGGTTTGGAATTGGAAGACCTGGATCCCAATACTGTTTTCCATCGCTAACTAGTTCTATAACCTTAGATATTCAAGTACAGTCGAGTATAACCAAAACTCTTTGGGCTTCATCTTCTACATCTGTTAAAAGCAAACAAGAATATTCAAGCTGTGCTCTCACAGGACAGTGGGGAAGTTGAAGCAAGACAATGAATGTAGAGGTACTATAGTATTGATAAATTCCTCTGGAAATGAAAGATTATAATATGGTAGCAGACTGAAGAACAGTTATTGAGAATAACTCTATTCTCCCTCTGTGTCTTTAGTCTCTTTTATATTAAAGGAAGGAATTTGGGGGAGAAATAAGTGGGGAGAAAGGCTTTGCAACTTGACCTCAGGTAATAGGAATTTATTGATTCAACATTAATTAAGCATCTCTTGTATGTATGCTTACATCTATCATTATGTATTGCTAAGTACAGTAGATTCCTATTTGATTAAGATTTTGATCCTCACTCAAAAAGCTGAAAATTTAATAAGGGGCACAGATGGGGAAATAAACAATTTCAATATAGTGTGATAAGTGCCATGATCAAAACATGCATGCATCACTATTGAAGCACAGAGATGGGCCATTGAACCTGACCCCCAAGAGATAAGCTAAAGAAGACTTCTCACAGGTGTTAATCCTGAGGCAAGTCTTGAAGAACCAAAATTTGAATGTTGAAGTCCATATTTCTGTTTGATCTTCCAGCTCAGGTAGAGCAGAAAGTTGGCAAGGATGACAGGCATTTAGTTGTAGGTTCCGAAGGATGTGAGCTTACTAAAGGGTATTATGACATGGGAAGTGAGAAGCAAGAATGAAGCATTCACTGTCAGGCTGGAAATGAGCTCAGTGTGGCTCATGCCTGAGGGATCAAGAGGCAGATGGGGTGGTGGGGGGGGGGGAACAAAGGGAGAGAGCTCCTTTACAGTTCTCTTATTTTCATGGATAACAACATTAACACTCAGAAGAAGATGAATGAAATTCATGGTAGTTAAGTTGAAGACACAGCTTTACAGAGTATCAATACAGTTGAATCATCAATTGTTAGACATAAGAGGGACCTAAAAGATGCATTAATCTAGTCTAATCCTTTATTTTATAGATGAGAAAACAAAATCCATACTTGAAGTGATCTGCCTAAAGTCTCTCATTTGGTGAGTAGCAGAATTGGGACAATCCACAAATAAAACCACCATTTTTATTGAGCATCCACTTTGTGTTGGGTACCTCATCTCTGATCTCCACAAGTCAGAGGAATCAGACAACTTACCTTGGCTCACAGAACTAGTAAATCATGGGTCAGAGATCTCAATATTGGTCTGGCTCCTAAGAAAATCTGAATTCATTTTGCCATACTGTGCTGTTCTAGGTCTCTCCCAACGATTAGAGAAATGCAGAGATTCACACAGCCCCAAAATGTCCAACTCAGGATTTGAGTCAAAGCCAATGCCTTTTCAGTACTCTGAATTTACTTACATGGACTTATTTTTTAGGCCTTCTGAGCTATGGTACCCTTGGTCAGACTTTATTCCCTAGAACATGTGTGCCATGAGACCAGCATTAAAAACTCCTCACCATATTCCATAGTTACAGTAGCTGAGATAAGGCTTTGTTTGACACAAATTCAAGCTTTTTCAGTGATAAGGACATGAAGACAAAGCTTTGGACAAATGTTCTTTTACCAGCATACTGTGATTATACATTGTCATGTAAATTCGCTTTCATTGGATTTTTTCTTTTCTGTACTTATAGAAATTGGATTAATTAAAATAATAAAAACACTGTCATTTGCATAATCTCACTAGTTCACATCAGTTTCTCAAGACAGTGGGGAAAATAACTTTTAGAAGTACCAATGAAGAAGGAATATTGGCAATTCTTTAATATTCTTCTACTATTTTGGGTTAGGAGAGAAACAGGGTTCTTGGTTTAGTGGACATAATGAGTCAAAATGCACTGAACTAAGGTCACTCTGCATTGGCAGAGGAGGCAGAAGAATTAAAGACACAGTCTCTAGACTCCTGGAGAGTTAGCCCCTGGGAGGGGAGATAGAACTCAGAGATAAAACCACTGTCAATTACAAAACAAAGCAATAGATTAGTGGGTTAAAAAAAATAAATATAATGTGGTACAGTACAGATGAAATTAGGTAGGCTTCTAAGGGATCAAAAAATGCTTGTCAATATTCCCATTCATTCATTCATTCATCAAATGGAGTGATTACTAGGTCAGTCATTATTATGGTGCTGGGGAAAATCATGAAGTAGAAAAAACAGAAATAAAAACTAAAAACTAGACTCATGGAGGTCTTATGATTAGAAACGGGGAAGTGTATATACACATTTGTGCATATATATGTCAGGTGACAGTAAATGATATAGGGAAATAAAGCAGGTGAGAGGAATGGAAAGAATACTGGGGGCTGCAGATAAAACAGGTTGTCAGAGAAGGTGTCATTTGAGCAAGGACCTAAAGTTTCTAAAAAATCAAGCCATGTTATTATCTAGGGATAGAATGTTCCAGGCAGAGGATAAAACATGTTCAAAAGTCCTGAGATACAGAGGTTTAAGAAACAATTTGGAGACTGATGTGGCTGGAATGGAGTAAGAAAGGGAGAAAGTAGTGAGAAACAAGTCCAGAGAAATGAGAAAGCAGATCCCAGTGCCTTCAATAGAATTTTCCGTGATGATAAAAATGTTCTATATCTATGCTGTCCAATATAGTAGGCACTAGCCACACTGGGGCTACTGAGCACTTTAAATGGGATTGGTGTGAACTCTTAATTGTATTTAATTTTAATATACTTAAATTTAAATAGACACATATGGCTACCATAGTGGATAGTGAAAAGCCTTGTAGGCCATTGTCAAGATTTTGGCTTTCACCCAGAATAAGATGGGAAGAAACTGCAGGAGAGCAGAGGAGTAACATGATCTGACTTGGGTTTTAAAAGGATCACTACACTCCAATGAAAACAGACTGTAGGGTCAAGAACAGACCCAGGGAAGCCTGACTTAACCAGGTGGGAGATGATAATACATGCTGGATGGTAACTCAGATGGAGGGGGCAGTGGTGGTGATGGTAAGAAGTGGTCAAATTCTGGAAATAATTTAAAGATAAAGCCCATAGGATTTGCTGCCAGATTGGATGTGGGATGTGAGAGACAGAAGTTATGAATGGCTCATAGGTTGTTGTCAGAGCATTCCACAGAGCACTGAGAGGAAAAGATTTTGAGAACTGCAGGTTTGGAAGCCTCATTTCTTCTATCATTGGTAGCCTGGAAAATTTTAGATTAACTGGAGATTATGCCTATGTTGCAAGGTCACTTGAGATTGAGAGCATATATGCAAAGTGTCTAGCATGAAGTTCAGCACACAGTAGGTCCTAACATGTTCGTTTTCTTCTCCAGGAGGCTAGAGACTTTCAACAACAAGAATTCTATTGACTAACAAGGGTCAGCCCTTTTCCTGTAAAGAACCTGATAGCAAATATTTTTGGCTTTGCACGCCATATGGTCTATATCACAACTATTCGACTCTATTGTAACAAAAGCAGCCAGAGACACAAAACATAAATAAATAGGTATGGCTATGTTATAATAAAACTTTATAAGAACAGATAGCTGGCTATATTTGGCCTGTGAGCCATAGTTTGCTAGCCCTTGGTTTGGAGGAAATATTCATTTACCCAAAGGGCCACTTTAGAGAGACATATAGGGTGACCCATATGTCTCACTTAACCATGACAGTTCTAGTATATATACCCACAGTCCCAGCGTAATTATTAATACAGCCTCCCTTCAATAGCAAGAGTGCCCCAGTTTGAACAATAAACTATATGGTCGTGGGTGTGGATCTCCTTGTCCTACATAGAGCAAAAATGGGTAGTGTGGTAATTCCAGCACTCTGTTGGTAGTTATGCATTGCATTTTTAATTTATGAAATAAAACCAAGTTTTATTGAGTGCCTATTCTGTTCAACGCTCTAAAAGGACCTAGAGCAGGACCAAGTAATACATGGCCTACCCCTCTCTTCCATACCCATAGCAGGCTTCACTAATAGATTGTGACAGTCCATTCCTGAGCCAACTCAAATACAGCCCCCCCATTTTTTTTTCAGACACATTACTCCTGGCAGCCATGACCAATAGTACCAAGATGAAATCTCTGTCATCCCGACCTTAGCATAAAGCATGGCTCCTTTTCACCAACCCTCACACTTCAGCTGGGAAGATCAAGTTGCAATATATATAACTGTAAAGTAAGTTTGATTATGATAAGTAGTGCAAACAATAGATATGATAAGCACTCTTAGTGGAAATTTTCATTTTCTGAGCCTCCCATGAAATAATGGCTTTATTTCCCTTAAGAAAAGCACAAGAACTGGCCAACGTTGTGTAGTATTTCATGGTCTCTTTTTTTAGAAGTTGAAGAGATCAAAAAATATTATCTCAGAGGGACAAAAGTGGCTACATTCAATTTTTCTGCTGCTTAACATGGTAATTTTTCTTCTTGCCATGCAAAAAAAAAATGTAATAGAGGAATTTGTTTCATGATTAATATGGTATCCTTCCATTCTCTACACATTAAGATTTAGGGAATGCCCAGAAAGAGAAGCACTGAAAAAATTCTATAGTCCAATGGACCAATTCTAGATATACCTGAGTTTAAAGGTTTGGCCAGTCAATAAGATTATTCTGAAGGCACACTGTGTAAAGAACACTGAACTGAGAGTTACAAAAAGACACAAAAGAAGTAATATAAAAAGAATGATGAACAACTCCCTACCCTAACCAGGTGCCTTCTTGTAGTACATAAAACCCAAGTCACCACAGCAGCCCTGCAAAGGCAAAGGAATCTACAGCACAGCTGTAGGATGAAAAGTAGAATGTAACTGACCCTCTTTTAAAAAAGGTAAGTTCATCTACAAAATTTACCTCTGGCCTGACATTACCTGTATTGCTCACCTAGACTGCCTCCAATGTGCCAACGTGGGATAGGTTACTGTCAAGAACCAGAACCACGCATCAAGCCTCCCTTTTCAGCCCTAGACTCACACAATAGAGCTCTCTCAATTATGAAGTGGTGTGTATGTAAAAGGTATCAGCACTGTTAATTGCCTCACCCAAGGACTCTCCCCTCCTGCCATGTACACACACACACACACAACACATACACACAAATCAGCTGCCTCTGGGGGACCCACAGCTTCAGGTTTTCTGGGGGTCATCTGTCCTTTAATTTTCAAACAGAACTACTAGAGCCTCTACCCTACTTTCTATGGAAAATCCACCACCCACACTCTTCCTCTTCTCCCTGCCCCCTAGTGTTTTTGAGGATTCCCATAAATCTTAACCTGTCCCTTGCTCATCTCATCTTTTGATCCAGTTTCCCGCTTTTCTGGAGTCTTCCATCTCCACTTTGCATCCCTCCTCCTGCAACTGCTCTGTCTTTTCTGCACATCATCAACCCCTTGGGAATCCACCATGGTCCTTCATTCCACACAAAGCACCACTGACCTAGGTTGGGTCTGTATAACCAAACATCACTCAGAGTTTGAAGCAATGGAATGGGGACTATAATAATTTAAGACATCTTAAAGTTGAGAAATAAGACATTTTGCTCTAGCTGTGTTTCTTCCCTTAGGCACTGGCTTCCTGCCAGAGGGGTCTCTGGTTCTCTGCAGCTCCCCTTCATCTGTCTCCCTTTTCCTAGTTTCCTTGCCTCCCACATAACCTATCCATTACTGAGTGGCCCATTGAAATTCAAAATTCCCCTCGATTTATTAGGTTTATTATGCAGAGCAATCCTACCATCTCCCATTCTACCCTCCTCTCCTTCGAGATGATGCCCTGGGAGGATTGGCACTCAAGTTTCACTCTCAAAGAAGCTATCAAGGTAGATTACTAATGCTTCATGTCCTTTGATGTAAAATAAAACCCTCCCCAGCCTGCAGAAGTGGCTACAATCAATTTTTCTGCTGTTTAAAATGGTAATTTTTCTTCCTACCATGGATGGATGGATGGATGGATGGATGGATGGATGGATGGATGGAAGGAAGGAAAGAAGGAAGGAAGGAAGGAAAGAGGGAAGGAAGGAAGGAAGGAAGGAAGGAAGGAAGGAAGGAAGAAAGAAAGAAAGAAAGAAAGAAAGAAAGAAAGAAAGAAAGAAAAAGAAAAATAGAGGAATTTGTTTCACAATTAATGTGGCATCCTTCCATTCTCTACACATTAAGATTTAGGGAATGCCCTGAAAGAGAAACATTGAAAAAATTCTGTAATCCAATGAACCAGTTCTAGATATGCCTGAACATAGCTGCATGTTTCTGATGATACAAATATGCATTTCTGGGTAGGGATTTTTTCCACCTTTATCAGTGTTGTTATGTATTATTTTCTTAAAATTAGAAAAAACTGAGTCCCAATAATATTAGTATCTAAAGACAGCAGAGTAGGAGGAATTGGCACCAAGGAGCTGTAATTTGCAACTGGGTGCTGTCCTTAGATTGCCATAGGTGTGTTGGGGGAGGTATATTTGTCTTTGCATTGTGATCTGAAACTAAAACCAGAAAAGGATAAAATTAGGAAGTGTTTCCCTCTTTGTAAAATGGAGGATTTCCAGATCCTGCCACCTCACCCTCACTGCCCAAGCCCAGAAAACAGAGAAAGCCTTACACAGAATTTTCAGGAACATTTCACAATCTACCCTTTGGGAATGGTCTCAACGAATCCTATTGCAACAAGCCAAACAATGAAAGTATGCAGGAAAAATAGAACAAAGACAAGATTCTAGTTGACTTGAAATTTTTCTTAGTGTCAGGTCACCTTGGAACAATATTTTGAGGACTTCTTGATTCAAACTCAGGATTACTAAGTTGTGGAGATGACACCAAGGATGGGGTAGATTTGGAGCTTAAGGACTTTCTTTTCCTTTCTTCCTCACTGAATAGAGGGATAATAAATTTAGCTAACCTGTATCTACCTACTATTTGTCAAGCTCTGTGCTGTTTTATTTGTAACATATCATTTATCCTCTACTACGAACCTGTGAGATAAGTACTATTAAGTCTTATCATTATCTCCATTAGATTGAAAACAACTGGACAAATAACCCAGTGAGTTTTAAATAATCTAAATCTAAACAGCAATTGTGGATGGAGTGAGCTGTCAAGGGAAAACCCAACAGAGGGAGCCTGAAGTAGGAAAGAGACTGCAAGAAGAACAAACATTTGTGAGTACCTACTCCATGTTGGGCCATAGTGCGTGTTTTCTCTATTTGTTCTACAAGAACACAAAGGGTTATTATTATCCACGTTTTACAAATAAAGAAACTTACTGCAGAGAGATCAACCATCTTATCCATGACCTCAAAATTAGTTGGTAGGATTTGAAACCAACATCTGTCTAATTCCATTGTACTAAATATCTGGGAACACAGCTGAAGAGCAGCCATAATTCAATAGCTAGTTTTTCTAAGTTTTATTTTGGACAAAGACCCAAGATTTGCCTGATGAGAAGTCAGAGAATTATGGAGCTATTCTTAGATACAGATACCTGGTTTAAACACACAGGTCTAGCATAACTTTTATATATCCCAGTAATGACCTTGTAGCTCAGAGTAACCAGATTCCAATTTCCTCAATCACCAGAGAGCATGCTGAATCTATTCTGCTGCTCTGTCCTGCCTCTATTGAACTAAATGGAACATTTCAAGGGCTCGGTGAATGGGACCTCACTCTGTTCTCAATCATCCCCATGATAACAGCATAAAGTCACAGAGGTGAGAACAAAGCTAAGGGACCAGTCCCCCAGCCAAGATGACAACACAACCTTCACATTTTGACTCCTAACCCTGATTTTTGGTCCCAAGATGACCCTTTCCATGGAGCTGTCCTGTTTCTCCTCCCACCTCCCTTCTGACTTGACGATCACCATGAACTCCCAAATCAGTATGTGGGCACCAGCACATAAGGTACCAGTGCTGCTTTCCCAGGTGGCATTATAAAAAGCTGTGGGGGGAAAAATCATATTTTGTTCAACACAGGATTTAAAGAAATCATAGCTCTGAGATTTGGGTGGAAGGGATGTCTATATGAGTGCTTGTGTGTATCTATTTGCATACATGCGTGTGTATGTGTACTCTGGTCCCTTATATTTCTGTTCTAACAGATCTCGGGATTCATTTAGCAGATGGTCTGCCAAGAGCCTGATAGAGCCTAACCTCCCACGTTAAATGTTTATGGAACTGCTGATCAGAGGTGAGAGCGGGGTAATGAGGAAAACTCAGAATATCCCAGGAAACAATCAAGCCCATTTTATTTAAAATATCAATCAGAACATTTTATAGCTTACAAAACACCTTCACACTCACCATTGCATTTGACCTTCTCGACTACCCTTCAGTGTATATATTTATTTCAATTTTATACATAAGGCAAATGAGGCTCAGGAGAAAGGATGGGTCCAAGGCCACAGTTACTAAGTGGGAAAGAGAGGGTCTCTCCATTTCATGATCCTCAACTTCAAGTTTCATGTCCTTTTTCATCTAACCACACTGCCTATTCCTGTCCTCCCAAGAGGCACAATGAGAACAATGAAATGGACATATAGTCATCCTAGACAGGATTCCTCATCCTCCAGAGGAATACCCACTTTAAAAAACTAGAATCAGATGGTGTTCTTCCCATGTAACATTTTTTACCCTCTTAAACTGATTTTTAAATACCAAGGATACCTATAATAGAACAAATCCATAGAGGCAGAACAGTATATGAGAACAGGCTCATTTGTCAAAGATTTTGGGAAGGCCATCTCTCCTCAACCAGGGTACAGCACAAAGTTAACTATTTGTGGATGAGAAACTCTAAGACAACTTTTCTGCCAGTGCATTAAACTTTACTCTGACACTTGATGTGAGTAGTGATGTTAAGGAGACAGAGTGTGAATGTGTAGAGTGTTTTATTAAGTTTATAGCTGTCTGTGAACTATAGCTGTGTAATTCTTCTCAATCCATGTAATGAAAGGAGGGTAAGACAGGAACCTCTGAGTCAGCCAGAGGGCCCAGGAAATGTAGTAACCATACTGAGAAAGGAGAATCTATAAAAGGGTCATACACACAGTAGACCCAGATGGGAACCAGGTCTACCAGGATCCTACAAGATGGTACATTAGGTAGCAGTCTCAAGAGAAGGGCTAGCTTCAAAGACTCTGGGAGACCCTACAATCCTCAATGCTAATGAGGCCTAATGAAGTAATAGTAAACTGAACATCCAATTATCAGGACTTCATAGATATGGTACCGGGAGATGTTGAGGAGAAGCCAAAGGTGGAGAAAGGGCTGAGGAAAGAAGGAATCAATATGACTGGTTGATAAAGACACAAGAGTTCCTACTGTGTTGTTGAGTCATGAACAGGCTACAGCTATGTTAGTACCCATGAGAACTCTCTAGAGAGAGTAATGAGCCAGTAATTCCTTTTTTTTTTAATTTTTTAAGGAAGGTATAGGAGATAACACAAAGGATCAGATTGTCAAATCAGACTAACATGAAATCAGAGATCTTACACAGTTACCAAGATTTTCTAATAATTTCAAAGATACAGATAATCACAAGGCACAGACAAAGCAAGGAGAGGCTTGGAGACTTCTGACACTGAACCCCCAAGTCCTTTCTTGCTACATCAGGTCACACTTCAGGCTCACCTTAACCTATGACTCTCTAAGCAATGTGTGCAATCCGTATCACTTATACAACAGGTCATCCTGTGTTCAGTTAGTAACCTAGCTTATCTGCCATTTTCCAAGGGGCCATGACCTAGAAATCCATAGATTCAGGTTTGTTTAGGATAAGACTCCTAGAATCCTAACAGCATTCTATAGACAAGGACTAAGCTTTATTTTCCAAGGAGTCTGACATTAGCATGTTTACTAGGAGATCTGACCGGGTCTCTTGCCTTCTTTCTTTTCTAGGAGTAGAGCTCCAATAAAGAGAGAGATTGAATTGTAGGCCTTCCCTTCCTAGTGTATGACTACACATGAGATAGTGTGAATGATGCTGCATGTGGGCCTTGACTTAGATTCGGTATGTTAAAGCATTGCCCTGTTTGACTCCAGATTCTGGCCACTGTTAGAACTAGAGGTAGATGATCAGCTTGGAGGACAGATGATTCATTATTTCAATTGTTCTTTTTACTCAGTAACCAGACTTTTTATTTGCTTTTATGAACTTTTCACTCTACATAGCATTTCCACTTGCATTATTCCAACTGATATGCTAAACAATCTTAGAAGGCAGGCAAGAAAGATATTGGTTTAGAAATAAGGAACCCAAGGATCAGTTTCAATTAATAAGTGGGAGGACTGGGCCTCAATCCCAGGTGTGTTTAGCCTTCAAGTCCATGCCCTGCCACTGCACAACATGACAGGTGCTTTGAAGAGTAGACTGATGGTTTGACCAATATGCAGAGAAAATTAACAGTCTCCATATTCCATGTTCTTAACCTCGGAGCATGGAGACTGTTATTCTCCTCTCCACCTCTTAACTTCAGAGCATATTCCCCCAAACTCTCTTTGCACAAAACTTTCCTGACTTTGCCATGGTTGTGGTAAGGGCTAAGGGTGCTGTGATGGAGGCCTGCACTGGCACCATGAATTGCTTTTTAAAGAACACACTCAAAGGGGTGCCTGGGTGTCTCAGTCATTAAGCATCTGTCTTCGGCTCAGGTCATGATCCCAGGGTCCTAGGATCGAGTACCGCATCAGGCTCCCTGCTCAGCAGGAAGCCTGCTTCTCCCTCTCCCACTCCCTCTGCTTGTGTTCCCTCTCTTGCTGTGTCTCTCTGTCATATAAATAAAATCTTTTTAAAAAATTAAAAAAATAAAGAACACACTCATGGAGACAGATGGATGGGCTATCCCTGCAGTCCTTCTCTACCTCCTGACAGGTAGGACATTGGAAAGGGGGTTGGATGCACTTCCCTTCTCAGGCCCCTGTCTCCATCCTCTTCAACAGGGCATTGATGATTAGCTTCTGGCAGATAAATGAGCAAAGGGAAAATAAGAGGGATGGATGAAAATTGCCTTTATAATCAATCTATGCATTCAAAAGACAGGATATCATGCTGATACCAAACAGAAACAAAAGCATGAACTACATTACCCATACTGTGTTTCTGGTCTAAAGTCAGGCCCGCCTGGCTCCCACCAAACACAACTGCTTCACCCTATAGCAACATCCCTTTGACCCCTCAGTTGCCAGCCTGTCCTAGGACGAAGCCAGGTCTGAGCCAGGAGGTTATTTAAAGCTCTTGATTAACACTCCATGACCCAGCTTTGTCACCCTAGATTGTAAGGTAGCTCTGGCCTTAAACTCTGTTTAGGTTATAGAACTCCTCTTTCCTAAATCAAGTGACAACCTCATGCCCTAATCTGGTTAACTGGTTTTCTGCTCTTTTGCCTGCCTAAATCTCAGTCTCTGTAGGGTCCTCAACCATCTTACCCTTTCCAGGTAGACAGGAACTAGAGCCCAGGTCCTATATTCATAACATCTGGACACATACAATCTTATGAAAGCATTCACTGAAGTGTTGACCACACTGGCAGGCTCACGCAGCCATCTATTCTTACACTGTGTTGCACCTACCTGTTGAGATATCTCCATTATTCCCTGTTGAACCCCACTTCTTGTATCACCCATTATTATGAGACATAATATTGGGATGAATATTGGAATGAATATTGGAATGAAACGCTCTTCTTGTATCACCCATTATTATGAGACATAATATTGGGATGAATATTAGAATGAAATTCCAGTATTGTAATGAATATTGGAATGAAACCCACTTCTTGTATCACCCATTATTATCATATTACCTAGTGTTTGTTGCCATATTATTTAGACGCCATGTTATACACTTAGGCTGCACTTTATTTCCAGCTCCCATAGTTAGTTCTGTTCCCTAACTTGGAGTTAATCCCAGTAAGCAGGTAATCCCAGCACTGGTCTCATCCCAGTCAACCTTTCCACACTGTTCTCAGCAATATAAAAACACCTAGCACAGAAGAAGGTCCTTTGCCATTAAGGTAATATTTGTCAATCTTCAGGGAGCTGAGAAACTATTATATTGGTTTGATTTTATGATACTCCCTTCTCCTAAAAAGGTTTTTCAAATTAATTTTCAAAATAAATTATATTTAGTTACATTTGAAAATAATTCTGTGGCAACCCAGGTTGAAAAAAATGAAGACATCTGGTGGTGTGACAAAGTAGGAGAGTAGGACTCTGTCCTTGAGGTTACTTTTAAGTCAGGGTCAAAATGCTGAGTGGGCAAGAAAGTTCTAATAACCTTTCTTTCCCAGATCCTAATCAGTAGCTCCAAGACATATCATAACCCCAAGTACACTCTGACTTCTTTATCAGCCAGAAGGAGAAGAGAGAAATAATATCACCAAGACAAGTGTTCTGAGGGGGTGAGGGTGAAAAAGGACATGAATCATTTATAATGTCTCTTGGCAGCAAGATGAAGGCACATCGGAGGAGGCAGAAAGTAACGAGGGTTTTCTGGACACCTGATTCGCTCTCTTCATCCTCCTCAGGGAAATAGTCAGAAAAGAGTAGTAAATATTAAGATACAACAAGAGATTCTTTTTTAGACTTCAAGAGATAATTCAATAGCTAATTCAATAATAGAAGAATTTTTAAAGTAATACACAATATTGGAGAGAGGATACTTTTTCAATCACTTGCATACATTGCTGATGGGGTGCATTTTGGAACTTTCAGTCTGGAAAAAGAAACACTTTCTGTAGTATGGATCAAGAGCCTTTAGAAGTTAAAAATCCCTAAATCAGTACTTCTAAGAATCTATCTAAAAGAATAATCAGAGATATAGACAAAGAATGTTCATAAAAGCACTATTTATAATAAAGAAAAATAAAAATGGCTAAATAAATTAGGACACACCCAAGTAATGAAATGTATGTAGCCATTACAATTCGATTCTAAAAATATTTAATGATGTGGGAATAAGCCAAATACAAATAGTTTATATATTATAATCTTATTTGTACACAAGATTGTGTCTGGAAGTTTAGATCACAGACAATATAAAATTCATTAGACATTTCTGTAATGTTCTGATTACAGAGTGGCTCAGATACTGGCCAAGCCAAGGAGCAAGGAGCAAGGAGCAAGACCTACCCTGTAACTATCTATGTTTTCATCAGGGACATCCTTCCACGTGGACTCTAAAGGACTTTGACTTCCTTCACAAGATCTCAGATTGTACCATGCAGCTGGCTGTTGGAGGAAAAAGACCAAATCTAATTGTTCTGATAATTTCTCAGCCACCAACACAGCTTGAAAAATGGGGCCTTCCTGTTCACAGCCTTGACCTCACATCTGGCCAGTTTACAATACTTATTTTTGGAAATACAATGGCTGAAGAAGTTCATGGAAGCAGAAAAGATTTGTTGGTAGACTCAGTTCAGGCAGGTATGTAATGTATGATAAACAAGAGAATGAATGACTGAACCAAGCAATCAATCAATTTATCAGTGATACTGGATTCTTCCCATACACCTAAATTATTCAGGGCACCAGGATAAACCTCACACCTGCCAGATTTCTCTCCTGTATCCCACTGAGGTCTCCAGTGACAGGCAGGAATTCACTATCCATCAAGAACCTCAGGATCCTGACTTACTTCAGTTCTGTCCTCTGCCTTCTATCCCAGTCCTTTTCAGATATGGACTCACATATTGGCCGCTCTATTTAGTGGCTAAATTCCACGAGTGCAGGTGTTAAAAAATGAACTTTGGAAGGATACCTAAATGCCCTCCTTGCTCTTGCAAGGAACTACAAATTGTCCAGCTGCTGCTAAGGGACCTTCAGGCATCATGATAAACAGCAGGGGTATTATAGAAAATTTGGAAGGTGAAAGGCAAGGCTTATATTGATCAGAGGTGAGGTCAGGTTCATGGTTATGGAACCAAGTGATCAGAGGATGAAGATCAGAAACTAAAGAAGATCAGGAACAGGCAAATAGTTAAGAGGCAGAGATGGAGAGAAGCTCCACAGCCACACACAATTGTTTTGTTTTGTTTAATTATTTAGCTAAATGCCCTGGTATAAAGGGCAAGAAGCAAAGTAGACAATAAACAATGGGGGAGGAAGAGCTGATCAGATACTAATAACTCGTTGCTTTATATAGCTCCACAGGATTAGGAAGCTCGCCATCAATTATTCTCACTGGCCAGGCAAAGCCTGGACATCAGGAGCCAGCTATGGAGAAGTGAGCAAATATGCAGATGGAAACCCTGGGGGAAATCTCAAATTTATTCCTTACAGCCATGAGGCCCTGGTGGCTTCCCTTATCTATATGCAGTGTCTGATTCTCAGTCATTACTTAGGAGAGGCTTGCTGGGAATTGTGTATGTTTGTGTGTGTGTTTGCAATATTATGATGCTAACTGGGACCTCAGAAGAACCACCCACATGATTTCATCTTTGAACATTTGGAAGGGATGGGGATTGGGTGGGATATACTTGACTTGGAGCTACAGAATTAATAGCACTTCAGGCAGCCGTGGAGATGAAGTACATTCTCCCCAATCCTCTTATAGATTATATTCCTTCTAGCTCCCCCTCCACCAAATATCACCTTCTGTTTTCTGATTCCCAAGAGCAAGGGTTAGTTGTGTCCAGTTCATCTTTGGAGCCAAGGCCATGTTATAAGTCTGGCAAGCCTATGGATCCACTGAAAAAGTAGCAAACTAATATCTTGTAGAACCATTTTAAGAATGTAAACAAGGTGAAATGTGTAAATGTACCTAGCATATGTTAGGCATACAGACATTCAAAATGTTGTTTTGATTTCCCTTTTCTCCCTCCTATAGTCAGCCAAATTAAATTTTAAGTCTTTGAATGTTTCTCAGTACATAATTCCTAGTACCTAGCAATTTAGTGATGTTAATAATTGCCTGTCTCTCCCATACCTCTCTCTGGGTGAAACTGCTCATCTAAAATCCCATGACACCCTCCTCCCCATTTTCATAGGTGTTCAGAACATGATAGGTACCTGTTCCTTTTATGGGTAAGGATATTTAGGCACAGAGAGCTTTCCCACACAGTCAGTAAGTGGCAGAGCTGGGATCCAACAAAGCCAAGATCTTTTCTATTTTAATTGCACCATGAAAAAAATATCTTGAATGGTGGTAAAATACTAATATTACAGAGAGAGAAATGTCATCTACCCTGGCACCAAAAAAAGCCAAACCAAAATAATCAGAACCCCTAGTTAATAGATGTTAAAATTTGTATCCAGGGATAGCTTCTGACAGGACGACTGCTGATCAAGGGAAAGTCTCCAGGAGAAAGTTGTTGCCTGAAGCAGATGAAGAAAAAATATAATCACAAAGTGTGATATCAGAGTTCCAAATCCATGGCGAGTTGTTAAATCACACCTAGTTCAGCTTCTGGAATTCCAAAGTTTATAAAACACCATTGTTTTTTTTTTTTCTCCAAGGCAGAGTAGTTCAGAGAAGGGATGAAATAAAAGAACATTATTTGATTTATCAGGGTTCAAATGTACTATTCTACTTATTATATTATGAATTCACACAAGGCTTTATAAACAATGAAATTAATCATTGCCTCCCACTTGTTCCATCAAATCAATATGCTACAGGTAAGTATCAATTCAATTTCTTTCTTTTTGAGGTTGTTTTCTCAATCAGGGAAAACTGACACACTAATTTTGGACTATCTGTAATCTTCTCTAAGTGAGAAGTAAGCTGATCACTGTGGCTGGGGAAAGAAAAAACAACCCTTGTGTTCCAGTAGACATTTAGATATGTCCAGAGAAAGAAATGCCCAGTGTGCCAATGGCCTTTGAGTTGCATCCATTGGCCGAGTCTCCAGAGCTTCAGCAAAGATGATGCCTCTGAATATATTGAGAGGTGAACTGGACAGCTGATGAAAATTTGGGGCTTAATTTAGGGAAAAGTATATAGAAAATTACATAAGCAAACAAAGGACAATTTCACTGTGAAAAACAAAAAGCAGTGCAAAATAGTTATTGTTGTATTGTACATGACTCCCTTGTAAATTATGTACATTGTCACAAGGTAACCCTGAGTATTAATCTAACATATTATGGTATAACAATAGTAGGAAAGGAGAGTGGGAAGTATGGTGGTAGGAGAATGGGGCTTGAAAGGGAATTACATCCTCTAAAGTTAGAAAGTCAATAGATAATACCTAACAGAAGAATGTTACTTAAAAATATGGTGGTAAAGGGCGCCTGGGTGGCTCAGTTGGTTAAGCGACTGCCTTCGGCTCAGGTCATGATCCCGGAGTCCCGGGATCGAGTCCCGCATCGGGCTCCCTGCTCAGCGAGGAGCCTGCTTCTCCCTCTGACCCTCCCCCCTCTCATGTACTCTCTCTCTCTCTCTCGCTCTCTCAAATAAATAAATAAATCTTAAAAAAAAAATATGGTGGTAAATACCAAAAGAATCCACTGAAAGACCAGGGTGCCCGGGTGGCTCAGTCAGTTAAGCATCCAACTCTTGGCTTCGGCTCAGGTCATGATCTCATGGGTTGTGAAATAGAACCCACATTGGGCTCCTTGCTCAGTGAGGAGTCTGCTTGAAGATTCTCTCCCTCTGCCCTTCCCCCCATGCACATGTTCTCTCTCACTCTCTCTCTCTCAAAAAAATAAATCTTAAAAAAAGAGAGAGAGAGAGAGAATCCACTAAAAGAGATGAAAATAGTGGCCCTTTAGGAGGGAGGGAAAAAAACTGGAGTGAGGGCTAGTTTTTCATATCAAATCTTATAACACAGTTTGACTCTTTAACTCCTTTGCACGCAAACATTTAATGAAAATGAATGCTTTAAAAATGGATTTAAAAAGAGTTACTTATGATGGAGATGATTCCATAAGCAGTACTTAAAACAAAATGACTAGGAAATAGGTTGATATGTCCATAAACTCATATTTAACATAGTGTTCCTGAATAACCACTTAAAATAGAGGTGGTTTGAGATACCCCTGCAATGAAATGGCAGTCAACTCATCTCATTCCATTCAAATAAAGACCTTAAGAGAAGTATCTTCAAGATCTAGAAAACCAAAGTACAAGGGAATTAAAATGATCAGGAAGAATAGTCTTCTTCCCAGTGAAATCTTTACTCACTTTCTATATTTTAATATAATCCTTGCCTTCTAGGTCACACCAATCAGAGGGAGAATCATGAAGAACTGGATAACTGTTATTTCAATGACCTCAACCCTGAGAATCCCTGCACCCCAAACCTCCAAATTCTTTATTTTCCCAAAGTGGAATCTGAGATTCCTCAGTGAACATTAAAAGTTTCCTACAGAGGACATAGGATGCAATAGAAGGAGCACAGGCTTTTAGATCAGATCTATTTTGGTCAGAATCCCAGTTCTACTCTTAATAGGTGCATGATCTTGGTAAAATTACTTAATCTTCTTAATCACAGTTTCAGTGTCTAAAAACATAAGGACAATAATCCTTACCTTGCTCAATGATTCTCAAGATCACAGAGCTCATTTTTCTAAAGCCCATGGCTCATAGCTGGTTCTCTAGTAACTTTAGCTAATGTTATAATTATTATCCTTGTTGTAATAATAATAACCATCATTATTACTACTACTGTTGCCAACGGTGTCATATCCAACCCCCTGCACAGTGACTTTACATAGCAGCAGCTGCTGCTTTTGTCTCCTTCTCCAAGGACTCTGACCTTGCTGAGAACACTGGTGTTATCTATGCCATTTCTGCCCTTTGGGGTGAGGGTCGGTCTCACCACTGTCACCAGCAGCTTTATAAGGCTTCCTATAAGGTCACATGTTTTTCAGTTTTCCTAATCCTGCTTGTTTGCTTTCAGATGCTTGCCTCTCCCTGTCACAGCTGATCCTTTTTTTCTCCCCTTCTTTTTAACTTCAGGTTTGTGACTTTCCATCCAACTTGTGAAAAACCCCACTCTCTATATGGTGGGACCTGGCAGGAAGCCAGCCCCTAGGTCCACCATGAAACCATCTCCTTTCAAGGCCTTCCCCAAGAATACTCCTTGGGTCCTACATTTTGTGGTCCTGTCAACCTCCATCCCCTTCCCAGTTGAGACAATCTCTTTCAGGGCCCTCAAGGAAATTCTCTCTCTTCTTTCTTCTTTCTCCTGAGACATTGACCATAATAACTTCAATAAGTTTGGGCTTTCACAGAGATAGGAACAGTTTTCTCCAAAAACTTCAGCTTTGTGCCTACAGAATCCCAGTTTACAAGGAATTACAAAGAGCCTGGTTACTTTCTTGAAATAGAAATGGGAAAGACCAAAATAAAACTAATATCTCAATCATTTTGCCAAATGTATTTTTGTTAACATCTATATGTATAAGTTCTCTTGGCATTTGAAGAAAATATGACCACTATTTCTAGGGTGCGGTGTGAAATTTCCTTAAAGGCTTCTTTTGACAAACCGCAAATCTATCTTAAGATGAGATGGTGTGTGTCTTAGGTAGGCTTTTCCTAAGGTCTTCCAAGAAGAAGATTCTGAGATGAGGATTTATAATAAAGTATTTTTAGGAAAAATCATCTGGGCTGTGGGGAACTGAGAATTGCAAAAAGTCAAATTTAACCTATAGTTTAACATATCCTCTCTTAGCTCTTCAGTAAAGTATGGCATCCACACAACCTTGAGTGGTGCAGGTTGAATATAGTGTCATCAGCAAGGGGAGGGGGGAGTAAAGGATATGTTATTTATTCCTCATCTACTCTTCTGATGGACCCATAGTGAAAGATACTTGTCCCTTCAAGGGAACTGTCCCGGGGGTTCCACAAGGGACCATCTTCAAAGAAAGAGGATGCACATCAAATAGAGCATAGGATGAGCAGTTAGTCATGTGGAGGAATCCATACTTAAACACAGTACAGACTGAACAGTAAATACAACCACAAAGCACTTCATGATTTGCTGGCAAATGGAATGATAATACTATGGCACCATCTCTATTATAGATATGACCATAACTCATTAAAAAAAATGATTCCCCCTAGAAACATAAGCACTTTCTAGTAGAACCTCTAAAATGCATTTCTAATTAGAACTACATATCTAGCTTCGGTCAACCTTAAATATCTTGATCAACTGTAGGCTCCTCAATCATTGGAAACAAGTTAACATACTAAAGGAAGAGATAAGAGAGAGGCCAAAATGAAAATAAGAGTCAAAGTGATGTGCTGGGAGACTAAAACCCACCAAAGCTCATATTTCTTTTTAAATAACCCTCAGAATTTTGAGAAAGGAGAAAAGCTACTTAGAATGGAATACCTACCATTACATTTCCTATGGAGGTTTCAATTTCCCACTTGTAATTAAGCCAATCTGTAAATTCTATAGTGCTCTGTCTTAGGTACCTATGAATAAAGACAAAGTCCAATCCATATTACATGCTCCAAACACCTATCAGATATTGAGTTCTGTTGGTCCTTGAAAAAGAAATATTGATCAATATTTCTTAGCTGATTCAAATGATTAACTGCCTTGGCTTGGATATATTCCTGAAAACACTACATTATAACAAAATGTTTTTAATCTAGTTCTAAGAAACAACCCCAATTCAATTTCTAGTCAACTGACTTCTGAGAGCAGCCTCCTGAAATAATGAAATTTGAGAGCCTAAGTGTCAGAGTGAGGCAAACTCAGTTTCATTGCTGGATTTTGGATTTGTCCTCTCCTACAGAAGCTCTCACTCAGCATTCTGACTTCCTGTTGCTAGCCATCCATCATCACCTGCCAGGACAACTCTGAAGACTGTGGGATGGGCCTGAGGCCTGACTAATTAATTCATGATACCAGCATGGAACAAGGATGACTCGCCAAAGAAAAATGTTTGTCTGTTCACTTACAGATACCCAGTGCTTGGTGTGTTATAGATATGCAAGAGAAAGTTGGATTCAAGTAAGGAAGAAAGGAAAGAAGGACAGAAGACAGAACTTTCCTAGTCTGTTAACTTTCCTTACTGAAAGAGCTTTCTCACACCTTCTCTCCTCAAACTCCAAGGTTCCTCCCACATTCTTATTCCAGCCAATTCTTTCTTCTTAGTGGAGAAATTTGAAACTATAGAGTAGAAGTTTGGCAAACTCTGCCACCCCTCCTATCTACCATCTCCAATGCCTCATTTCCATCTTCTCACATGCTAACGTACCAATTAACCACACTCTTATCTAAAAAAAAAAATCCCTCCTCTTCAAACTTGCATCTTTGCACCCATTCCCTCTGGACTACTAAAGGATATTGTTCTAACAATTCTCCTTTCCCTCTCCCACATCATCAAATTGCCACCCTCTATCAAAATGTCTCCATCATATGGAAGTTCCTCAAAAAGTTGAAAATAGAA
>NC_138369.1:76476141-76493538 GCF_054177405.1 Leptonychotes weddellii
GGGGGAAATCGGAGGGGGGGACAAACCATGAGAGACTATGGACTCTGAGAAATAAACAGAGTTCTAGAGGGAGAGGGGTGGGGGGTTGGGTTAGCCTGGTGATGGGTATTAAGAGGGCACATATTGAATGGAGCACTGGGTGTTATACACAAACAATGAATCATGGAACACTACATCAAACAAACAAACAAACAAACAAATATGGCAACAAAGAGCCTACATTCCCACATGGTGGAAATCTGCTCTGGGCATGTAGCAGCTGCCCCTGCAAACAGGACGTGAGTTTTTAGTCACAGTCCTTATCCTTCTTTTTTTGTTTGTTTTGTTTTGTTTTGTTTTGTTTCCTTATCCTTCTTTTTATCTCCTTTATCCTGAGACTGAGCAACAGTTTCCTTTTATCACCACATTTGTGTGCCATTTTTATTAAAAAGTTAAAAGTGAGATTGTTTTTGTCTCCACATCTCTAAAATAAGTTGAAAGATTAAAAAAGAAGGCGGCATGTGTTTGAAGACAATAAGAGGAAGCTTATTTCCTTGTAATATTAGAAAGTGGAAGACAATAAGGTATCCTCCACACTCAGAAGGCACCTTGAGACTGAAAAATGACCCAAACACTCCATACCATTTACAGTCTTACTCAGGGTAACTTACTGACAGGGGGAAATCAGGGAGACAACGATCCAGGCAGTATACAACTATTTGTCACTAATAATACCCTTATTCTCTGGCAAGTCTGGTCTTTAACCCACAGCTTTTATACAGTGAGGGGCATTGTGGTGAGGTCAAAGGGTAGTTAGCTAAAGTGGAGCCGTCTGTGTGTCATTTTAGGGAGGATCAGAACAAGCCTTCCCACATTCTGGTCAGGCATACACTAACCTCCATGGGGCCTGGAACACGTAACCCCAAGGGAGGCTACTGCATGGGCATAAACAAGATGGTGGCCCAAAGATGGAGTCAGTGTTGTCAGCACTCCCATAGAGTGGTTGCTTCCATATGGGTTCAATACAAAAAATAAATAAAAGTTAATCTGAGTGAAATAAATGTAATTTAAGGTGGTCCAATGGGAAATAAATCCTAACAAAGACTTGTATCTGAACAACTCCAGATATTTGAGTTTGTGACTCTGGATTGAAGGAATCCTTGAACACTTCCCCTTAATAGTATCTGTAATAGTTCCCAACTCTCCTAATGATTTCTGTATTTGTCTAATCCAGAAGTTCTTGCTATCTCATCCCTATGACTTGTTACATGACCGGGCTGAGAGAACAGGTAATTTCTCCAATAATAGGTACCAAACATTCTTAGTCACCCACTCAGATACATAATCCCCACGTTTAAGTTAAGAGGAAATGGAAAGGAATGACAATTACCTATTTCCTCAAGATTTTATGCCTCATTTTAGTTCTGGTCTGATTGTCTTGGGATTCTGGATTTATAACAAAGATTAACGTATCAGCCAAATACACTTTCATTGAAAAATATTTGAGAGTTTTAGATGGGAAGATTCCTATGAAATACTTTCTTGAGTGTCCTGAAAAGTTTTCATTAAACTCACTAAAATTATGTCCTTCCAGGAGGCTCTTAGAATAGGAGTTAATTTCCCTCGATTCGGCTTGTGAGATTATGGTCACTATCTACAAGATAATCCATGATTTGATTATTTTCCTGGAAGATTTCAAATGGAGGTGGAAAAGAACATGGAATAGAAAATGAATTTTGGCACCATACCAGACACTGGTAGACAGCAATAGCTAAACCTCACAGCAACCATAGGAAATATATGGGTGAGGAAACCAAGGCTTACACTGATGAAATAACTTGCCCAAAGTCACATAAGGAGTAAGTGACAAGAGTCAGAATTTGAACTTGTGTGCCAAACATCTGCTCATTCCACTACCAAGGTTCTGGAATTATGGGCCCTGCACCTTCCGCATCAGCATTACAGACTCATTACAAATGCAAATCCTCAGGCCTCACCCCAGGCCTTCTGAAAAAACAAAGAAACAAACAAAACCTCTGAGGGTAGATCCCAGTAATCTATTGTTCTAATAGGCTCCCAGGTGATTCTGTTGTACACTCAAATTCGAGAACCAATGCGCTATGCCAGACCAATTCACAAAAGGGGAGGACACAGGCCTCGTGTTTAAAAGAGAAAGGTGCTAAGCAGGCAGACTCTTCATAAAAAGAGTGCACACACTGGATAGCCTCTAGCCTGGACCCCAGGATCCGCCTGAGAAAACGATTCCTACTTACAAATACATTTTGAGAATAAGACTTAAAGAATAATACGCAGGCATAGCTGACGCCCTACAGAAAGATGGAAACCTTCAGTTGCTCCTTTTGTCAGATTTTAAAGCTGCAAAGAGACTGAGAACTAGCCCAATTGCAAGACTCAGTAAGGTGAACTGATTTGTTCTGAATCACACAGAGGTTACCCACACCTAGTTTGTGTGTCTTCTATTGGGCCTCCAATTCTTTTGCTCTCCTTCACATTAACCATTAGATACAGCACCGCGTTTTCTCTTCCAAGGCACAACGTGCGATCTGAGATGATTTCCACTTTGAAATTCTGAAAAAGCATTCCAGTTTTTTATTCAACCTTTCTACTTCCTGGCTCTGGGCCGAGGAAGCTGGCCACCTGTTCTTCATTTATTTTTATCAGCTGGAGAGTAACAGAGATGCCACTAGTAACCTCTTCCAGAAATAGGGCAGAGGGGCCCCTGTTAAGGAAGCTGCGGTCGACCGGGAAATTTGTCCCCCCTGCCAGGGGACAGCTGGCAGGCAGAGATGGACTCAAGAATGCAGATACAAGGGGCGCCTGGGTGGCTCAGTCGTTAAGCGTCTGCCTTCGGCTCAGGTCATGGTCCCAGGGTCCTGGGATCGAGCCCCGCATCGGGCTCCCTGCTCGGCGGGAAGCCTGCTTCTCCCTCTCCCACTCCCCCTGCTTGTGTTCCCTCTCTCGCTGTGTCTCTCTCTGTCAAATAAATAAAATCTTAAGGAAAAAAAAAAGAATGCAGATACAATGAGTGCCTGCTGTCATCCGGAATTGTTTCCTTCCGAGGTTTCCCACCTCATCACGACACACTTGTTGGAAGAGGCAAAATAGCGATACTAAAAATTAGATATGAGGGACTGGGGACGCTGTTGCCAGTGACAAGAGCACAGAGGACAGGGATAGAAAACAGGTAGCCCAAAAGAATTAAATAAAACGCTCCTCAGCCAGGGCCTTGGCAGTGAAGGAGAGGGAATTCAAGTAGCTACACAGGTTTTCCAGATGGGAAAGGGGATAAGAACAGGGAACACAAAGCGTGCAAATCTTAGGAACTGCTAGGTGAATCAGAAAGGGGAGAAAGCTATTTGTGGGACTGCAGAGCAAAAGCAAGAGCATGAATCTGACTTCCTGATGTGGGATTGGGAGAAGTGCTGCAGGGGACCAGTAATGAGCTGAATGTAAGAGTTGATGCCAGCCTGGTAAGTTTGTCTTTGTTATAGATAATTAAAAGTTGGGAGGGAAGTAGTATTCTGGTTATGGTTTCATTCCAAACAGGATTGCATTGTGGCTTGTAAGATGGCACAAGGATGAAGAGGCAAATTGGCACAAAGGAGATAGAATGACTTGCTCCCCATGATAGGTGGCCCAAGGTGGCCTGGGGTGAGGTGCCATGAGTGGGCAGGGCTCGAATAGGGCAAGGAGTCCATCTGGACACAGCAAACCGGCAACTATGTTGGAACCCAGGTACAAGATCAAGGAGAGAGATGAAAATGGTCCCAAATCTGATCAAATTAAGAAGATATTCAAAGTCAAAAATAGGGATTCAGTGATAAAAGATAATAAAGCAGGAGGTAAGCATCGAATCACCAAAAATGTAAGCCAGCATTTGTGGCTTTTTAAATGAAGCAGGAGCTGGTTCCATAAGTGGGGTTCCTCATTTAATGGATTAGGGTCAGAAGTTGGGCAAATATTAGTGAGATGACCTTACCCAAATCCTCACTTTTCATCAAGTCTGCTTATCTACAAAGAAAATAATTGAAATTTGTCCTCCTACTGCTACACCTGACCAAGTAATTGTGAAAATCCAACTAAAGTGATACACGCAGAAAAGGCTTTGGAATACGGGGGCTCTTCAAATGCAGCGGGATGATATTATGATGTCATTTCAGTGACTCTACTCTGGCATATTGGATCAGCGAGGAGTGGTATGCTGTTAGGACATAAGGGGAAAGAACTCGGGAATGATATTCTTAGGGCAGAGGGTAAGTCCCAGCAAACAGTACAGTGATCCTCTTTATTGTTTCCCACAGCAACAGCAGGAGGGGTGGTTTCCACTTGCAAGATGCAACATGCACCCCAGTTACTGTTTCAGGCACTTACTGCAAAATAGATGAACATCTTGTTCTTAGGGAGTCTCTTATTCTTTAAGACAGATGAAAGAGAAGCAGACTGTCTAGCTCACCTCCAGGACTCCTTGCTAAAGCCACCCACTAGGTTATAAACTCTGCCTTATTCACGTCTGTGTGCGTATAAAGCAAGGCGGTCTCCCAGATATGTCAAGGGTGAGAATGGAGGCCCTATTACTAAAACTACATGACAAATGAATTTCTGTCATAGACATTGTTAACTGTCTACCCAAGGGCCATTCCTCCCCCTCCCATGATACACCCCTCCCCCCTCTCCCCACTCACATATATACTTCTTCCTTACTAACCTGATTTGTTCAGGGTAGTAGTATAGCCATTTAAAAATATGTAACTTCTCAACCTCCTTTATACACAATGGTGGTCTGATAGTATATGTCTGACCAATGAAATATGGGCAAAAGACCCTATGGCAATTTGAAAAGTCCCTGGATAAAAAAGGTTAAGCCTTGCTAAAAAGACATTCCTCCACCATTTACCTTTCTTCCTGCAATCAGCTAGAGATCTAGCTGCTGAGCCATCTCTGACCATGAGTTGACAAATACAAGGATAAAGCCTGACCCAATAAGGATGAGAATAGGAAAACAGCCTGAGTCCACGGGGCATTACTAGGCAGCTGCACCAGCCTGCCTCTACGCTTTTTATTGAGTGAGAAAAGTAAACCCCTTGTTTAAACTTCTCTCAGTTGGCCTTTCTTTTATTTTCAACTAAACTTATTCCTAACTGACAAAAGAAACTTTCTAAGGGATATTGGGACTTAACATGAGTCATATCAGTTCATGTGAGCCCTTTACTGGGAAGACAGTAAAGGCAAGTAAAAATGATAAGGAAATTCTGGAGAGACGACACAGAGGGACTGAGGTTTACCGATACATCATCATTCTGACATAAGTAGAAAAGGCTAATGGCATTTTAAAGGCAGCAAATCGTGAGCATGACTCTTGCTGGGCTGCTCAATCTATTGCCCTATGAATATTTATTGAGCTCTGTGCTGCACTCCATGTCGTCTCCCTCCTTCTTTTGTCAATAATCATTCTTTGGAACTCCAAGCTTATTTGTTGGTAAAAAGAAGAAGTATCTCACCGCCAAGGATCTTAAAGTGCTTCTGAAATATGTGTAGAAAGATGTCATACACTAATTTACTGAGAACCCTAAGTTACCCACTCACTTAGCAATGGAGGTAGTAATTGGTACACACATCTATTTTACTTTTTACTGAAGCTTCTACTGATTGTCATCCTATGTGGACAACAAACTTTGAAAACCATGCAAAAAACTAGCTGAGTTTCTAGCCCTCATAAAATAACGCATGGAATGCTAACCATATTCATGTTGTGCTGCTTGATAATTATACTTAAGTGATAGCTAATATTTATGAATGATGGTAAATACTTGTATACCAACAAGTCACTTTTTCAGTCTTTCTCCTCATTTGGTTGGTTTTCTAACATCTAGAATTAGCAGCAAAATCTGTGGAATTGTTATGTTAGCATCATCATATGTGCACCCACATATGCACTCAGAAAAATATAGACCGCATCCCTGAACCCTCTGCTAGCAAAGGAGAGTCCTCTTGTTACTGGCTGGACCCCTATGGCCCTGCCAATCACTGACCTCTAGGGTTGAGGTTGTCTCTCCTCCACCCACACACCAGGATCCTATAGAGTCCTATCCTCCATATTTGCTTCAAAGTTACTGAAACACCAAAGCAGTATGTCCCAAACACTACAGAGCTTAAAAAAGCAAGATTTCCAGGGCACTGGGCTATAGAAATAAAAGCATCTCCTCTGTAATACTATGTGCCTAGCACTCTTCTGAGTGACTTACATACAGTCATTTAATCTTCACAAAACAATCCCATGAGGCAGATACTATTTTCAAGCTCATTTTGTAGAAGAGGAATGGAGGCACTGGATAAGTAACTAGTAACACAGCTGCTAAGTGGCAGAGGCATGGTCTGAACCTAGGCAGTTTGGCTCCAGAAGCTGGGCTCCTAAACACTATGCTCTATACTCTTCATCCTGGAGCATTGTAAGAACCCTGCTCTTTATTCTTTGTCTCTTCCTCAAGCCCCAGCCCCACTTGTCACCCTACTCTGCCCTCTTTGAGTTCTGGCAAGCTGAACCTTACCTACAACACCTAGGCTCCCTTTCACTGTGGCTTCCAGCTGGACTTGGCCAATGTAAAGGTTGGCAGGAAATAAGAGAGTGAGCAGAGGATATTTATTCTGCACTGTGATCCTTCTCTGCTCCCACCTTACCTCCCAACAGCTCTAGCCTAGCCATGACCACCGCTCCTGCTAGGTGGCCCCTCTCCTATCCCTCCCATTCTCCATGGACTCTGGACATCCCTGATTCCCTCTCTCAGTCTAGGGGAGTTGACAGCTCCCCTCTGTTACCAATCTCTGGGTGTTTTTCTATCCTTTGCTGTTGGCCTTAACTCCGTTCATACACTTTCTGTAAGTGGTTCCTTAATTAAACTCTCTTCACCTAAAATTTTCAAGAATGCCATCTCTTTTCTTCCAGGATCTCGACCTATACAAAGGTTCATATGACAAAGATTCCCCCCTAGTCAGGGGTGGTGGCTTCGCAGAAAGGACACACCTCTGTGACAATAAGCTCCATATCCTTAGTTGCATCTCAGTTCTTTCAAATAGGTTAATGGGTTGGAGACAAAAAGAGACTCTTTAATAAAAGTCATAAAGGGATCAATATGTCAGAAAGATATAAAAATGATAAGTGTATATACATCTAATAATAAAAATTCAAAGTATATGAAACAAAAATTGGCAGAACTAAAAAGAGATAGACAAATCCACCATTCTAGTTGGAGATTTTAACACACCTCTCTCAAAAACAATAGAATAACCAAGTAAAACATCTGAACCACTGTACCCACCTTTACACCATTGCCCACAAAATCTATACCAGGGGACACATCTTCCACTGGTATTCAGAGATGAAATAATTTTGAATGCCAGCACACTGGTGTTACTATCAATTAAAACGCCAATGAACTATAAAATCCCTTAACCAGGAAGATGTGAAAATTAGAGGCTCTTATGACAGAGGATAACTTGACCTATCGAGGTAATCATTTCATAATATATTAAAAATTTTGAATCATCATGCTGTATACCTGAAACTAACATAATATTGATGCCAATTATAATTCAATAATATATAAACAAACAAACAAACAAAGGCTCTTGAAACTTGGAAAGACAATGAAGAGACACAGAAAGGAGAGGCTAGAGACTCAAAAGACAGAATCTGGTCTATGATTCAATCCATTTATATAAAGCTCTAAATTTCATCAATAGCATTACAAATCGAGACAGTGGCTACTCTTGAGAGATAATGACTGAAAGAGGGCATAAAGTAGACTCCAAGGACACTGGTTATATTTGTCAATTGATCTAGGTACTGATTACATTGCTGGGCTCAGTTTGTAAAAACTCCTTAAGCTACATCCTCATGATTTGTGCACTTTTTGGAATATATGTTATTCTTCAGCAAAACATTTTAAGACAAACTCTGTGAACTTCACACCTTAGTTTCAGTTCTTGACTTATCTTTATGAATGTGTTAACTGGAACAGAGAAATAACACATGCAAAGATATTTCATATCCCATTGTGCTTGACATGTATGCATTTGAGGGAAACATTAGCCGTTAATCCAGTACCACAAACCACAAAGTGACTTGAAAAGTAAGTAAATAGGAATTACATTTAATAAAATAGAATTTTCTTATGTTCTGATCTCCCTGTTAATTCCTGGCTGGGATCACCGGCTCCAGTCCTTCACCCTTCCCTGTGTACCATGCTAGGAGCCTTTGGA
Source organism: Leptonychotes weddellii (assembly GCF_054177405.1). Lineage (NCBI taxonomy): Eukaryota > Metazoa > Chordata > Mammalia > Carnivora > Phocidae > Leptonychotes > Leptonychotes weddellii. The sequence goes on from NC_138369.1 coordinate 76,484,398, forward strand.
AAAAGAAATTTCCTCCTGCCTCTATTGATGGGGTACATTTCCCAAACCCTTGCCTTTGGCCTTGATCATGTGACTTTCTTTAGCCAATTACAAATGGGCAGGAGTGCCAGTTCCAAGCCTATGCCTTTAAAGGCCTCATGTATTTCCATTTACTCTTGTGCCTCTGCCATTGCCTTGAGAAGAATTTTCTCCAGGTAATTTCTGTCCCTTTATCCTGAACCTCAGAATGAAACACACAGAGCATATCTGAGCCAGCTAGACCCTCAGCTTGAAGCAGAGACACCCAATGAACCAGCAGACATATGAGTGAAGTAAATGCTTATTGTAAACAACTGAGATGTTTTTGTTTGTTACACGGCAATAGCTAACCACTACACTAGCCAACGTATGATTTAAGCAAGTTGTACAGTTCTGTCTGATTCCTTTAACCATATAAGACCTACTCATATATAATATAGCCTGTACCAGATTTTTTATTAGTAGTAATGATAATATTATAATTATAGGCTTCTGATATTCATACCTTGTTCACAGTTTTAGAGTAGCTAAGGGCAATGCCTAGGTCAAAGCTAGAGAAAAGAGCTAGATGTCGGGTAAGAGATGCAAAGGAAATTTGTAAGTAGACCACAGAGTCCCCGAGTGTCCTAGCTTCTGGCTTTGTGGTCTCTGTACAAATTTCTGCCTTCTGCAGTCCTGAGTGAGTGAATACTTCTGCTGTGCAACAAAGTCTTATGTACTATATTCCTTGAAACAGGCCTCATCTTCCTCTTCTTCACTGTTGAACTGTGCTCTTGCTCTGGATGCTCTAGCCTGGCAAATGGTTTGCAGACAAATTGAGCAGAAGAGGCCCCTCACTACCAACAAAGTAGGCCACTTTTTCACATCCTCCCTAATGAGATAGTTAGCCCTTTCCTCTCCCCTGATTGCTATTTATTCTCCTCCCTCAAAACTATGTGCTCTGACCCCATGGCCTTAGAACCCTAGCTTAGGTCAGCATCTCAGAGGCTGTGAGTGAGTCATTCAACCTCTCACCAGTCCATTCCTCCAGTCATTTTTCTCAAGCTGCAGTGAGAAAGAGTGAGTCCTGCCATGGCAAGCCCTTGAAGTATTTTCATTTAAAAATTTTCAAAGGTGCTCCTGAAAACTTGAGCAATGATGGCAAAAGAGAATGCATCAATAGTCTTTGGAAGAAATGCTGTCTTCCTGATATTCAGCAGCTCGTGGGAAGGCTCCATTTGCATACACAACACTGTCACAGAGTGAGTTTTGTAAATCCAGAGTCTAGCATCTGTCAAAATAAGAATGCGCTTTAGAGTACCTGATAGGCATCTGAGAAGAATGCCCAATTTGGAATCAGACACTGGCACACATGGCTTTCAAGTCACAGAGCAATCTAATTTTTCTTGTGGATGAGTGAATCAGAGAGGAAATAAAATTTACTAAAAACCTACAATGTGCCTGGCAAAGTGCTTAAGATTTTCATGCATTATCTCATTTAATCCTTACAACAGCCCTGCAAAGGCATCTTTGTAGGCTCAAAGAGATGAAATGACTTGCTCAAGGTCACGTGGCTAGCAAAAATGAGAATACAGATTTGAATCTGGATCTATTATTCCATTGGGTTCTTGGAACCCAAAAGATGAAAGTGACTACAGAAGAACTTAGATGTAAGAGAACTATCAATGACATGTAGTTTTCAAAAGCCCACAACTGCTTTATTAGGATGGTAAAGGCAGAATACAAATCTGTCCCTAGAATCCTTGCTGAACCTTTCAGTTTCCATTAGCCATAGGTGCCATCGTCAGGGAATGTTGTACTGGTTGGACTTACTTCAGGCAGCAACAGAGAGCTTTCTGGAAACCCTCAGGTCACTCCATAATCACCCTAAGTTAGTACTGTTGTTACCCCACAGAAAGATGGCACTGCCAGGTTACTTTGAAAGGAAACAGGATAGACTTGCCTCCATCACAGAAAAAGGATGGCAACTGGGGAGTCTCACCAAGACACAGGTAAACATCAAGAACAAAACTTTGTGATACTCAGTGCATTCTGCCTCTTTACATTTCAGAACCTAGACAAGGGCCTCTCTATGGAGCTCATTATGATTTTTAAACAAATTTAGATTCCAATGGAAGTAATATTTGAAAGTATTAATTATGTGCTTGTCCCTAGGCTATGACCTTCTCCTATATTGTCTTGTTTACCTTCCTTGACAATCCTGTAAGTGAAGAACCATTATTGCCTGAGAAAACTGAGATTCAAGATGTTAAATATCTTGCACAATATCACACAGATAAGAATGGTAAAGCTGCATCTCAACTCGGCTTTCTTGAAAAGTAGTTCATGGGGCGCCTGGGTGGCTCAGTTGGTTAAGCAACTGCCTTCGGCTCAGGTCATGATCCTGGAGTCCCTGGATCGAGTCCCACATCGGGCTCCCTGCTCGGCAGGGAGTCTGCTTCTCCCTCTGACCCTCCCCCCTCTCATGTGCTCTCTCTCATTCTCTCTCTCTCAAATAAATAAATAAAATCTTTAAAAAGAAAAGTAGTTCAGAATTCCTAGCTCCAAACTGTGGTGGCCTAGGTTAGAATCACTTGTATTTTTTTTTTATAACTATAAAATAGGAAGTATTTTGAACAAGTATTTTGAACAAGCACAGCATCATTGGAAAAAAGATGCTACCTCCAAAGGTGGGAATTGGAATGATACTTAGACTTTACTTGAGAAATCACATCTGATTCTTCCTAATAAATATTCTTAAATAAATACTTTTTTTTTTCAAGATTTTATTTATTTGACAGAGACACAGCAAGAGAGGAAACACAAGCAGGGGGGGTGGGAGAGGGAGAAGCAGGCTTCCCGCTGAGCAGGGAGCCCGATGCAGGGCTCAATCCCCGGACCCCGGGACCATGACCTGAGCTGAAGGCAGACGCTTAACAACTTAGCCACCCAGGCGCCCCTTAAATAAATGCTTTTTAAAAGAAAAACAAAGCAGGGTGTATACATCTAATTCTGATGGGGTCACTTACTTTATATAGCAGTTTATAAGTCCCTTCCTTTATATAGCAGTACCACTTCATTGATTGGTCAAATGGTCGGCCCTAAAGAGCCCTAAGTCCAGGAAAAAAATACTGTAGGTTTGAGGAAGATTTTGTTTTAATTCCTTTTAGGGAATTAGTTCAACGATTACCAGATGGATTCCTGTGAGATAGATTTCCAGGAGTTCTGAAGTGTGTCATCAATGTTCTATCCTCAAACATTTAAGAAGGCTAATGCGAATGCTATGCTTACTACAATATGGCCATATAGACCAAACCATTTTAGATGTCCTTATATCAACTCATTGATTACAAGGACTGGTAGGAAGCCATGGCCAGCAGATGGAAAGATAGGTAGAGATATAGGCACACTAAAATAGGATAACTAATTCATGATTACTTATCAATTATACATTTTTCCCACAAAATACAAAAAGTTTAATAGAAAAGATAAAAATACCAATAAAAACAAATATTGAGCAAAAAAAATATGAATAGATTAGCCACAGAAAGAGACACCCCAAAAAGCTAACATTACTAATAATTAGAGAAATGCAAGTAAAAATAAGACGCCACTTTTGCTCATCACATTAGTAAGAAAATCAGATGATACCAAGTATTGGCAAGAATGTACAGAAAAGGGAAGCTTCATGTGCCTATTCCGAGCCTATTCTGAGCCTATTCAGCCATTTTGGAAATAAATCTGGTTGTAGATGATGAAGATAAATGTGTGTGTCCTTGAATTCTGAGCCTATGCAGCCATTTTGGAAATAAATCTGGTTGTAGATGATGAAGATAAATGTGTGTGTCCTTGAAATCCCAACACCCCCTTCCTTTAGGAGAGGTGTATTCCCTGAAGATGTTCAAAAGTAGTCAAAGATGTTCATCAGAACGCTGTTTGTGGAAGCAGGAATTTGGAGGAAGGCTGGTTTATTCATTAGACAAACAGAGACCTAAAATGTAGACCCAGAGTGTGGAATACTCTGCTGGATTAGAAGAAGATTAGAAGCAATGAGCTAGATGTTCAAGATGACAAAACAATGTGACTAAATCTCAAAAAGTTAATGCTGAATGAAAAAGAAATCAGAATAAAGGCTGTAGTGCAAAATGCTCTGTGCCAACTTAAAAAATATACACACACGCTATATTTTCTAAGAATCCACACGCAGCCAAGGATATGTATCTGATACATTCGAGAGGGTGCCTAGGGAGGTATCCGGCCATGGATAAAGAGTTGGAGTGAGGCTAAGGCATAAAAGAGAAAATAAAAATAACACAAGAGAGGGACCTGTGTCAATCGTGTGCCATGAACTGAGAATGCCAATCTTAACTCTATGCACCTGAGGTCCAAATAAATGAAGTATGAATTGCATGAAGTGAGGAGAAAAAGCATGACAAAAGGCGTAATAGAAAACCACTGGGATTAATAGTGATGGTCAGTCTCTTTCAGTCAGGATTTCACCATTATCAATTGGATGAAACCCTGAGGATCGCAGGGAGCAGGGATAGTTGTATCATTCAGTCCCAATTTCTCCTCTGTGACTCTGCTGAAGAGCTCCAAGATCCACAAGGTATCCAAGGAGAGTCTAGCTTCCAAGAGAAAAGATCACCAATACAAATAATTATTACAGTTACATCTGAACTTGCACCCCAGTTTAGTATGACATAAAATGCTTTGCCGTAGACAGAAAGGAAAAAGGGAAACAGTGGCACGTCCTGTGGAGGAAAACACAGCATCTCTCATTGGCCGCCAAGGCTGACCCAGTGTTCTATTTTTGCCATGATAGTTGAAACATGGTTAACAGTGGCTCTGTTGTGGCCTCCCAGTTATCCCTAGAGTAGGTTAAGGAATTCCAGGAAATACCAAGAAGAGACACAGTTCCTTGGAAAGATAATTGGGGCTAATTGACTTCCTTAATCACCACCCAGATGGCAGTCTCCCCCTTGCTCCAATAAACAAGCAAATAAGCAAATAAAGAAATCAGAAGCAGTTATATTTGCTACCAGGGAGCAAAAAGTGACCTATATCTTCTAGAGCACAAGACAGAACAACCATGCGAGGAATTTTGTGGTAGTGGCGGAGGGGGCGGGTGTGCAAACGTTGTTTAAAATATGAATCAGCTGAACAGCACATCATATAAATATAAATGGTATAAGGAGATTAAGAAGACTATTATAACAAGAACATCAAAGGTTAAATAATTACTAGCATCCAAGTTCATATTTAAAATAAAGCTCCAGACATTCACTTAGTTAATACATACAGTCCTAAGGTGGCCAAAAGAAAATCAAATTGCTATGGATAGAACAATCACATAAGAAAGTGATTTTTCAGATAAAATATTATACATTTTAAAATATTTTTTCAAAGTGAGAACTGGAGTTACACAAAATTGGATCAAATGAAAATTCAGGGCCAATGTTTAAAGGTATTATCACATTTTAAACATTTCTAGGAAAATTTCAAAATTTCAAGGCTGGGAAAGGTAAATATTAATTAATATAGAAGTTTAGGGAATCCTATTGCATATATGTGACTTTTTAAAGTACTTTTTTTTATAACTGGAAACCTTCTTTCTGAACAATTCTCATCCCCAAACCCCAGCAACACATGGTCTCATCTTTGTCCCATTTAACTACATTAAAAACTCAGATATTTTATATTCCTTTCTGACAGGTTTTTATCCTTTAGGCAGTAATGATTCCTAATGCTTTGCAATCAATCTTCTCTAGCCCCCCATAAAAAAATTTCAAGTAAGATACAGCATTTTATGTTTTCAGCCCTCTAAGTGAACTGGAATAGAAATGGAATCAAGGTGAATTCTTCAGTACTGAAAAGGAGGGAAAAAATTACTATACTTTTGGGTAGCTTAGAACCTAATGGGGAAAATATTGAGCTGGAAGAACAATACCACACAGAGATAGAAAAAATATGGTAGCAGTAATTACAGGATTTTATGGGGGAATATAAACCACAATTGGGAAGGGTGGAAGGAAGGTCAGAGACAGCTGCCTGAAGGACATGGTAAGCCAAATGAGATATAGGCAAAGAAAGAACATCATCTCAATTTTCTATAGCCAAATGTTTCAATAACCTATGGTGTTTAAGATCAACATTGAATATAAGTGGAACATTATAGCAACAGACCAATAACTTGAACGTGCTAATGTTGCATGTATACTAATACTAGGAGGACTCTATGTAGTTTATTTCATAGCCCATCAAGGAATGTTATATGGGCCATCACTGATTTTTAGAATCATGTTTCTGGAAATCTCACCCTCTTTGGTTTCTTCTAAGAAGCCATAATGCATCCCTGCACCCTGGATCAACATCCTCTTCCCTCCTCTAGAATCGAGAAAAGATAGCCTAGGCAACCAATGGAAATTACAGTATTTTCTCTACCCATACTTTCAGACAGAACTTTATTGAATGAAAGGAAGTAAACTTGGATAGAAATACTTAACAACTGGGTTGTGATGCTAGTTGCACAATTCTATAAATTTACTAAAACCATTTTATTTACCGCTACAGTGGGTGAATTTTTTTTTAAGATTTTTTATTTATACATTTGAGACACAGAGAGAGAGAGAGAGAGAGAGAGCATGAGCAGGGGGAGAGACAGAGGGAGAAGGAGAAGCTTGCTCCCCACTGAGCCAGGAGCCCAATGTGAGGCTCGATCCCAGGACCCTGGTATCATGACCTGAGCCGAAGGCAGACGCTTAAACATCTGAGCCACCCAGGTGCCCCAAAATGGGTGAATTTATGTAAATTATAACTCAATAAAACACACTTAAATATTGAACTTTTTAAATGTTTCTTTCAATGCATTTTTCATGCACTTCTCTGTAAATTATTTCTTTTACAGGGGCATCAGCCTTGCCTCTGCATCCTGGTTTCCACCCCAACCAGCTCTATGACCTCAGCAAGCAGCCACCTCTCTGCATGCCATTTGATTTGCTGACATGAAAGATGGGCTTTTTTTTTTTTTTTTGAGAGAACAAGAGAGCATGCGCACGAGCGGGCCAAGGCACAGAGGGAGAAGGAGAGAGAGAATCCCAAGCAGGCTCCATGCTTAGCACAGACCCTGACACAGGGCTCAATCTCAGGACTCTGAGATCATGACCTGAGCTGAAATCAAGAGTTGGACGCTCAACCAACTGAGCCACCCAGGTGCCCCAATAAAATGGGCTTTAATATTATTTACACATCTAACTCATAGTACAGGTTGGGGGATAAATGAGAAAGTGCAAGATTAGGGCCAAGTGGGGTCCCAAAATTTAAAAGAAGCTTGACAAATGTTAGTTTTCTTCCTTCCTTCCTTCTCTTTCTTGAAGTATAACACATGATAACCAATTTGCACATTACAACAATAGTGCCCCTTCTACCAAGGGATTTGTATCCTGTTTAAGAAGCTATTAGTATTCGGGCACCTGGGTGGCTCAGTTGGTTAAGCGACTGTCTTCAGCTCAGGTCATGATCCTGGAATCCCGGGATCGAGTCCCACATCGGGTTCCCTGCTCAGCGGGGGGTCTGCTTCTCCCTCTGACCCTCTTCCCTCTCGTGCTCTCTGTCTCTCAATCTCTCTCTCAAATAAATAAATAATTAAATTTAAAAAAAGCTATTAGTATTCTACAGCAGTTACATACTCCCTACTGTCTTGGCAGAATGCATCCCTCCAGCTCTCTGCTTGATAACCTGCCTACCCTGTGGCTCCCAGTGGCTCCCGGATCCCCAAGAAGTGCCAGATCCTTCCCGCTTTCCCCATCCTGCCAGTGGCCTTCTGAAACTGATACCATTTTGCTTTGCACCTTTCCTTTAAGATACAAAAGCTTGTTCCGGGCAACTGCAGGCTTTCAAAAGTGCTTCAGGATTCTTAATAGCAGAGGTCTGGAAAGAGAGAGAATTACCATCCAGAAAAGAAAGAATCAGCTAGCATGCTTCTCCCCTGGTGGCACCCAGAGTTCACCAGCTCCCTCAGGCTGTGTAGTTAATGCCTCTCCCAGAGAACAAGGGGGAATTAAGATGTCTTGAATGAGAAGCAGCTGGGAAGGGGGAGCCTTGATCCTGAAGCCAATTGCAGTTTAGACCTGCCATGCCAATGTGCACTTCTCTTCTCTAATGACTCATCTTGGGCAAATGCTAACAAGTGCCAGTCACTCTCCTCATCTCAACAGCCTCAGGGGCAAGACTGGAATCATACTGTAGCCTTCAGCCATGCAAGTGGCTCAAAGCAATCCTTCTGAGGGGATTAAATTAAGGCAAGGTCACCGCATTAAGGATGAATCTTTGGTTTTTCCTCTCCTGTCCTCTAGGTCTGCAGTCCCTTGCCCCCTGGGTCTGCTAAGTTCCTTCCAGAGACCTTCGGAAAACCTGGGATGTGGAAGAGAAAGAATGACATGCTTTCCAGAAGAACTGATGTTTCATATCACTTCTTCCTTTTCACCAACGAGCTGGCCCATATCTGGAATTCCACTAGAAGATTTTCATTTCTTTAGCCTGACAATTTTATTCTCAAAATGTAACTGTCCAAATTTAATAATATATGTTAATAGTCTTTCAAATGTTTATATCCTTCAATTTATCAACCCTGGTATAGGAAGTTAGTCTGAAAAAAAAAAAAAAAAAACAGAGATATGCAACAAGACTTCTGCACCAGGATGTTTATCACAGGATTATTTAATATATTAAAAAAGTAGAACCAATGTAAATGCCCCAAAATAAAAGTATGAAATAAATTTGGCATGCCATCTTAAATATTAAAACTCATGTTTGCAACTCATATGCTAATATTCATATGTTAATAAAAATAACAGAAAAAAATTATATAACAAGTCTGATCAAAACTGCACACACACGCGTACACATACACACACACCCCACACGGGATTATGCATAGAGAAAATTCTGGTAGAAATGTTAAAAAATATTGACAGTGTTTTTCTTCAGGTGGTGCAACTATGAGTGACTTTTTATTTTTTCTTTAAGATTTTATTTATTTATTTGACAGAGAGAGCACAAGTAGGGGGAGCTGCAGAGGGAGAGGGAGAAGGACTCCCTGTTAAGCAGGGAGGCCAATGGGGGGGCTCGATTGCAGGACCCTGG
>NC_138369.1:76494038-76530427 GCF_054177405.1 Leptonychotes weddellii
CCTGGTGGTGGGTATTGAGGAGGGCACGTTCTGCATGGAGCACTGGGTGTTATGCACAAACAATGAATCATGGAACACTTCATCTAAAACTAATGATGTAATGTATGGGGATTAACATAAGAATAAAAAAAAAAAAGAACACAGAGGAATTTGAAAAAAAAAAAAAGACAAATGCTGAGAAGAACTTAGACGGCAGAGAAAAGAACACAGATTAAATGCAAATTAATGCAAGCTGAAGTTACGAAGAAATGGGTAGCTCATGCATCACCAGGGGGAAAAAAAACAATATATTTCTGAGGGGTAGCTCATAATCTGGGCAGAGACAGGTCTGGGCACTGGGTAGAGTCCTGACGGCTAGAGTAGTAGAAGGACCATCCTCACTATGCTATATCCATCCATCCCTGGCAACAAACGACTACAGTGATAACAAGTCTGACAGACAGCAGCTCAAACTTTAAGGACATTTCTGGTTTACTTAACAAGCCAAGAGGTAGGAGTCTACAGCTGGTTCAGCAGCTCAAATATGTCCTCAAGTATCTAGCAATTTCTGTCCTTCCCTCCACCGCTCTAAGGATTTGGGTTTTTTACGTTAGCTTTGTCATCTCAATGCTTTAATGCAAGAAGCAAGGGGGATAGGAGTAGCCAAGTTAAGAACCTGCCCTTGGGCTCACTAACACTCAAAGTTCTATCCCTGGCTTCCAGGGAGGCAGAGAAAGGAAGAATTATCCGGCAAAGGAGAGCCAGAAAGCCATGATACAGTTACATTCATCGTTAAGTGTTCTGTTGAGGCTGGATATATTACTGTTGGGAATTAATTTGGGGTTCTCCTGGCAAGGACTAAGAGAAATGCCTCATGATATCTACCACAAATACTGACACTGATACTCGCTTCATGATATTTAAGTCTAATTCTTAGCAGGTAGTTGTCTAAAAGATACTCCCTTAACTGAAAACAAAGGAAAAGTTTCTAACTATAGATGAAGGAAGAGAAATCGGAAAACTCTAGCCAAAACAAAGCTGCAGTAACCCAGTGGCAACTTGCCTATAATTCTCTTATTGTCATTTAGGAAAAGTGGTGTCGTCTCAGACCATTATCTTCAATGAGAAGGACAAAGTGTGGGATTCACAATGACAGAGAAATTGTTTTTCCTGAGAAAATAAATTGTCTTTAGCGTTGCTATAAAGAGATGAGAAAACTGCATAGTGTCCAGCATTCTTGAGCCAAAAACAAGTCATTTTTCAAATTTCTCCAAGTAATAAGGGCTGTAAATTGGACCCTGTACACAATTGTTAAGACAAATTTTATAGAAAAACATGCTAATAGGAGCTATCAGCCAAAGACTAAAGAGTGGGAAGTAACAATAAATACCAATAATCTTGGCCACTGAGGAGGAGGACTCTCATTCTGACAATTAAAATGTGCCTTCTTGATCTATTGGAATGCTGTTCAATCACTCACACGGAATGCCTCACCACATGGAGAGGCCAAACAGCTCATCCTCCGCAAGGATGTGTCAGTCCTCAGAAAGGAATGACACATTCATAAATCAAATTAAATTGAGTTATGTTTAACCAATAGAAGTACATGTGGGCCTTTCATTTCAAAAGGCATTTATTAAGTTTCTACTTGCTTCTGGACACTGAAGTAGGTCCTGGAAAAACAGAGGCAAAGAGCTCCAGGCCCTGCCCTTAATCCGTTCACACCCTAGTGGAGAGTCGGATGGGGAAACAGGTAACTGCTTTTCATGAGAACAGCAAGTCTTTTCTAACAAAGAAGAGACGTTCTAGGAATATCTCACAGAGGAGGGAATGCTTTACCTGGGTTCTACAGGTGAGGAGACACTGTCCAGGGAGGCAAAGAGCTAAAGGAGATTCCTGAATGAAACACAAAGCAGCAAATTGAGAAGCAGAATGGTGTTTGGAGAACAGCAAGCAGTTCAAGAGGAATGTCACAGAGCAGATGGGGATGGCTCTGGAAGAGCAGCAAGAGAAAAGGTTGGAAAAACATGCAGGGGGTTTGCATTGTAATACAGTGGAGCAGCAAGGACACAGCTTGAAGGCTGAAAACACCAGCCTCTTCACTACCAGCTGCATGATTTTGAATAAGACATTTACATTTTCTGAGACTCCATTCTCACCTTCATCTGGAAAATGGGGATAATAAGTACTTCCCAGAGTTTGTGTGTGGATGAAGCATGATAATGATTATAGCCACAAAGTATTATTATTTTTATCAATATATACATATTATTGTTAAGCAGGTGTAATAGCAGGGCAATCTGCATTTATGTTGCCATTCAGGAAAAAAAAAATGGTGCCACTGTTTCCCAGCAAATTGGCGGAGGCAAAAGGGGCAGCAAGCTAGCTTAAGTTGTGAAAACGCATCTGATAGCCAAAGCAATGCTACTTAGTTTAACTGCACTGTGACTACAGTGGCTAAGGGGTGTTAAAGACAGAGAGCTTTAATAAAAGAGCTCCCAAGGCTTAGTAGATGGGCCTACCATGTAATTCAGGGCTGATTTTACAGGAACCTTTAATGGAACTGTTTCATTTCCATCTGAAACCTGTCAGCTGCTGGGCAGGCCCCAGTCCTTTCCCAGGGAACGGTAGGGCAGCTGTGCTCATGGAAGCAATGGTGAAGTATGCTGATTACAGCACACTGCCACCAAACCAGTTGTGTCTAGGTACCTCGGAACCTGGTTACCATGGCACCTATTTACCAACCCTCCAAAAGGACCTTTCTAAGGCATTCTACCGGGGGTATAAGGTGGTGACCAAAGCCAGGGCTGGCTCAGATAACTATATTTGAGCTCTAGCCTCAGCGATGCCATCAAATACTCAATATTCCTAAATATTGAAAAGTGACCTCGGTTTATTTGGCTCTGATTGCTCCTTGCATGGAGAAAGAAGGTTAGTCTGCCCTATTTCACCTTTGTAAAGCTATGTAAGCTCACTCATTCCAATGAATACTTATTGAAGGCCTGCTGCACACCAGGTATTTTATAAAGTGCTCCAACAGGAGCCTGCATGGCTGTAAGTTTTGGTTCACCAAGGTGTTTGTAATAGTTCCCTTCAGTCTCTTGTCTTTTTTCTCACCAAAATTAAGCCTTGCTGAAAAGATGCAAATACTCTTTCAAAAACTTACATCTTTATATGAGTCTGTTTTGTCTTGGGGCACCTAAGTGGCTCAGTTTATTAGGCGTCCTACTCTTGATTTTGGCTCAGGTCATGATCTCAGGGTGGTGAGATTGAGCCATCAGATAGAATGTGGCTTAATGGTCAGGTGACCTAGATTCTAATCCTAGAAGTTTAACGACCTTAAGAAAGTCCCAACACTTTTGTTCTTCTGTGAAATGGAGGTTTCAGTGATCGCTATGAATCCACAAATGGATAAAATGTGTGAAGAAGTCTTGCAAGGACTCCTACAAATGTAAAGTTTGATTATTGACTCTTGCAAGCTTCAGTCCATGAGTTTTTATTAATAATTCTAGCTTCCCCACTAAGTCAGGAGAGACTGTTACTAAGGAAAGGCAGGCAGGTGGCCACTTAAGGGCCCTAAGGAAGATCCAGACTGTCATGTTCCTACTGGAAAGATGAGGAGCAACAGTCACCACTGAACCAGCCCAGTCTCCCAAACTTGCTCCAGCCATCCAGGAAAAGTAGCCTCCTGGAGAGATCAGTAAGATAGCAGAGCAATTTCTACATGTCTCTATGGTTCTAGTTATTAATGAAAAGGGGGGAGGGGATGGTTTACTCATGGCTCTATAATTATCACAAAGTAATGCAGCTTCCCAAATAAATATTGTCAACTAATTGCCATCAATCCTCTCCCCAGTAGCCCCAGCTGTGATTAATGGGCATTTCCATCAAGTCTTCTCACACAGTGGAACTGGAACAGATGGTTCCCAGTGATCAGCAGACCCAGGTGAAATGGGGACAAATATTAATAAGTACCACTATTTATCAAGTGTTTTCTTGGGCTGGCTTCAGCCACAAAGGCTGGTCTATTCTGAGCTGCCTATTTCAGCGCTAAGGATGATGATGATGCTCAAGACCTGAGCCAGGCAGAAGCCCTGCAGCCAGCATCTCCTCACTAGCTAAATAGAGCAGCCTCATGACGACCCACACTCCAGAGTTTAGTTTTAGAAGATTTTGCTTTTCCTTGTCACGATGTATGAACTCTGTAATTCAGGATTATTGTTGACCTTCTGAAAAGGATGTGTCAACCACCAACCAACACGGACAGACAAGCACCAAGATGTCTGGTAAAATGTCTAAAGCAGAAAGCCACATAGTGCCAGGATCTCAAAAGGAGAGGTAGAAGGGTTAGGATTGCCAGACAAAATATAGGATGCCCATGCAACATGTGGGGAATACTTACATTAACAAAGTATTTGTTGTTTATCTGAAATGTAAATTTAACTCAGTGTCCTGTATTTTTCTTTGCTTCATCTGGCCACCCTAAGAGTGCCTCCAAGAGAGAAGGTGCAACAGTTAGTTAATGTGACCCACCTCAACTAGTGATATCCCCCTCCCATCCCTTACACTAGGAAAAGAGATTTCTCATTATCAATGTTCATTTTAAGCCAAATTTTACACTTTGAGGCAGGCTTGAGGTATGTCTATTTCTGTCTTTCCTTTGACCTCACAAAAATAATAAAAACTCTTCCTCATTACTATAGGCCAGAAGGGCCTTTGTCTTCTTTCAAAGTTATTTGAAGGCCCCAAGAGCCATTATCACTGAAGATTGGTATTGGCACTATAATATTCAATATGGGCCACATTCTCTCTTAAACACTTTACATATACCATTTAGTGCTCACTGCCAATCTCATAAGAAAGTTCTCTTTTATCTCCATTTTACAGATGAACAAATCAAATTTCATAGAACTTAAGCACCTTGCCCAGGTCACACAGCTAATTAAATGGCAGAGATAGGATTCAAACCCAGATGTGACTCCAGAACCCATGCTGGGATATAGCTGGTACAAAATCAACCCAGGGAGCACTTTGGGAGCCTGTCTATGAGGGAATTGCAAGGATCTTCTGGAAATAGGAATTATATCACCTTCTTTGTAAGGTACTTCCTTTTTCAAAAAGAATAGGTCTGGGGCGCCTGGGTGGCTCAGATGGTTAAGTGTCTGCCTTCGGCTCAGGTCATGATCTCAGGGTCCTGGGATTGAGCCCCATGTCGGGCTCCCCGCTTGGCGGGGAGCCTGCTTCTCCCCCTACCTCTACTGTTCCGCCTGCTTGTTCTCTCTCGCTCTCTCTGTCAAATAAATAAATAAAATCTTTAAAAAAAAAAAAAAGAATAGGTCTGCTTGATTTTAAAAATTAATTGCCAGTTGGACTTCATTAATAGTAACAGGAGTCTGAGAATGGTCCCGAGTTGTGTTGGCCTGGGGATGTGGGCTGCTGGGTCAAGTCTGAGGCTACAAGGACCCAGGAAAGAGAGGCCAGGATGAGGAGTCAGGCTCAAGGGCAGGGGCCCAGGCTCTGAAGGGTGGAGGTATCTGTAAGAAGAACATGTTTTCCCTCAGATTGTTCCCTAACCTCTATAGACTCAAGTCTGAATCATGGGGAAATAGGGATGCAATAAACAAGTGAGTAAATACAGCTGGTTTCACTTATGATCTCCTTGGGCCATTAAGGGGGCATTAATAGAAGGGGGGCATTAATAGCAGCAGGCTCTGTGGTGACGGGACACACTGGGTTAGGGTCAGTGGCTTTTGGACAAGGACGGGCACCACCGAGGCAGCAACAGCCCATTCGGGAGTGGTAAGGCAGGACTGGGAGGATCCACCACAGCAGATCAGTGCATGAGAGGAAAAGATCAAAAGCAGACTGGGGAAGAGCTCATGTGAGACCTGCTCCAGGAACTTCCAGAGCCCTGTAGAGGAAACCAGGTCCCACCAGGCAGGAGGGGGCAGAGACAAGAGAGAACAA
The DNA here is from genome assembly GCF_054177405.1 of Leptonychotes weddellii. Lineage (NCBI taxonomy): Eukaryota > Metazoa > Chordata > Mammalia > Carnivora > Phocidae > Leptonychotes > Leptonychotes weddellii. Next base: position 76,499,985 of record NC_138369.1, read on the forward strand.
ACTGATTTGGGGTTAGTTTTATAAAATATTCTTAGCCCCTGGCTGACTCTTTCTGGAGTAATTAGGGTACATTAAAAACAATGGGAACCTTACTCTTCTCACATAGAAGCTTTCAAGTTCAAAAATAGTCTTCTCCCTCAATTCTAACAAGATAATGAGAAGGAAAATGTAAGGAATAATTAGTGTGAATCGTCTCAAAATATACATCCTAGAATTCTATCACATATAATAAATCTATGCTTAGAGTTAAGTCATAAGATTAGATTTAGGAAAACAGTGTGTTTTTCTTATGTCATGAAAAATTAGTAATTCCACAGCAGGTCTAATGATAAGTTTGCTAAAGGGATTTTATTGTTTCACCCTGCTAAGATTTCGTAACCTTTTGTAGTAATCCATTAGTCAAAAACTCTTATACATGTCTACTATTTTTTTCTCATGCTTCTTTGAAAATCATAAATGCTGTTAGTACCAGGAAATTTTTCCTTTGCATTTGTTTTGTGCCTTGCAGATTACCAAGAACCCACAGGATTATTTCTCTCTTGATTTCATATAAACTCTGTGGGATACACAGGATAGCATGAGTTGGCAGGAGTGGTAAATTATCATTTATTGAGTCTCCATTAAGAGTCAGGCACCATAAATGTGGTGAACAATAAATGGTTAACATTTGTTGAGGGTTTTTTACATCCCAGACACTATTATAAGGCCTTCATATGAATCAATTTATTCCAAGAAGCTTCTGATATAGACCATAAAGCCAGACATAGCCATCGAGTTGTCCTGCTTATAAGGAGCCAAAAACCTCTTAAAGATGGTTCATTTCCTTGGGAAAAGGCTGAACCTAGCCATGTGCTTGCACATGCCCTCCCTTGACCTGGTGCTACCAGACAGATCCTGGCTGGAAGCTGATCCAGAATCAGTTGGCATAGCTTCTGAGGGAGTCTACATGGCTGTTGATTGGCTTAAATACAACCCGAGGCATGATGAGTAGCATTTAGCCCCCATGTCTCTTGGGTGGCTAAACCATTTCTTAGCCCAGGGAAGTAATAGAGAGAGACAGCATCTCAGCTGCACAGGGTCTGGTCCTCTGAGGCCCAAGCCAAGAGACAGAAATAGATCCAGGATCTTGGGTTTCATCTCATCAGGATTTTCCAAAGGGCCAGTTCACACATAGGGATTCCAAGGCCAAACTGAAGAGGTAAGTAGTAAGCTCAACTCATGCAAGGGATGAGTTGTAAACTAGGGACTGAAGTTGTGGAGCTGGGAACCGAAGAAGCAGGTTGTATTAATCATGTTCCCTCCTCTTCTATTTTTTCGAAGAGTTTGTGAAAAATTGGTATTAATTCCTATCTAAATATTTGGTAGAATTCACCAGTAAAGCCACGTGGGCCTGAGATTTTCTTTGTGGGTACTTTTTTTAAACTACTAATTCAATCTCTTTACTTATTATTGGTCTATTCAGACATTCTACTTCTTGATTTCATTTTGGTAGTTTGTGTCTTTCTAGAAATTTGTTCATTCTATCTAAGCTATCTACTTTATTGGCATACAGCTGTTCATAATATTCCTTTAACATATTTTTTTTAATTTCTGTAAGGTTGCCGTTAAAGACTGAAGGTTTGTGTCCCCACCAAATTCATATGTTGAAATCTAATCCCCCAAGGTGATACTATTTGGAGGTAGGGACTTTGGTAATTTGATGATGGGGGTAGAGCCCTCATGAATGAGATTAGTGCACTTACAAGAAGAGGCCAGAGAGCTAGCTAGAATGCACTCTTTCTACCATGTGAGGCTACAATAAGTCAGCCCTCTGCCACTTGGAAGAGAGAGCTCACCAGAACCCAGCCATGCTGGCACCTTGATCTCAGACTTCCCAGCCTCTAAACTTCAGTTGTTGATAAGCTACCCAGTGTATGGTATTTTGTTAGAGCAGCCCGAGCTGACTAAGACACACAGTAATCATGTCCCCTCTTCATTTCTGATATTAATAATTTGACTCTTCCCTTTTTTTTCTTGGTCAATCTAGTGAAAAGTTTGTCAGTTTGGTTGATCTTTTTTGAAGAAACACAACTTTAAGTTTTGTTGATTTCTCTATTGTTTCTCATTTCTCCACTTCATTAATTTCTGCCTTCATCCTTATTATTCCCTTTCTTCTGCTTGATTTAAGTTAAGTTTGTTCTTTTTTTTTTCCAGTGCCTTAAAGTGAAAGGTTAAGTTATTGATTTTAGATTTTTATTCTTTTCTAACAGGCATTTTATAGCTACAAATTTTATCTCCAAGCAGTACTTTACATTAGTCATCTCAAAGTACTTTTTAATGTCTCCTGTGATTTCTTCTTTGACCCATTGGTTACTTAGGAGTATCATTCAATTTCCACGCTAGTGAGTTTCCCAAACTTCTTTCTTTCTATTATTTCTAACTTAATTCCATTGTGATCAAAAACATACTTTACACAAAATTAATTTTAAAACAAATACTTTGCAAAAGTCAACAATGAACAATTGGAATTTGAAATTAAAAACACAACATCATTTACATTGGTACCCCAAAAATTAAATACTTAGACATAAATCTAACAAGATATGTGTAAGCTTTATTTGAGAAAAACTACAAAATTGATGAACAAAATCAAAGCAAAACTAAATAAATGAAAACATTTCATATTCATGGACAGAAAGACTCAATATGGTCAAGATGTCAGTTCTTCCCACCTTGATCTATAGGTTCAGTGCAGTTCTGATCGAAATCCCAGCAAGTTATTTTATGGACATAGACAAAATGATTCTAAAGTCTATATGGAGAGACAAAAGACCTCAAATAGCCGAAACAATATTGAAGAACAAAGTTGGAGAACTGACACTACCCAACTTCAAAACTTACTATAAGTAATCAAGAGGGGGCAGTATTAGCAAAAGAACACACAAATAGATCAATGGCACAAAAGAGAGAGCCCAGAAATAGACCTTCATAAGTATAGTCAACTGCTCTTTCACAAAAGAGCAAAGGCAATACAATAGAGCAAAGACAGTCCCTTTAACAAATGGTGCTGGAACAACTGGGCATCCACATGCAAAAAGTGAATCTAGACACAAGTCTTATACCCTCCACAAAAATTAACTCAAAATGGATCTCAGACCTAAATGTAAAATGCAAAACTATAAAACTCCCAGAAGATAATATAGGCAAAACCTAGATGACGTTGGGCATGGCGACGTCTTTTTAGACAAAACACCGAAGACACAGTCCGTGAAAGAAATAATTGATAGGCTGGACTTCATTAAAATTAAAAATTTGGCCCTGTGAAAGACAATATCAAGAGAATTGGAAGACAAACCACAGATTGAGAAAATATTTGCAAAGAACCCATCTGATAGAGGACTTATCTGAAATATACAAAGAATTCTTAAAATTCATCAATAAGAAAACAACCTGATCTAAAAATGGACCAAAGACTTTAACAGACACCTCACCAAAGAAGATATACAGATGGCAAATAAGCATATGAAAGATACTCCCCTTCAAATATCATCAGAGAAATGCAAATTCAAGGAACAATGAAATACCACTATACTATTAGAATGGCCAAATCCAGATGAACAGGTGGAGCTCAGAGGACTTTTAGGGCAGTGAAAATACTCTATATAATATTATAATAATAGATGCATATCGTTATATATTTGTCCAAACCCATACAACGTACAACACCAAGAGTGAACTCTAAGGTAAACTACAGACTGAGTGATTATGATGTGTCAATGTAGGTTCATCCTTGGTATAAAATGTACCACTCCAGTGAGTGATGTTGATAATGGGGGAGGCTAGACATGTGGGGGACAGGGGGTATTTAAGAAACCTCTGTACCTCCTTCTCAATTTTGTTGTAAATCTAAAACTTCTCTAAACAAATAAAGTATCAAAAATTAATATTTTCACTGAAATTGATAGAATATAAAATAGATTTTTAGTTTTAAAATAAGACCCAAAATGTATCAAAATGGTTCTGTACTTTGGAAAGGTGGAAATTTTTTTTTAATTGAAGTATAGTGGACACACAATAACATTAGTTTCAGGTGTACAACATAGTGATGCAACAACTCTATACATTATGCTATGCTCACCCCAAGTGTAGCCACCATCTGTCACCACACAATACTATTACAATATCATTGACTATATACCCTATGCTGTACCTTTCATCACCATGACTTATTCATTCCATAACTGGAAGGCTGTATCTCCCACCACCTTTCACCCATTTTGCCCATCTCCCTACCCCCTCTTCCCTCTAGCAACCAACAGCTTGTTCCCTGTATTTATGGGTGTTTCTGCCTTTTTGCTTGTTCATTTGTTTTGTTTTTTAGATTCACAAATAAGCGAAATCATATGATAATTGTCTTTCTCTATCTGACTTAATTTCACCTAGCATAACACCCTCTAGGTCCTTCCATGTTGTCACAAATGACAAGATCTCATTCTTTTTATGGTTGAGTAATATTTGGAAAGGTGGAAATGTTACATCCACTTAGGCATTATATCTCCCAATATGCAGCACTATGCCTTGCATATGGTAATTATTCAAATATTAATTGAATGAGTGAATAAGAGAATGCGTAAGTGGATGAATTCATAAATATATAGACATGTAAAGAGAGACAGAGATGGAGAGAATGAGAGTATTTTAGTGCCATATTGAAAGAAGACTAACCCTAAAAAATTTGGTTTAACATTCTTTCTGAAAAAATCTGTCACCACATAGAAGAAACTCCTGGTATCAGAATTCTGTCCTGAGTTGCTCCTTCCTGGTGTAACAGTCCATCTAGATAAGCATTTGCCATCACACTGCACAGGAATATAATAGCTGCTATGGCAGAGAAACTGAGTTCCTTACCTAAAAATTTTAAGAAATACTAAAATAAACAACGGTAAGCTTATTTCTTTATTGCTCAACTTCTCAGAACCTTTAATATGCCAGTGTGCTATATGGGAGATTGTAGCATGCTATACTTCCCAATCTGCTTTGACCAGAATGAGTCTGGAGAACTCACTTGGGATATCCTGCTCTCCACACATGATGCTTGACACAGAATTGATACTTGACAAACACTTGTTGACTTGGCAGAAGGAAGTATCTCTACTGCTTGAGTACAAAGGTATCTTGGTTTGGATCCCTTCAGAGACAGACCCTAAATCTGCTGTGAGTAGAACCAAATGCAAGTAGTTATGTGGGAGATAAAGGAAACACCAGCAGGGGAGAGGGGGAGCAAGACAGGGAAAGAAAAGGCAGCAATATCAAGTCAGGTATGTTAGTAGGTACCTAGAGCCCAGTCTCACTGGAAAAACTCTGGAGGCCATATGCCTCAAAGTTATCCTGCCAAAGAAGTGAGGGAACTGGAGTATTTGTCCACCAGCTCCTATAACTCATTGCTTGAGGACTATTCTCAGAAGATGTTCTGGAGGATGCCTGGTGGGTACTAAAATGGACTCTGGTATCCAGAGAAAGTCCTCAGGCAAAGAAATCAGGTGCCATCACTTGGATGGTAGACCAGTGAAGTATAAGTTGGGTTTCTAGAACATCTACCACAAAAGAGATCATTGACAGTTTCTGGAAATCCCAACAAAGCTCTCCTAGACTTCATTTTCCAGACCCAAGACAGGAAGAATGTCAGTTGATTCATACATTAAATATACATGCAATTTCCAATTTGGGATTTAAATGTGGACAGCCGTATAATCTAGTGGGAACAAAAAAGAGAAAAGATAATAAAATGAGAGAAGTGGGCAGGGAGGGGGCAGACAGTAGCTATTCACAGGGTTAATGTGTTACGAAATAATAAGAGAGATATACACACATTATATGTATATATTCTCTGCCCACTACCTTGGTTCCTATTAATATTTGGTCTTTGACCCCAGTTCCTCACACAGAGCTCCTAAAACCCTTGTAATTTCTTGAGTGATAGGCATGTCTGACACAAGCTTCTGAATCCCTCAGACTTTCCTGGGTAATAGGAGCATCTTTTGTTCTAACAAGCATCTCTTGGTGGGCTCCTGGAGGGGAGCTGGTCACCAGAAAGACCAAGCCATGATTAGAATCTTGGAACTTTCAGACCTACCTCCCATTTTTTCAGAGAGGAGATAGGGGCTGGAAATCAAGTTAGTTAACCAAAGTATGGGGTTTGGAGAGCTTCTGGGTTGGAGAATGCATCCACATGCCCCAACTCCACAGAGACAGAAGTTCCTGTGCTCAGGACCCTTCCAGACCTCACCCTATGTATAACTTCCTTTGGCTGTCCTTCTATATCCTTTAACATATCCTTTATTATTTATTAAATCAGTATACATAAGTAAGTGTTTCCCTGAATTGTACTATAGGTGACAACCTGGACTTGTGATTGGTCTCTGAAACTGGGTGGGGGGGAGGTCAGTCTTGTAAGACTGAGCCCTTAACTTGTGGGATCTGATACTAATATTAACTCCAGGGAGACAGCGTCAGAATTGAACTGAATTGCAGGACACCCAGCTGGTGTCCAAGAATTGGTGGGTGTGGAAAAAACCCACACATCTTGTGTCAGAAATGTAGTTAGTGTGGGGGCACTGGCCAGCTCAGTCAGTGCAGCGTGCAACTCTTGATCTCAGGGTTGTACATTTGAGCTCCATGTTGAGCATAAAGATTTCTTAAAAATAAAATCTTTTTTCAAAAAGTGTGGTGTGAATAGAGAAGTAGAATTTTTTCTGATACACATGTCTAATTACTTTGAAGCATGCTCATGTCTATGGAGGCTTCCTCCACAGTCTCTAAGCCATTTTAAGGGGAAATTATCTTATAACAAGGTCTGACCCCATAATTAAATCTCAACATACAGACAGTATTACATCTGCTTCCTTGAATGGATGAGTTTGCCTGTTTATTTGTGCTGTCATAACTCGACTCCCACCAAACATCACAAAGAGCAGTCTGGGTTGTATCAAACACAAGAGAAAAATAAAGTGGGGGATCCCAAGGTATGGTCCAAACAACTTATCCAGCTGAAACCCCATCCTTTCCATAATGTTGTAGGAGGAAGCACATGGAATTTTAGAATCATACTGAGCCTGGCCACAGACCCCAGTCATCCTTTAGTTAGTCATATGACTCTGAATCACATCAACTCCTTGGCTTTCAGAACCCTAAACTGTGAAATTGAGATAGAATCAGCTTCCTTACAGGCTTGTTGTAAGTACTAAATGAGATATGGGTATAAAGAAGCTCCCTTGACTATAATGTGCTAAGTGAATGTCAGTAGTTGTTGTCTTATGCCTCGGAGACCCACTACCTTGACCTGAGCCAATGAGGAGAGAATGCACTCCACAAGCCCCATGAGAACTGAACAATAATTCACAAAGGGCGAGAGGTAAGTGGTTTCCAATGAACTCTACTTCTATGGGGAAAAATATCTCAAACCTGTCCTGAGCTTCCAACCTTTTATTATGCTTAAAAAATGAGAAGAATGCTTCAAAGCACACCCTTCCCATTTCAGAGTGAATCATGTTGCTAATCACCAATAGTAAAATCAAGCTCAAAGGGAGGAATGCTTGGTTGTTGTGGGGTTTTTTTCACATTTGAAAAATGAAGCACTTAATTATGCATTCTGTAATTAGTTTGTAATTCTCACAAAAGGCATGAGAAGAATGTTAATGGTGGTTGCATGCCCTGTGGAGAGGGAGCAGCATATTTGATATTCAAAGGCCATCCCTTGGAAGGGGTTCACTGAGTACATTGGGATCGTCACCAGCTTTGTTCAACTACAAAGATGTCCTAAAGGCAGCTCCTAGCAGCAGAGTGATGGTGAAGGAGGAAGGCAACATTCTGTACATATTAAGGTTAGCCAACGTAATCACCTAGGGAGTTTACTGCTTAATGACATCAAGTTCATGGTGCTATTGGTCGTCTTCTGAGAAGACCAGGGAGTATCGAAATGACATTTTTGTGTTGGATGTTCCCAGAAGTCATGTGGCTCAATTGCCTCTTTTGTATTGTTCATTTCTGCTAACATTATACATTCCTCCCAGAACTGGGTCTCTTGGGTGGCAAGGCATTACTAAAAGCATTTCAAGTTCAAAGGACTACAGAGCATGTTGGAGGTAATCAGGGCCAAGAAGCTTGCTTTCCAGGCGTAAGACAAGGCAGTGGAGATGGAATAACTGTGTAGCCATCGATTCATTCAGTGGGTACCTGGGCTGACCTCACCTCTGGGGAAAGGAGTTGATTTTCTGTGCAGACAACGAAGTGTGACTTACATGCCAATATGGTGGGCTCTGCCTGCTCATGGAAGCAGAAGAATGATTGGGTAGACTATTTGCAAAAGTGGCCCCAATTTCTCCAGTTTGCAGTGTGATTTTTCAGTTTTCCCATCAAACATCTATTTCCTAATCCTTCGACTCTGAGCTGACCTCATTACTTGTTTTGGCCAAAGACCACATCAGAGCCAGCTATGTAGTCCCAATCGCTGTAACAAGATGTGGGCTGCCCACTTGGGTGAGTGTAAACACCAGCCTCTGGGTGTTGTTCTGCATTTCTGGAAATAACCCCAACTCCAGTTCTAACCCACCGCTCCCTATGCTCAATTTCCCTGTTTCTTCGGCCAAATTTTGCTCCCTGCCTCAGTTCCCTCCATTTATCTGATCCCATTGATCTTGATCATTTAATTAAGTTCAGCTCCATTCTCCTGCTCCTCCCTCAACTCCTCTTCACTCTCCGGCTTTCTGGCTTCTGTCCAGACCACTGGACAGGACTGCTCACCCCGGGGTCACTAATGGCCTCCTAGGTCCCACATTCATTGACTGCATCTCCATTTTCCTCTTATTCAACATCTCTGCAGTACTTGATCTTGTTCTCTGTGACCTCCTTGGAGGGAAGCTTCCTTAGGAGAGTTTCAAAAGAAAGTCTTGCAGCTTGAACATGATTATAGTGAGAAACTTGCATAGTCAAAATCATTTCCAAATGATAGCAGGATTTCTGACTCCAAAGAGATGGCTGGGGCATTAAAATAAAATAAATATATGCCATATGCTTTATGCTGTATAGCATATATTTTTATGCAAAAAGCATATATTTTTATATGCTATATAAAAATATTTTTATATTTTATATATTTATATATATATATGCTATATAAAAATATGCTGAGTATGATTCTCCATGTTCCAAGCCAAGTCTAGTTTTTTAAAGAAAGGGCATCATTACATTTAAAAAGATAGAAGGTGGGCTCAAAAAAACACCAGACTAGGAGACTCGGAGTTCAAAATGAGTCCCAGTTCTGCCACTTAGTAGCAGCCCACCTCTGTCCACCAAAGTCTGTCATCTGTGAAATGGCAGCAATTGCCAGACTGTGCACTCCTTGAGGGTAGGCATTCTTTTTATACTTCCCAGTACTCACCAAGCCTAGCACAATGCCTGCAACATGGCTGGTGGTCAATCAATATTTAAATGTTTGTTGACTGAATTTAGCAAGAATGGATGACAGATCTGCAGTTCGAACACATAAAATCATAAACCCTAATGGCATCACCACCACATCCTTAAATGCCAAACCCATCAAAATATAAATCCCTCATTGGAATTTTATCCACCCCCCAACAAATGTGTTCTTGCTAGTCATGTAAATACATTTTCCCCTGGATGTGGTAGATAGATAGCAAGGGAGAAAAAGATGAGCCAAGATATTCCTCTAACTTGTGTGCATCAGAATCACCTGAAGACCTTGTTTTTTAAAAAGTCCAGATTCTGGAGTTCCGCTCTCATAGAATCTGATTTGGAAGGATCAAGTTGGGGTTCAGGAGTGTTTTTTTAAAATCAAGCTCTCCAAGTGATCCTGCAGTAGATGGTCTTTCTTAAGAAACACTGCCCTCACCCTTCAAAAGCTTCCTTTCATCCTGAACCTCCCCTCCCACCTGCCCTGCTGAAGGGCTCGTGGGTGTCTTCCACACCCAGTGTCTTGCATTTTTAACTGTCTCAGCCCAGACTCAAGACCAAATGCATCTAACCTCACTGCTGCACAGAGACAAATAGGTATCTGGCCTCCACACGCAGCTGGGTTCTGCCCCAAAATAGTAATTCAGAGCTCACAGAGACAACTTAGTGAGATGGGCTCAGTCCCCTATGAAGTTATGAAGTCAGAACATCTTTTGCAGCTTTGAAAGTGATTAGCAAAGCAGAAAAGAGTCTTTGAAACATTGTTTTCCTCCATAACAAAGAGATGAGCATGCATCTATTTAAGTTAGGACTGTTGTTATAGAAACTACCTATTTTAAGTGAATGATAAAGAAGCACCACATTGAAATGAACACTGAACATGGAAATGAACAAACTTGTACTAAAGCTTGGGCAGTCTCATTTGTTCTAAATGTATATCTTGGCCAACTGACATTCAGATGTGTTTGTCTCTAACCATGGAGACTTTGAGCCATGGCTCCTCTGGAGCTCTCCCCTTCTCTCTAACATGGGTCTTAGAGCTCCTGAATATGCCAGACCCTTTTAAATCCCAGACCTTGTTTAAACACAAGACTGAGTTGGCCACCCTCTCTTTTGCTGTAGCAAATGAATTTAAAAATATGAGCCTCTCATGAATTACATCACCTTTGTAAAAACAATCATGGACTTCCTTCTTTGACCCCATCATGTAAAAGAAGGAGAAAACCCTGAGCCAGGCTGCAGGTCAGCTCAGTGAGAACGCCAGAAGTTACCTTCTTGTACTTAAATGGCTCGAGGCAAATTTTTTAATGAGGCCTCCTGCCTAAGCCAGAATCTTCCCCCTTATGCTCACCTTTCCCTCCTTCCACCTGCTTCCTACTACCCTAGTATTTGGAAAATGTCACAAAGACCTTCTGCTGGACAAGACACTTTGGATTGGTCTTCTCCTACCTTGGGTGTCTGCAGCAAACTTTTTCTTCAAGGGCCAGATAATAAATACTCTAGGCACAACCAGTCAGCTCTGCCTTTGTGAAAGGAAAGCAGCCACAGACGGTGTAGAAGTGAATGACCATGACCGTGTTCCAATAAAATCTTATTTACTAAAACGTGTGGCAGGCCGCATTGGGCCCTTGGGCCCCAGTTTGCCAAACCTCGCTCTAGTAGATGCTGTTGAGAGCCACCTGCATTGCCCCTCCAGGACTAAAGTACTCACACTTCCAGGTGCTGGGAGCTGTGGAGCCTGAAAGCTCTCAGGGGAGTCCCTCTGTGGGGACTGCTCTCAGCCAGAGAGCCCCCGCTACCTCGGGCGTACTCTGTCTTCTCAGGAGCAGCCCACATCCAGAGATTGGGGTGGAAAATATAAAGGCTTAATCTACTTGGCCCAATCCAGGGCAACTCTGAAAGGTCATCCCAGCTGCAGAACCCCCTGTAGGACTGACTGAGGTCTTTTGTTGTTCAACTTCTCTCTCTTCCCAGTCTTGTTTTCTTCACTCCCTCTCACCCCAGGGGCTGATCCTGAGAGCAAAGCCCAACAAACGTCCCGCATCCAAATCTCCAATGCAGAAAGAACCCAACCAGAAATAAGCACTGTCCCTCTCCCTCCAGCCCCACTCTCCTTTAAAACTGGCCCACACTCATGGGCCTCCTTCACTCCTGGCTGGCCCCTGTGATGCTGTGGGGACTGTTGCTCACATGACAGTACAATAGGGAATGCTGGGGACTGTGGCACACTCTCCAAAAGGCACCTGAAACTCACATCCAACAGTTGTAAAATGTGAAAATGGGGAAACACTGTTGCCAGATCATCTCATTTTTAAAGACTAGTCTAAAACTAGATACTTGTGACATAATATCACAGGTTTTTAAATATTGGCTCATATTTACTTTTTCTTAAGTCTATAAATTCAATTAGGCCCTCAGGACATCAGCATTAGCTAAAGTCTTCTGGGAGTAGCAAATAGGGTAATTGCTCTATTTGCGAAAAAGAAAAAGCAATATTCCAGGTTTCCCAAGGAGCATAGTCAGAGGAGTCCCAAGGGCCATCTGAGCAAGAAAACACCACACGTATCCTTTAATGATGCAGAAAGGACCAGCAATACAGGTTTATAAGGAGAACCAGAGTTCAAACCATATGTAGAATCCTAGGAAGAGAGTTCAGTGAGGTGAGGCAGGGCAGTGTGAGTGGAGATAAAGACTTTAACATCAACTCTGGGGAGGGCCAGAGACTCTGCCCAAAGTAGAGAAGGTACCTGAGCAGAGGCTGACTCCAGGAGAGAAAGGGATGGGGGCTCAGTCCCCAAGTCTGGGAGGTTGGGCCCGTTAGAAGTCACCACGGGAGCGAAGTCAAGTTACCCGATGCCAGTGGGTAGGATGCACCCACTTTTGAGGTAACAAAGTCCAGAGCAGGCCCATCACATAGCCATAGGGGATGTTATAGTTTCAACTCAGACTGACAAGTCAAAGGCCTGTTACAATAACTCTTATTTTTGTGGGGTTTTTTTTTTTTTTTTTAGTTGGCAAGCCAGTTGTGATTTTATCTTAGAAGATAAAAGTAAAAACAGACATCAGAGCTGGCATATTTGAATGAGAATAAATAAAAAAAGATTAAGCAACTTTCTGGAATGTGTCACATCGCCTAAGGATAGATATAGTTCTTAATTTAACAGCAGGAAAGGAAAGAGAGCCAGATGCTACACATACTTCCACCACCATCAGACTATGTAACTGGCATCAAGTCAGAGTCCCACCTCCCTGATTTATTCATTCTAAAGGTGTTGAAGTGGATCATCCCTCAGGTTCCTTTCAGCATGAACAGTGGTCATCCGGATCAAAAGGAAGATCATTTGCTTACAAGTAACAGAAAATACAACCCAAAGGGCGTAAGCAAGAAAAGAATTTATTATCTTGTATCATTGAAAAATCCAGGGGGAAATCAGATATGAACTGATTAGGGACCCAAAACCTTTCTTTCTCTTTATTTCTCAGCTCTGCCCTGTAGAGGTTGAACCCGCACTTCGCATTCACGTGACAGTAACATGGCTGAAACTACACAAAGAGCTACAGTGTGTTTTATTCAAATCCGGTAGAAAGAACACTTGCTTCTATCCTGTATGTCTCAGGGATAGTCTCAAGATAGCTCATTGGTTTAACAATGAACCTATGACCCAATTAAAACTCATGTTGGTGGCCAGAAGGTAGGCAATGATGTGACCGGCTTACTTGGCATGGAGTTGGGTGAGTCTGGAGTTGGAAAGTAGAATTCTAACAACAAAAAGGGGAAAGTGGGCCCTCCAAATAGTTGGTAGGAAAAGTGAGATGGACAGACACTGGTTGCCAAAACAAAGGCAAACAAAATCTGACTTTCATCAAACACAGTATGTGATATTCACATACTGTGTTTTAAAACATACCCCTTCTAATAGGCCCATTAGGTCACACAAGGTAGTAAATATGCAATAAAATAAATTAAATAAATAAAATAAAATAAATGCAATAGAAGAAGCAATTATACAGCCTACTTTGTGTTGGTGTTTGGGTCACTTCCAAAGCCTCTAACACACTGGACACATTACATCTTGATTTTTCAGGGCGGGGGTTAGGGGGTGCTGTTTTGTTTTATCAGAAAGCCTCCCTGCCTAGGCACTGAAAGCAGGAACTAATCCAAAGCAGATGGCACCCAGGCTACTCCTTTGGGTTCTTTTAGAAGAAAGTTACGCACATTCTGCTAACTGGAACTGTTGTCTGTGATTTTTTTTTTTCACTCTAGAAATGGTTTCATAGACCCCAGGAAGACCAGCAGATAAGCGTGAACCCAGTCCCACTCATTAGGCATCAAAATGAGAAGATACAAAACGCACATAAGGTTTGGGGTGAAAATCAGACAGAATTGTCTAATTAGATTTCATAGAGTTCAGGAGAGCCAACAGGATAGAATTTAAGATAAAGATTTATAAATTAGTTGCCAGAATTCTCTGCTTGCATTCTTTGTACTCCCATAGTGTCTTGAGAAACTGCTCGCTGTGGAATGAAGGCATGGAGGTGCCTAAGACCTTGGCAAGCCTGAAAATGAATCCACTGGTATCCAAAGACAGAAAAATGTAGCCACATGTTGTCAACCATCAAATATCTCCCCTTGATTGTGGCTGTGTTTCTTTAGAAAAGTTCTGGGGTTACTGATGGGTGATCTAGCAAAGCTGGTAATTAAGTGGATCACGAACAGCAGGAGTGACTTCTTGTGTAACTCATTTCAGCTTGGTTAAACGTACGACCTGCAGTTATTCTATGAGAAATCGTGGTGGCACAAAACTTAGGAGATTCATAAAAGGAAAGAAATCTGGGCCATGTTTTGAGGTAATGTCATTAAAGTTTCAAGTGCACAGAAATGCAGGAAGGCTATTGTGCAGATGGTGTGGGTCTCATTACTGTGAAATTGAATTCAGGGTTATCCCTACTCACCTACACTAAATATGCTGCCTACCCTTCTAATGCACAAGCAATACACCAGGGTCTCATGTCTCACAATGGTTATTGCAAAGTTAACCTATCTTTTTACAATTAACCGAACTGTAGTATTTAATGTCCTACAATTTATTTTGCTATTAGATTTTTTCCCCCATGTCTTTTGTGGACGATTTGAAAGTAAATGTCAAGCACCTGCAAAAGAGGGGCAAAATTACGATGCGTACAGCTCACTTCACAAGAGCATTATAAATTATGCTTTTGTCCTGTCTGTGAAAAAAGAAAGAGGGAAAGATGACAAAAACCCAGGACCCTCCAACCTAACACTTTATGCCACAGGTTCATGAGCAAGAGGTGCCGAGGGGAAACCTCAGGAAAATGTGTTTTCTGGACAACGGGCTTTGGTTGACTTAAAGCACAGTGATGCGTGCTCTGTTAAGAAATCATTTCTCAAAGCAGAGGTCAGCAAACTATGGCCACAGGCCAAATTCATCCCACCACCTGTCTTTGTAAGTAAGCTTTCTTGGAACCCAACCACATTCCTTCATTGATATACTATCTGTGGCGGTCTTCACACTACAACCACAGAGATGAGTGGTGGCGATGGAGATTGCGTGGCCTGGGAAGTCTACAATACTTACTGTGTGGTTCTGGAAAAACAGAGTTTTTTCCAACCCCTGTCCCAAAGGGTAGAAGTAAATGGCCTCCTTGGTGTCTTTGCCTTAGCTTTGGGTTTCATCACTCCAGCGGCAAGAGCAGGCAAGGAAAGTACACATCTACCCAGGAGAAACACGGAACCACTTCTCCTGAAGACCGACCTCTAGCAGAGCAGTCCGGGGTCCCCCACCCGAGGCTTGCTTGATGTAGGGCTCCTGCCGTGAGGGTACAGCTCCAGTCAGCCCTCATAAGAGAAAAGGAGGCACAAGAAAAACTTAGGAAGGAAACATACCCCCAGTGAACTAGCAGGTGTGGTAATTAGCTGGATTGCCTTATTGCCAAACTTCTGAGTTCCATTCTTAATTCCTCACAGGTGGGTAGCTCCCCTACCTCAGATGGTACATATTTTCTTCATTTTATGCTGTCTTTTGAGCCATTTCCCAGAGAATGAATATTTGCTATCTATCGATTAACAGCTATGTGCATAAAGATAATAAATGGAGCAATCTCAAAAACTTCACCTTTCCCCTCTCCACATCCAAAACTATTCCTTCTAACACTCTGACCCTTTAACCGTGGGGCTGTAGCCCATCATATCAGCAATCCTTCTTATCAGGGTGAACTTCTGTGTGTGTGTGTGTGTTGCATTAGGAGCTGGGGAAAAAAGGAGGGCTAATTACCCTCCCCCTAAAAGCCAACTCTGGTTATATCTCTACCTGCCTTGATATCATAAATTGTCCTGAAAAATAAAGATCTAATGAGAATTGCCAACTAATTCTATGGCCATCTTAAAGATTTGCTGTGCACACAGAAGATTAAAGTCTCTAAGAAACAATGCAATGCAGAAACCTGTTTAACTTTCTTTAATCCAGTATATTAGGCAGCTATTGCCACAATAGTGCTGCAGAACAAGCAATCCCAAAATTCCATGGCTTACAGCATGCAATTACTCTGACACAAGTCTGCAGGTTGATAATAATTTGGCTCACCTAGGCTGGACTCGGTCAAGCACCTCTGTTTCAGGCTGAGGATTGGCTGAGCTTGGCTTTTGGGCTCAGGTCAGCCTCTGGGGTATTCATTCTGAGGCCCAGACTGAGAAGCGGTAGGCCACCCAGGGGAAGCTCTTGCACATGCATATTTCAAGCCTCTGCTCATGTCAAGTCCGCTAATATCCTATTGGCCAAAGCAAGACACATAGCCAAACCCTAGTCGAGGGGCAGGGAAGTATATCCCTCCTACTATGAGGCCTTGTCTTGAGCATAGGTGTGTAATTCGACTACCTTCTGACAATCCATTAGCTTCCTGACACTCCTTCCATCCCACTCTGACCCCACCAATATTCCAACTATCATCCCAGCAGTTCCCAACATTTTTCAACCACAGGACTCTCTTCTGACTCATATCTAGCAACATCAGTTCCATGGAATTATACCCCATGCTAACCAATACACAGTTGATTATATGTGTAACTACAGCATGAGGCTTGGTTTCCAAACACAGTGCACACCAGATTCTTCCTGCCATGAGAGAAAAAGAGGAGAGAATCTCTGAGACCTCATCCTCTCTAAACATGCATGTACTTTATCTATGCAATGTTACCAGAAAGAATCTGAAATTGCAAGTCTGGCCTCACACAGCATATGAACAATTTTCCAAGACTATGCCAAGAAAGGACACGGAAACCCCATACAGATGATGTGTCCTCTTTTGGGGTTTGTAAAGCCATGTCTTGGCTCTTGCAGCTGTCATCAGGCAGTCCGTGCTGACTCATTAGAGTAGATTTACTTCAGTAATAGTGCAGCTCTCCTCATCAGCAGCAAGAGTCTCAGGAACCTGGCCTGACAGCTGAGCTGGGTTGTGAGAGGGAGATGTCAGCTTCTTTATCATATGTTCCGTGCTCAATTCCAAGGTCTAAGAAGTGGCATCTGAGGTGGAAGTGAATTGAGAGGCAAGCCAATCCCAGGACCCTGGGATCACGACCTGAGCCGAAGAATATTCTTTCTTTTTTTAAAGATTTTGTTTATTTGAGCAACAGAGAGCACAAGGTGGGGAGGGACAGAGGCAGAGGGAGAAGCAGACTCTCCGCTGAGCAAGGAGCCTGATGCAGGACTTGATCGCAGGACCCTGGGATCATGACCTGAGCCGAAGGCAGCCGCTTAATCAATCAACTGAGCCACCCAGGCATCTTGAGAAAGAATATTCTAATCTAAAATAACCCCATTACATTAACTATGCAATGATTGCCAAGTCTAAGTTGTGGTGTTCCCAAGTGCGACCTGGTGGCTCCTAACTGGTCTAAACTGACCCAGATTCTCTTGACTCACCATCAACGTCAAGGGCCCTAGGATCCACAGGGCTCCCTCCAGGTAGTGCCTCCTCCTCCCCTGTGTCCTAGACCTGGCTGCTCTGCTGAGATGTCTTTGTATATCTAGGCCTTGTTTTCTGCCTATATAATCAGCCAGTTCAGTTGACACCATGGATTGTTGGCTTGCCACACACATTTGATGACTCACTATGATGCTTACTGACCCAGCTTATGGTTTCTAGCACTGGAATGAAAATACACTGGTGTGAGCATCCCTGAGGAAAGGTTTTAGTTAACTCTCCAAAGCTCCTGCCTTCTGGCCCCATAGATGGTACCCAAAACTCCCCAAAGCCCCAGAAAGTCAGCCTGGGAGTTTCACAGAAGCAATCCCCACCAGGCTTCAGGGGTACCCACAGCACAGCAAGAACGAGGGCAGGGCTAAGGTAACAGGGAAACCTGGCGTGATGAGAGAGGCCAAACCATTGCAGTTCAGCAGTGGACATCAGCTGAACACTCCTCTGGAGGAGCTAGTTGACCTTGGAACTCTCCAAGCTGGCGAGCAGCCCAACACAGCCCCTCTGCCACAGAGGTGGGAGCAGTTCCAGAAAACAGTGCAGTCCAAGAATTCCATCCCTCCCCCCCGCCAACCAGCCAAGGTCACATATACCACAACACCTAATGGATCCACCACCACTTTAAAGAGGCCCAAAGAGGGACAGGAAGAGAGTGTCTATGCAAAGAAGATAAGCATAAACTTCTAGAGACTGTTTAAATTACTGAGTTGGACTAAAATTATTCCATTGGACTAAAAATTAGGATCCAGCAGTGTGGATCAGATCAGTTAATTAGAAATAAACTACCTACTCTCTGCATGTAAAACATAGTCCCATCTACAGACATAAGCAACCCTCATCCATTTTAATATGGCCTGGACTCACGAACGCGGCGTTCAACTGTGATTTCAGATTTGTTGATTACTTCCTACAACTCTCAGCCATTTAGAGGTATGAAATACCTCCAAGGGTTAATTTCCTCTCATCTAAGTTACCCTTCTTATGTGGAGCTTCAAACAACTGACCCTAACTTTAGCTCTTTTTTCTTCCTCAAATATTTGTTTATGTGTGCCTGACACCCTGAGGAATGTGCTCAAGGGAAATGCTTTCTTGAAAGAATGCATAACCCAAGAGTGGGCATTAAATGATTAAATAATACTATCACTGATCTCCCTCTAAACTCACGCTGCCAGGAAGAAATGTGGAGGTGTTCTCCAAGAAGGTCCCTTGGTACCGCCCATGAGGAACATGCTTTCCCTTGGATCCCAAACTGGAAGTGATTGGACCTACCAAAGGGATTCACCAGAAGAAAAAATTTCCCAAATCAACAGCAGATAGAGCACACGGATTACTGCAAGATACCCGTGTTTGTGCCGGGCACACACACGCTGTCCTGAATCCTGAAGTGACAGCAATGCCTCTTAGCTAGAAGCACTGCGGGGCTTAGGGAGGAGGATTTCTTGGGATCTCTGTGATGTTTCCCTTGGCGATGGGTGAATTGCCAAGGGAAACTTCACCCTCGGCCCCACTTCCATTCCCATTAGAATCACTGGCACAGGGAGCCACTGTCACTGATGGGAAGTGTTTTATCTTCACTCAAAATAAGACTCAAAAATAAATGCATGAATTAATGAATGAATACATGAATAAATAAATACACAAATAAAGTTGAGAGACACTACATCAGAAAAACAAGAGCTGCTGTGTCAAGAACCCAAATAAAGGCTAATACTTTATAGAGTGTGTTGGAGGGACATGAAGCACTCTATAAAAATTAGTTGAAAAGGAGATAGTGTTTTTAACTAGTGTATAAGCAAAGACAAAAAGATCTATCAGTGATTAGAAATAAAAAGCACGAAGCTAACATCCAGGGAGAGACGGGGTATACAAACAAAGTCTACCCAAATACATGATAATTACTCTCTGGGCCACGACTATAAGGGCTAATCACCAGCCCGTTCGTGGGTGGAAGATGGGTCTGTTGTGAGATGGGTCTCTGTGTAAGCACATGGTTAACCGTACCTCGTTCTCAGCACAGAATATGATTTCAGGAATTCGCAATGAAACTTTTTATCATCTTCGTAAAATTTGGGTATAATCTTATAGATCTAGACATGCACTGAGCAGATCCTGCCTTTTCGCAGAGTCAAGATTATGGTGCCCTAAGCGGAAGGAATCAGACAGCATCTCCCCGCTAGCAAATTCTCTCATTGTGAGCTACCTGCATCAGATGCATGTGGCATCAATGTTTATTTCCTCTGAGTGATACACTCCTATTGCATAAGAAGCTGGATGCTCTTCCTTCAAAATGTGTCGGAAACCATCAAACAAAGGTTAAACAAGTGTCTTTATGCCCCAGCCCCAAGAACACTCCAGGTCCCCTTGAAATAGGCAGGCAGTCTCCTCACAGGCCTGCAAACAGATGGAGATTTTCTCCCTTGACTCATTGAGTGTCCTCCTTTGCTTTTCTAAATCATACTCGCTGGTTAAGGCTCAGATCATATTTCACTTCCTTAAAAAAAAACCTTCCTTGGCCACTCAAACCTTCATTGATCTCTCCCTTCACTGAAGCTTCTGGAGCAAGTATTGATTGTACCATAATTGCAGGATTTAATCACGCACTGCCTTGTTTTCCTTAAGTTGTTTTTGTTTGTTTTTTTTTAAATACTGGGGCATTTTCCAAAAAGAATTTGAAGATTGCACTATGAAAGGGCTTGTCAAATAAAGGATTAAGTTCCAGGTTTTTTAATAATCTGGTTATGAAATGTTCTTCATCAGGAGCCCCATTGTTCCCTGATCTTACCAGGGCAGTGGCCCTTAAAATGCTGTAAATCAAGGTAAGTGCCTCAGAAGAAGCTCGTGCTCCCTGACAGCCCCTTAGCTTCCTGATGAGTCCACCACCCCACTGTGGCACACCACCACTTACCCCTGCTCCTGACTCACTCAGCTTGCCTTTCTGACTCCCGGCTCTTCTCCTCCACCCACTAGCCTAGGCATTGCCTTTTTTCATTGAGGTAACTGCCTCTGCTTCAGACCCAGATTTCTTCTTTTAGGGCCAAGCTTCAGACTGTCCAGGTTAGATGTGTCCTTAGCAGACACTCCTGGGAGAACCAGCTTTTGGCTGCTGTTCTAACATCCTCCTAATTGATAACCTTGGTTCAGCGGGCCTCTATGGGCCATTTGGCAGCTCTCTGCTGCCCCCTCCTGGCAATTTGTGGCATTATGTCAGCTCTTTCAGGTAACTCAGTTGCCATAACTCTTTCAATTCTAGTAAAAATCCTCTGGATTTGGCATGCCTGACGACAAAATGGTCACTTAGTATCTATCACATGAGAGAATTTTTACATTGCACTACTGTTTATTTTGCATTTACTTGCCTATCTCACATGTAGCCACACAATCAGCTAGCCCTGCCTGTATTAGATGCTGATAGATCCAAAAGGCTCTCCGAAAAAGCCAACCATCTATACAAGACTTTCATATACATATATATATATACACACATATATATATTATATAAAAGAAAGTTGGAAATGTTACTCTCTGTGGGGCACTGAAATTTTAGGCAAGTCATTATACTGCTCTTTTTTTCTGATTCGTCATCCACATGATAACAGAGTTAGGTCTGATGTACACAATGCTAGTTCTCAAAGATTCACTTATGTAAGAATTGCCAGGTTAGCCGGTTAAAAATTAAAATTTCTGGATCTCACCTTTCACTCTAATTTTCCAGGTGGGGCCCAAAGATCTATACATTTAACCAGCACCAAGCAATTCTAATGCAAATGGCTCATGAGAAACACTGGTCTGCTAGCCCGATTCTATTTCTATATATTCTATTCCTTGATTCAGCCAAAACCACGCACTCTAAGGCTTAGAAATAGAATACCAGCCTAACAAGGACCCAGGGTAAAAACAAACTTCTGAGAATAGGCATCTTTTATAAGCACAATAATCACAATTCTCTACTTCCTGTGTGATGATAGCAATGCCCAAAATATGCCTAACACCAGCATCTGATGTAAGAGAGACTTGTAATTTAATAGCTCTCTTCCATAATTTATCACCCTGGGCCCTGCAGCACACAGAGATGATGAATAACCGAGTCAGCAAATATTTTAGCGCCCAGGAGACAAGTAACTGCTATTTAGAGGGCACTGTGATGTTCTTCCTTAGGCCTGGAGACATGAACTCAGGGAGGGCTTATTTTTAATTGTTGTTTACTTACTCAGATGAAGATATAACAGAATAACTGGGCTCCCTAATATTGTTAAAGCAAACACCAAAGAGCAAGATAGCTTCCTCAGCTGCTGGAAAGGTCCTTTCACGGCATTTCCAATGGAATGCTTGAGGGCAGGGATTCTCTAACCAATTCCTGCGTTGGAATCCCAGGGACTCTTGGGAAAATGCAGAATCTGATTCAGCAGGTCGAGGGTGGAGCCCGAGAGTCTGCACTTTTGCTGAGTTCGAGTTCGTGGTGGGGATTCCAGTGCTGCTAGTCTACATACTGAGTAGGAAGGCTTTTGTTGGGGCTCTGCTCTGGAGGCAGGCTCCCTGCCTTGGACTCCTGGCGTTACCACTTCACCAAGTGACTCTGGGCAAGTTGAACTCTGAGCCTTAGTTTTGTCATGTGTAAAAGCACCTCCCTCAAAGGGTAATTGTGAGAACTGTAAAGCACTGGTCTATGGAGACCTTCCAACACACATTGCTTATCATTGCTGTGTGGAGCCCCGGCGGCCACGGTCAGCACAGTTCCCAGACATTTTCCCCATCCTTTCTGGGTCATCTTCCACCCTGCCTCTACATTCTGCACTGCCCCCACACTGTCTTGCGTTACGGAGGCAATAGGAGGTGAGGTGAGGGGATGGAAGGGAGATTTGAAGACGGAGGAAGGAACCATGAGCCCAAGAATGCAGCTATAGAAGCCAAAACAGGTAAGAGACAGATTCTCCCCAAGAGCCTCCGGAGAGAGTGCAGTCCTGCCCGCACCGTGCCT
Organism: Leptonychotes weddellii; assembly: GCF_054177405.1. Taxonomy (NCBI): domain Eukaryota; kingdom Metazoa; phylum Chordata; class Mammalia; order Carnivora; family Phocidae; genus Leptonychotes; species Leptonychotes weddellii. The sequence continues at coordinate 76,522,402 of NC_138369.1, forward strand.
TTAGCCCAGCGAAGCTGACTTTGGACTTGCAGCCTCCGGAACTGCGAAGGAATAATACAAATTATTATTTAGCTGGCTCCTCGCTGTATTTTTCCTATTTCCTCAGGGCCCCACCAGGAATGTTCCCTTCTTTCTCATCCTCCTAGAAAGCAAATTTCTTAAGGATGATGATCCTGTCTAACTGTATCTCCGGCAGCTGGAACAGTGCCTGGCATTCAGTAGGTGCTCAATACATATTGGGCGAATGAACGACCTCTAGCTATCTCCTCATCATTCCCTCTCTTCGGGAGCCAGAGTACAACCCCAAGTTCAACAGTACCTTTGTTGACCCAAAACTCCACACTACGGATGCAACTGGATTCCAAGAGGTGAATACAGGCAAAGCCACTTCCAGTGAGCCACTGACAAAACAGCACAAAGGAAGGCTGAGCTCTTGCGTTTGTGGAAACGTCTCACATTTCTGGACATGAGAGACTCCAACGGAAGCTCTGTTCTCCTTTCCAGCTAAAACTCTTGAATTGGGCCAGAAGTAGCAAGTGGTTTACGAGCAGTTGTTCAACAGAGCGACTGGCTCGTTTGGATCATATGAGGGCAGGAAAGATAACTGGGGTGCATACCAGGGACAGTTTTGTTTGATAGCACCAATAAAATAATCAATAGGATAGTAATCAGAAACTGCTCAGCCGGTCAGCACCGGATTAGCAGGGGTTTTGGTTTTTTTTTTTCCTCTTCTCTTTTTTATCTAAATTATGGAATTACCCCTTCCCTTCCTTCTTTTCATAAAAAACCCTTGATTTCCCCCACACGAGCAGGACACGTTTCTGGTTACTCCAGAATTTGCACCCCCCAAATTACAATTCTGAGGCCCCAAATAAAGGCTTTTGTTCCTTTTCAGTTTTGCCTCCCCTTCTCTGTTAACACTCTTAAAAGCAGCAAGTCATCACTGGAAAGGGAGAAGAAATGACCATCTGTTGATCACAGATGAGGAGACTAAATCTGAGAGGTTAAGTAACCGACCCACGGAACAAGGATTCTTCTTCAGGGTTGCATAACCAGAAAGTTGTTACTAACCCAGTGGTTCTAAGGTTGTGCTCCCCGGACCACCAGACCCCACTCCAGACCTATGGAACCAGAACTTCTGGGGGTGGGCTCGGGGTCTGTGTTTTAACAAGACCTCAGGGGACCCTGTGTGCCCCGAAGAGTGAGAGCCACAGTCCTCCGTCACGCTACTCGCAGTGTCTTCAAACCGACTCTTGGGAATATTTTTTTTTTAAAGATTTACTTATTTGACAGACAGAGACACAGCGAGAGAGGGAACACAAGCAGGGGGAGTGGGAGCCCGATGCAGGACTCAATCCTAGGACCCTGGGATCATGACCTGAGCTGAAGGCAGATGCTTAACCGACTGAGCCACCCAGGCGCCCCCTCTTGGGAATATTTAAATGTTAAATCAGAGGATCCCATAGTTACCCTAAAAAGTATAGACTTGCATGATGCATAAAGCTAGGAGTAAAGAGAGAAAGGATGAGTACTTGTCACAGGAAGGGAGTTTGAGAGAAAGTCAAAAAATGACCCCCTCGGGCGCCTGGGTGGCTCAGTTGGTTAAGCAACTGCCTTGGGCTCAGGTCATGATCCTGGAGTCCCGGGATTGAGTCCCACATTGGGCTCCCTGCTCAGCGGGGATCTGCTTCTCCCTCTAACCCTCTTCCCTCTCGTGCTCTCTGTCTCTCATTCTCTCTTTCTCAAATAAGTAAATAAAATCTTAAAAAAAAAAAAAAGACCCCCTCACCCCACCCCTTCTCCCACCCACCATGGTCCACAGACCCCTCAGCACAATGTGGGCCAGATCCCTGAGGCCTGAACAGGTCACCAGAGTGAGGCAAAGTCTTGAACTACAGGGATGCTTTAAGGAAGAAAATGAAACAAGATCATCTTATGAAGGAAGAGAGCCGTTATTTTATATTAACTATTTTATATGAAAGGAAACAAAGGGGAAAAGTGGAATCTTGGCAATATTAAACAGATCAGATATATACTTAAGGACAGGAGAGGGAACATAAAATTTAAAAAGAAACATCGTATCTGAGGGTGACGTGAAGTTTAAGATTTTCTTTAAAATACTACTGCAAAATAAGGGGGGTGGGGAGTAAGCAGGCCAAGATTGGCAAAATGTTGACAACTCTTCAGAGTAATGGAAGTTCATTGTAATTCTCTCTACTTTTGTGTGTATTTGAAAATTTCCCACAATAAAAAAGTATTTAAAAAAAAAGAATACATTCACAGTGCTCAGATAGAAAGAATATGTGAACATTTCAGCCCTCTGAAGGCATCTGCTGAAACAGGGAAGAAGCTAGAAGTTTCAGGAACGTACAAGACACCTACTCCATGGTTTTAATCACAAGATGAGAGCTTGAAGTCAGTCTCCCTCAGAGGTCCCGGAATGTTAGCAAGAAAACCCATTGACCCTAGAAAAGAAAAATCCCCATATTCCTACATTCAAAGATTGGCTGGCAATCTTTCAATGTGACATATTTATACTAAAAAATTATTTATTATTTATCTAAAATTCAAATTCAACTTGGTGTCTTGTATTTTTATTTGCTAAATCTGGCAACCCTACCAGTATTCTATTATCTAACCAAAATTTGACACCATCATCAAAGCTTGATTCATGTACATTTTCTATCTCAATCCATGTCACCTTCCTCTCTTTACTGCTCATCCTCTCTCTATTTCTCCCCTTCCTTTCCAATACATTTTCATGCATTTTTTCTTTCCTGGTGTTCTTATCAGATGGTCAATTTCCTCCATAGTAAAGCTGCTTTACTCACACAAATGAAAGGAACATTTTTTCAAAATGTTACCAGCTGGGGATAAACCCAGATTCAAAACAAAGTCAAGTTAACCTCTCACTGGTGTTGGCATTGTCTGAATAACTGCATTTCTTTCCCGTACTGGAAACCTAAAAGTCAAGAATTCAGAAAAATCCAAGGGGAAAAGTGAGAGAACAGAAAAGAGAGAGCCAGTTTGTACCCGAATCCCACCCCCTACCACAGAGAGGAATATTTTTCGTCTAGCTGTTTGCACCTTAAGAAGTGAATCTAGGAGATGCCTGGGATCCCAGGGTCCTGGGATGGAGCCCCGCATCATTGCATCATCGGGCTCCCTGCTCAGCAGGGAGCCTGCTTCTCCCTCACCCACTCCCCCTGCTTGTGTTTCCTCTCTAGCTGTCTCTCTCTCTGTCAAGTAAATAAATTTAAGAAAAAAGAAAAAGAAAAAAAAAAAAGAAGTGAATCTAGATAATTGGTCATATTTTAAAAGAAAAAACAAATTTTATTTTGTAGAAGTTTTTTTTAAGGGCAGGAGAATCAAGAGTAAGAGATAATACATAGAGCTCTTTTGCTGACATCTTGTAAAAACAAAGAATTTCACAAGTGTTCTAATTAGTCCTCAACCCCCGTAGGTGGTGGGTGGCATGACTTATTATCATACATATACAAGGAGAGAAATGGGCTCAGCAGGGTGGGGAGGGGCTAACTGGGATTCTGGAGATAGGGTTGGGGATGTGAGAAGCTGGACTCTGGGTCTGAAGAGGATCATGCAGGCCCTAGTGGACCTCTGTAATCACAGGAACAGCATGGTGTAAGGATGCATTCCTGAGGAATTTTTTGCTTGCAGGTGATAGAAAACAAGACAGACAGTGAATTTTCTGGATCTCAAGACTGAAATGCCCAGGAGTTGTCTAGCAAGTTAAGCATGACTTGCTTCAGGGCCTAAAACTACCTCCCAGGTCTTGGCCTTTTTCTCTCCATTTCTTAGCTTTCACTTCCTCTGTACTAGTGGCTCCTCAGAGCTGATTACTCCTTATGGCTTTTAGCTGGCAAAAACCTCCAGCTTTTGCATACTTCCAGGTTCAAGGCCTGCAAGAAGTAAACAAACAAAAAAGGAGCCCTTTCCTAAAAGAACCAGAAACATTCCCTTTGAGAAGCATTGGCTGTCCTTGGGTTGTGACTCCGTTTCCTAACCAATTTCTGTAGACCAAGAAATGCAATTGATGGATTGGCTTAGAACCCTGGCCAAGAATGCGCCACCCTGAAGCACATGGCCCCAAATAGGATAAATTCCTCAAGTGACTGTTTCCTGCCTTGTGATCAAATCTCTGGATTCTGACAGGTAACATAACAAACTGGCATTTCTTAGATCATCCTCTTCTGGACTTCTCATTCACAGGAGGTCTACCTACCTCCTGTGAATGAGAAGAAGGTTCTTTGGGGTCGCTTCAGAAGAGTCTGTGCCTATGGATATCAGCTCCCGCTCCTCAGAAAAAGACTCAGAAGTGAGACAGCATGAGAACAAGAAAGGAAAAGTCAGTGACATCAAGGACTGACACATCCAAAGCATACCATGAGTATTCTTCAAACCCAGGCTGCCACGGTATATCCTACACGGAGCCATGAGCAAGAGCTAGATGGAAAACAGGATGAAATGAGATAAAATCCAGAGGCTATGTAAGAGATCCCAGTTATATCACCAATACTGAGAGGACAAACTGAGCTACGGGAATAGATTTTCAATTCCCTGAGAAGAGAACCTGTAGGTTACCTGAGGGTAACCCGTGGCTGCCACAGGATCATGGGTAAGACCCACACTTTTTCTGTATCATCGTCTCAGTCCCCTTTCTGTAATTTGACTCTATGCTGACTGGCCATACCCAAGTGTGAATCCAGTGAATAGATGTAGTAGCTATGTATTATTGTTAATCCATCCAAGATCTATTTCTACTTTTTTTTCTGGTAAAAGCATCATTTTTTAAAAAAAATAGATAACCATCCACTCTTAAACTTAGTGTGGTTTGAACGGGGTAGAATCAACTCCCCAGCTCTACAGACAGTCAAATCAGAGAATTTCATGGCCATTGGCACATGAATGCTTCAAAACAGACCCATGAGACTTAACCACAGGACTGGAAACACTAGAAAACTTCTTTTAGTCCTGGGGTGGCTAAGAGAGGAGGTAAATCTGGTCAACACGCCACCACTTAGAGACTCTTCCTGAGAATAATGTTAACATGAAGAAAGGCAGATCCAAGAAAAGGAGAGAAAGAGATTCCTGGCTACTTGACCTGGTTACTTGGATCCAGCCATGTTTGAAGCCAACTATTAAAGCTAAATTTTTTCTTCGTTTAAATTTCTGTTTTGCTAAAACCAGTTTGAGTTGGTTTCTGTTGTGTGCAACAAAAAGACATCCAACCAGGGCCACTGCCAGCTCACACACACGGATGTAAAAATTAGCCCCGAGGGCTTCGTGCTGAGCAGATCAATAGCACACCTGTGCACATCGGAAAAAGTCTCCCTTTCCTCCAGGCACATGGAGTCCAAATTAACTCAGCTGGTGGAGTGTGGGCCAGATTTCAGCCACTTCTCACCCTCTCAGCTGAGCAGCTTTGCATTCTGTTCTAACTGCATATATTCATGTGGCAGTTCTGTGCCTGGTTAATATACAAAAATTTGGAACTTATTAACTCAATTTAATCTCTTAGTGACAAAGGCTTTGGTTGGTTGTGTTAGGACATGTAACTCACCGAGGAAGACACAGGCAATTAGGGCATAACCAATGCACCAGTTACCAATTCACATAGTAAGTGCTCAATAAATGGCTGAACCTTATCATTATAAACAGATTAGACCCCTTGGATATTGATATCAACCTGGACTGAATATTGGAAATAGAAAGGGCTCTCTGTCTAGTGGCTGGTTTAGGACCCCTGGCCAAAGATAAAGGTAAGCATCTAGAATCTGCCAGAATGGGCCAGCAGAGCAGATCATCTTAAGAATTGGGTGGTATGGGGGCACCTGGGTGGCTCAGTTGGTTAAGCATCTGACTCTTGATCTTGGTTCGGGTCATGATCTCAGGGTCGTGAGGTTGAGCCCTGAGTCAGGATCCACGCTGAGCATGGAGTCTGCTTAAGTGTCTCTCTCTCTCTCCCTTTCTCTCTCTCTGCCCTTCCTATCCTCCCTTCCCATGCTTGCATGCTCTTTCTCTAAAAAAAAAAAAAAAAAAATTGGGTGGTATGTGGAAAGAAGCTTTTCCCAAAGACTGACTCTGTGGTTATAAAACATGCCCTCAAATTTTTGAGACTCCTCCCTTCAGAAAGTAAAGCCTAATTCCCCTCCCCCTGAATGTGAACCACTCTTGGTGATTTGTTTCTAACAAATAAAATGTGACAGAAATGACGGCTTATGACTCAGGGACTCAATCTTAAAAAGGATGCCTGACTCTCTCTTGGAGCCGGGGGCAGCACTGAGCCCGAATGTTGGGCTAGTAATGGGCCAATCCTCCTGCAGGGGCCAAAACCTGGTAGAAATATCAGCTTCCTCATCAGACTCCAGGGAGACTGAGGACACTAAACTGCACCAGGACGAGTTGTCTGGAGCTGCCAGACACAGGGACAAAGGGAGGGACTGAAATCACACCCAATGGCAGACCTAAGGTCTTAGTATAGTGCACAAGACGAGAGATGAAAATCAGAGCTGGAAAGGCGTGTGTAATTGCAACAGAACAAGCAGTAACATTTCAGGGTGAAGGCTTGAAGAGGAGGAACGTGAATCTGGCAGAGCCCCCTGAGGCTGGCCATGGGAGGAGGGGCTGGACAAGCCAAGGTAGAGGCTCAGAGTAGACTGGGGATTTTCCAAAACTGGATACGCAAGAGTAGCTTTCTAAAACATAAATTACCAGGGTGCCTGGGTGGCTCAGTCAGTTAGGCATCTGCCTTCGGTTCAGGTCATGATCCCAGGGTCCTGGGATCGAGCCCCACACTGGACTCCCTGCTCAGATGGGAGTCTGCTTCTCCCTCTCCCTCGGCCTGCCGCTCCCCCTGCTTGTGCTCTCTCGCTCTCTCTGACAAATAAATAAAATCTTAAAAATAAATAAAACATAAATTACCGAGCCCCACCTCCAGAGATTCTTATGCTAATGTCCCAGGAGGAACCTGACAATCTGCATTTCTAACTAGTTCCCGAGGTGTTGCTGACGTTCCTGGTTTACTTTGAGAAGGGCTATGCCAGGCAGAAGGGCTGGAATTCTGCAGGGCTTTGAGTCCAACTCTGACGCAGCAGGAAGAACATGTAGAGGAGGTACCTTTGAGCAGACAGCCATTCGTGTTCCCTGAATCTAATTAGATATTGGCCTGTCCCACCGCTACGGCCCCTGGAAAATTTCTTAAGCCCCACCCTTTGCTCTGTGCTAGTCCTCTCACCGCTGAAAATGCAATCACTGTGAAGTAATTGCTATCATTTACTGAGCACTGAGCAGCCACTGTGGATTCATTGGCAGCATACAATTCGGACATCAAACTTAGTAAGGGGAACACTCTTATTACCTCCAATGTACAAACGAAAACCCAGAACCGACAGAGTTTGGTTAACTGGCCCCAAATCATTCAGGGGGTTGGAATAAAACTTTAGCAGTCAGCCTGTCTAACAGTGAGAGAGGTCTGTCCCTTAGGAAGCAGGAAGCCCAAATTGTCCCACAGTAAAACAAAATCCATCAGGCAGCAAAGTACCACATAATGAGCTTTCGTGGTCATTATTTTTCAAAGAGAAATGAGACAAGATGGTACCTTGTTTAATGAAAGCTTGGAGGCAATTCATTTCCTTTTAAAGCAGAACATAATCGAGATGCTTTTGATATTTCTCTAAGAACCCCTGCTACAGGGCAACCTTCAAAAAACATCAAATAGAAGTCAGGGGAAATCTCTATGTTGGCTATTTCTTTCCCATCATGTGCACAAATGACTGATCTATAGCTTATTTATTTGCAACTCTGACCCCCAGAGACAAAGCCTATCCAGCTCTGTTTGGTGCTGGGTTCCTTACAGCTGCATAGGAAAGTTGGAAGCAGAAATGTCCAACATACTCTTTCTACAATCCATATGATAAATACCATGCAGCATTTAAACTCTTCTTTTTTAGATAAGTTTTAGAATATTGAACATCAGGTACAGGTTATTTTGTTAAATGAAAAGGAT
>NC_138369.1:76530527-76544727 GCF_054177405.1 Leptonychotes weddellii
AGGGGCACTTCCAGCTTGCCACAGACGGATATAGAAGAGGCTCTGGCTGCCAAAACGGGGGGGGGGGGGACAAAAAAACTCGGGGAAAGGGAGGCAGATCCTGGCAGTTGGAACCAGGCAGGGATGATACCTTGTTTAATGAGAGCTTGGATACAATTCATTTCTATCATGTGGTGGTAAAGGCTGAGAGAGAACTGGCTAGAGTATCCTGACTGTCTGTGGTCTCTGGATACCCCAGAGCCTAGAGCTCAAGGCAAAAGCTTAGGTGTTATTAGTTTTTCACCAAGTGTGATCCCTGGGAGGAGAGGGGTAAAAGGGAGTGAGGCAGAGAAAGGGTAAGTCAGTGCAAAGGGGCACGTCCAAGCTGGCCATCACTTGTTAACAAGTGCACTTGATTGCTCGAGCTCGTAAAGCTGTCTCTCCAGAGGGTGTATGAACTACTGCATCACAGGACAGTCTGTCCTGAGGAAGGGAGGAGAAGACTTAGCCCTCAGCTTATGTATCTTGTTGGTGAAAGGTTTTCCCCATGATGCATTAACTCCTGAACACCTCCAGATTCTGCATGTGGGGGTACCAAGTGGGTCTCATGGCCTCTCATAACTCAAAAGCAAGAGGGAAGCCAAGAGTAGGAGGTGAGAGGCATCCAGCAGGGGCAGGAGAGGGACTGCTGGGTGGACCTGAGTGACGTTGACAGAGTCCATACCTCCTCAGCTACTGCAGTGGCAGCCAGGGGCGAAAAGCTGGCCAAGGGCCTCAGAAACAGGGAAGGACAAGAGGATCTGAGATGTTGCTTAAGATATGCCTGATACATTTTTGTTATGTTTATGTGTACATACATAAAACATGCACCCACGTGTACAAACACCATCACATTTAACAGACAATAGTTAACGAAAGATGGTAGTAAAGATCCAACCAAACTTTATTCTTTGATACATTCTTTGATATATGCTTAAAGTTTTATACAATAAAGGTATTTTGACTTTATAATGGGTAAATGTCATGTGGACAATTTTAGAAAGGGAGGCAGAGTAGTAACCATTTCTTTTTCAAAGTAAAACAATGCTGCAAAAAAATTAGTGTTCTATGTTTTACTTGATGGGCATGAAGTTGTCTACTTCAACAAAAGTTTGAATCTTTTAAGGGGTTGTTTAGAAAGCATCAATAAGCCATTTTTTTCAATGTGAGAGGTATAATTCTTGCCTTATACTAAAATCAGTTTCCAAATAATTTAAGAATATACCTTGTTTATGTATCTTGCTTCATTTACTCACTCACTCAATTAGCCAATAGTCATTATTCATCAAATACTTTCTGAGCCCTGACAATGGACAAGGTACTTACCAGTCACTGGTGATAACAAGAAGAATCAAAAAGAATTGCTACCAGCTAGGGGCCTACACTGGAGTAGGCAAGATCAGTTATGGCAGTAAAAGTTAATACTCACTAAGCATCCAAATGCTTTCTTAACCTTTTCCAGCCTCCATTGCAATGAAGTGGGGACCATGTGACTAGTTCTGTCCCGTGAACTGTGAGCTGAGGGGTGGTGCGTCTCGCCTGGGCTAAGGCAGCAGGCATGCAACTCCTCCGACTCTCACTACCCCTGGAGCGATGACCCTGGAGGCCACATATTGCTTGATGACCTAGCTACAAGAGGGTGAAGGACCACCAGACCTGCTCCAGATCTTGCATGGATAAGATATAAATCTTCCTTATGTTAAGCTCTTGAGATTTCAGAGTTCTCACCACACTATTGCCAAGGTTAGCCTAATACATAGACATATAAACAGTCACACTGGACCACGTACTAGCATAAACAAGAGGTAAATTCAATGCACTATTGAAACAAAGGAAAGCTGAATTAACCAAGCTGGAGCTGCCACTTACGCTTTCGATACTAAGTCATAATACACACGTGGAGGAAGAGCTTTCCCCACGGCCCGGACTGAGTGCAGACCCTTTTCTTTTTCTAGGATCCACAAAAAAAAAAAAACAACAAAAAAAAACCTGACAATCTTCTGGGTTATTGTTATCTAGTAGATATACCAGAGAAGCCCATCCAAATACATTGACGCCAAAATCCAAAGAGACCCACCAAGTGATGTGCTTCGTTCTGTGAGGTATCTGACTTTAGAAGGCATATCCCGACAAGCCTCAGCCATTGTACTTTTAAATTTTTACAATGTAGCAGACTCCTAAATTTTTGCAGGGCTTTTCTTCTACCCCTAATAAGAGAGGACAACAAGGGCACATGACCTTTGTGATATTTTCCCCCAAAATCCATAAACTCAGTGTAATCATGACAAAACACCAGACAAACCCAAAATGAGGGGCATTCTACAAAATATCTGACCAGGACTTTTCAAAAGTGTTAAGATTATAAAAACAAACAAAAAACAACACAAGGAAAGACTGAGCATCTGTCAGAGACTGAAGGAAACTAAGGAGCCATTATAACTCAAGGCAATATGGTATCTTGGATTGAATCCTGGAACAGAGAAAAAGATGTTAGTGGAAAAACTGGTGACATCTGAATGTCGTCTAAGGTTTGGTTAATAGTGTTGCATCGATGTTTATTTCATAGTTTTGATTAATGTGCCGTGGTTATGCAAGATGTCAACATTAGGGGAAGCTGAACAAAGGGTATACGGGACCTCTCTATATTATCTTTACAACTCTTCTGTAAATTCAAACTAGTAAATGGGTAAAAGTTTGGAGAAAGGAAGATAGAAAGGGTCTGGTTAATAAGATTGAATATACAGAAAGGAAAAATAAAGGGTCTGTGAGAAAGTCCACGTGTGCGTGTGTGTACGTTTGTCTGTTGGTGAGTCTGTGTGATGCTGTGTGGGTCCGGGTGTGTGTATGTGGTCGGGGGACATCTGGTGTGTGGGGTGTGTGTATATATGTCTCTGGGTGGATGACTGTGTTTATGTGTGTATATGTTGGCAGGGGGTGAATTTATATGCACACAGCTCTACTGTGGGGAATTAACAAGCTAAGGGACTTGCATGAGAGTGAGCACAGCCTTAAATTTTGAGCCCCTAGGCACCTTGCTTGCCTCACACTAAACCCAGTGTTTTAAGAAGGCTGCCAAGAAGAGCAAAAGACCACAGAGGGGGCACCTGGATTTGAACCAGGGACCTCTTGATCTGCAGTCAAATGCTCTACCACTGAGCTATACCCCCTGATGGCAATAAGCTTCACATAAACACTTATTTCCCTTTTATGAGTTACATCATACTTCATAAATACCTTTTACAGCTGAGATTCTTCTTGGATTTAAACTCATCCTCAATTCCCTTCCAGCCACACACCAGCTCCTACTTTTCCCAGAACATGTATGCTCGTTCTCTTCCTAGCACCTAAAGCTCAATGTAATTCTCAGTATAATTTTCCAGTTTTTCAAATACACTACCAACTGCCCAGAAATCTCTGGGCACATCTACAGATGTTTTCCCCCCACCCTCACATCGATGAATGTTTAAGTATTGGGTCACCAACGAGTATTGGACAGGGAGGGCACCTTAACTGGGTATCCAGAAACTTCAGCGGTCCAGGTCTAACTCTGAAATGATAAGCAAATGTTGTGTATGTGCACGTATCGGATATTGTGTATGTTTTCATCAGATTTTCAAAGAGGACTTCATCCAGGATGAACTGTCATAGTTTACAGTCAAACAACAACAAGGTATTCCAAAGTCCAAAATTCACCTTTAATACCTCTGAATCCTATTCCCTTCAGTTCCAGTCTGAGGATTTTTAATCTTGTGTATCTCTGAGACTGAGAAGAAAGGTCAAGAGAATCTCTGCCATTGCAACAAATCCTCCCTGAAGAGGCCTGTCGCCTCCATGAAGCTGAGGAGCAAAGAGCAGCTGAAGCCTCAGCTCACCAGCTCTCGGGGGACCAAGATGCCCATTCACAGCCGCTCCCCTCTGAGGCCTTACAAAAACCTCAGATTTCATACCCGGTGTGCCCCAAAACAAACGTGCCACCTCCTGCCCAAACCTGCACCTCTTCCTAATTTTGCTTTGTTGTCATAATAACAGCTCATATTTACCGGACATTTGGTATGTGCCAGCCATGGTAGTAAAGGTTTCACCCATAACTTCCCATGGGATCATTACAAAAATGCTATAAAATAGGTATTAATATTAGCATATGGATTTTGCAGGTAGGGAAACTGAAGCCCAGAGTGGTCACTCAGCTAGGAGGTGCTGAGGCCAGGATTCCACTGTAGGCTCGGGGCTCAGCGCCAGGCCTGCCTCCCTAACCATATGATCAGCCTCCTCCCCGTCTGGGTTGGTGACACCACCGTGTTCTCCATCACTTGGTCAGAACACTGACAACCGTGGGCTTCTCTCACCTTCTCTCCTCCAGCTCCAGTTAATCGCTGGGTATTACTGATTTTAGCCCTGACGTCACTCAGGTCCATCCCCACCCCTACACTGGCAGTGAATGGCCTCCCAGCCTCCACTGCTCACAGCCGCCCCATTTCCTGCTCCCAGAGCAGTCTACTTAAAATGGAGTCTATCTGGGTCACGGCCCTTTAAATGCCTTCCCCAGAAGCTCCAAGGCTCAGCGCGACAGGCAGGGCTGTTTTCATGTGGATCCCTATCTGCCTCTTCAACTTCATCTTCGGACACTCCCAAATCTTGTTGTGTTCTCCAGCTGCTGCCACCCGTGTCCGTCTGGCCCCAGCCTTGGCCCAGGCAGCCTAGTCGGCTGCCACTCGGTCGCCACTCCCCGCGCCCCTTCCTCCACTCTACGCTCTGTCCTGGGAGATAATATTCATCTTTGAAACTGTGATTTGCCATCAGCAACCCAAGGAGGCCTCCCTTACCCTTCCCTCCCCTAGAGAGACAGCATCACTGCCTCCTCTGCATGCCTGACATTGGTGCAGCTCCCTGCACATCCCAGCCCTCTGCACTTTGCAGCCCTGCTTCCTGGTGGAGAGCACACCGAGACCAGGGCCATGCCTTAGTCACCTTGGGGTTCCCGCTTGGCACGGTCCTGCCTCATAGCTTGCATTCTGTGTGTTGTTCAGGCCCCTCCAAAGACACAGCGTGGCCTGGGCTGTGGGCAGGGGTTAGACTCAGACTCAGGCCTGACCTCTGGCCCACACCTGGGTGCTGAGTGAAGGCACCCACAGTGGGAGTGCAGGGCTACGGGAAAGGCATGGGGGGTGGAAAGGCAACAGAAATTCCTTGAGCTTTAGAGCAGGAAAAGAGTGCAGCTCCCTAAACTTCAGGCCCTTTCTTGCTCACCCCTAGCAGTGTTCTATGAATGAAGACTTACTTTCCCCAGGGCACTGCACAGTGTGAGCATGGTCACTAAGTCGCTGGGTTGACCCTGCAGCCCGAAGATTCTAAAACTGGATGGACAGTCCTGGCACCTTGAGAGCATTACTAAGTGGAATTTTGTCACAAAACTTTTACCACTAGAACGGTACGAGTAGCATCATGAAGTCATTGAGGACGTGTGCTCTGAGTCCAAATCCTAAACCTTCTCTTTGTAGATTTCTGACGATTAGCCAATTACTGAGTGTCTCCAAGTCTGTCTGTCTCCTCATGTAAAATGAAGATACTGATGGTATGGCGTGTATCTTATAAAATTTGGGAGGGAAATTGAGAAGATAATTGATGCAAAGAATTCAGACTGGTGCCTGGCATATGCACAAAGGACATTAGTTATTATTCAGCCACGGGTTACAGAAAATAATAGAGCCAAAATCAATCCATGTTCTTCTGAAGCAAAATTTGAGTGTACAGGGGGCACCTGGATTTGAACCAGGGACCTCTTGATCTGCAGTCAAATGCTCTACCCCTGAGCTATACCCCCAATGATAAAAGCTTGTTTTTATAGTCTATCTCTCTCTCAGCACTCTGGTTCTGAAACCTCCAGTGACTCAGGGGAGCTATAATTAGAGAGAATGCTGCCTGGAAGGCGTCTGGGCATTACAAGCCTTAGAAGAAGTTTATTATGAAAAAACTACAGGACTCCTGAAAACTAAGCTCTTGGAGCCCAGAAACTCTTCTTAGACTTCCCAACACCCAGAGCCTGTCTGCCCACCCCATCTCACATAAAGTGAATCTCAGTGCCAGGTAAAAATCATCAGGGTTTCCACAAATGGCAACATCAACATAATGCCGATGACTGGATCCCTGTCACACTTCCTTTATAGCTGGGGCTCCTAGCAACTGAGATTCTCATTCCTCTTCATGACTTCACAGAACTGAGCTCATAACTGCCCTCAATAGATATTTGTTACATTAAATTGATTCTGGGAAAAAAAATATGTATAGATAATGATTGCTGTGAGATAGCTTTTCCAAGCCATGACTGTAAGATGATTTTAATCTTACAAAAACAGACGGTCAGCGAGTTACTTTCTTATGTAACATAACTTGCCTGGAGGGGCACCTGGGTGGTTCAGTCAGTTAAGTGTCTGCCTTCAGCTCAGGTCATGATCCCGGAGTCCCGGGATCGAGCCCCGCATCGGGCTCCCTGCTCATGGAGAGCCTGCTTCTCCCTCTCCCTCTGCCTGCCGCTCTGCTTACTTGTGCTCTCTATCTCTGTTAAATAAATAAATAAATAAATAAATAAATAAATAAATAAATAAATAAATAAATAATCTTAAAACAAACAAACAAACAAAAAAAACACATAACTTGCCTGGAACTTGGAATATTGTCAACTCTAAAAGGTCATTGGATGAAGAAAAACAAGGCTCCAAACAGGAGCCTTTAATCAATTAAGTAAATTATTTATCCCAGTCCTACTTACCACCAAAGATTCCTTTTCAGCTTCCAAACACAGCCGCAATTAAAGCCACCTATATTTCATGGCTTTATATAAAGACATCTCTCGCCCAACAAACAGTTCAAGTCCTTCTTATGGAAATCTTGCATGTTTAAACCTATTGAGAAGTCTGTCTTCTGCTGATTTCCCAGACCACATACATTTTTCAGGTCTTTTCAAAGGATCCTAAGTTTGGGCTGGTCATTTTGTGTCAGGGCTGAGGTTGGTTGGGAGTCAGGAGAGGGGAGAAACTCCATTCCATTCTTTTTCTCCTCTGCCCCAGGCTGGATTTGAGAGCCCCTGAAGAGAATCACAGTACATGCTTTTCTCATTGTTCTTTTCTCACCTGGAACATCAGTGGAGTTGAGATTTTAGCCACAACAGATATAGTGTGTGCTTCATATCTAAGAACCAGCACTGGAAGGGATTTGGAGTTCATTTATTCCAACCACTTATTTTGCAGACCAAGAAACACAGATGGAGGGAAGTTGAAGACCCTTGTTTAAAGTCACAGACATATCTGGGTGGCTCAGTTGGTTAAGTGTCCGACTCGATTTTAGCTCAGGTCATGATCTCAGGGTCCTGGGATCAAGCCCCGCATTGGGCTCCACCCTCAGCAAGGAGTCTGCTTGAGATTCTCTCTCTGTCTCTCCTTCTGCCCCTCCCCCAGCATGCTCTCTCTCCCTCCCTCTCTCTTAAATAAATGGATGACTCTAAAAAAATAAATAAATAAAGTCACAGACATATCAAAGCAGGATCAGAACCAAGGTTCTACCTACTACCATCTCCTTGGAGACCCCCTGTGCCAGGAACAATGTGTGACTGTGGGATAAATATCAAACTTACTGTCAACTGAGAAAAGAAGGGGAAACTGAAAAAGAACAAAGGCCTTTATTTGGGGTGTCAGAATTGCAATTTGGGATGTACAGATTCTGGATGGAGTAGTCAGAAAAGGGTCCCACTCCTGTGGGGAAAGCACAGGATTTTTGTGAGAAAGAATAAAGGAGAAAAGAAAAAAACTGCTCATTTGGTGCTGACTGGTTGAGCTGCTTCTATCTTATTGATTACTTTATTGGTGTTATCACACAAAACTGTCTCATATGTAACAGCCAACTTCATTTTCCTCATATGACCCAAATGCCAGTGGCTCTGTCTAAATTTTATGAGCATCTACTTGTGAACCAATTGCCACTTCTAGCCCAGCTCAAGAGTTCATTAGTTGGAAAGGAAAATGGAGCTTCAAATAGTCTCTAATGTCCAGAAATGTTATCCAATTCCACATTACATAAAAGTATACTAAACATCCTGATCTGCAGTGCATTCTCCTGGTTTCAGCGCTGAAGGTCCTGTGTCCCATGAACTCCCCCAGAAAACTGAGCTGGGTCTCATTGGTTACCCTACATATTATCTTATTTTTTTCTCATCCACAATATTTCCCAAATAGAATCATTCACTTTCCCCATCACAAGGTCTACCATACCAGTATTTACTTACTACTTGTCTTGAAATCAAGCTACTGTTTTTTTTTCACCTCATCCTAAGCAAAAATATCCTTGAAATCATGCCAATTGTATTTCCTTCTACTACACATCAAAATAAATACAAAGCTATTGAAATATGTTAAAGTTGTATTAAACACATGCTGTACTTATAATTTGCCATGCATGGTTCTAAGCACTTTACAAATATTAATTCACTTAATCTTTAAAACAACCCAGTGAGAGAGGAATTGTTATCACCTTTACAATGAGGAAATTGAGGCACAGTGAAGTTAAATACCTTACCCAAGGTCACACAGCTGGTAAATATGTCCATGTGCCCCCAAAGTCATCTTGGAAACCCTCAGAGGTAGCCACAGTGTGATGGTTTTAGAGTGCCTAGACATTTGGCCAAATATTATTCTTGGTGTGTCTGTACAAGTTTGTATAAGATTAACATTTGAATCGGAGATCAAATAAAGCAGATGGATTCTCCCTTTTTAGATGGGCTTCATCCAATCCACTGAAGGCCTGAATAGAAGAAAAAGTAATAGGGACTTCCTCCTGCCTGACTACTTTGAGCTAGGACATTAGTCTTTTCCTGCCTTCAGAATCAAATAGAAATATCAGCTCCTGGGGCTTGAGTCTGCTGTCTTTCCGCCTGGTACTCACACCATCCGGTCTCAGGTCTTTGGACTCAGACTGGAACTACTCATCAGCTCTTCTGGGTCTTCTGCTTGGTGACTGCAGATCTTGGGACTTTTCAGCCTCCATAATAAATCTATTCATATATCTGTTGGTTCAGTTTCTCAAGAGAACCCTAATACACACGGCAAACTCTGGGAAGAATAGTTGGGCCTGCTCTGGCCTTGAGGATACTGTCCATATTTGTTGAGATTTCTTACACCTCAGGAGGCACAGACCACCACCACCTGCCTACCTACAAGCTAGGGGATCAGAAATGATGGTTGAACTGACCTGCTGTTGTATTCCTAACTTCTCTTCCCTTTATCATCATGTCACACATGTGAACTGGGTCTCATTGTCAAACATAAGTAAAAGTTAATATGTGTTTTAATTACAAGGTATACAAGCCAAATGATCTAATCTGAGCTCCAAAGCCCATCACTCAAAGATTTACATCAGGGCTACAGAAGAGGAGGAGATGACAGCGCAAGACATCTGGCAGAAATGTCAGGAAAACTGTGGCAGTTATTCAAAATATGCTCGACCACAGAGTTTTGGAAACTGAGTCTTCCTGATATTTCCAGATTCCACAGGACTTTCATAATGGGAATGAATTAGAATTTAAGTTTCAGTAATCAGAAGTCTCTTTCTCCTTATATTAAGGATTTCTCCCCTTATATTCCTTCTTAGTTGAATTCTTTTTCACTTTTTCATCCTCAGGTTTCTTGACTCGAAAATGGGGATGTTGCCTTTAGAAGATCTCCTTAATCTTTTCTAATCCCAACAATGTATGACTCACAAATTCAAAATTTAGCTTCTAGTGGGGAGACTAGGTCAAAAGCACAATGATGGCCCAAAAATGGCAGAAAAAGTGATTAGAAAGAAAGGGAATATGTTACTGTGGGCACAAGATTTACCATCAGCCTTACTACCTAATTTTTCCTCATTTTATTCCACACAAGATTTTTTTTCTTATAAATACCTATGCTCTAGGAAAAGATGCTCAACATCACTAATCATAAGAGAAATGCAAACCAAAACCACAGTGAGATACCTTACATCCCTTAGGATGGCTACTATCAAAAGAACAGAGAATAACAAGTGTTGGTGAGGTTAAAGAGAAATTGGAATCCTCGTGCACTGTTGGCGTAAATGGTGCAGCCACTATGGAAAGCAGTACGGTTTCTTCAAAAAATTAAAAATAGAACTACCATGTGATCCAGCAATACTACTTCTCATACATATTCCAAAAGAATTCAAAGAAGAATATCGAAGAGATATTTGCACACCCGTGTTCACTGCAGCATTATTCACAATAGCCAAGATGTGGAAGCAACCCAACTGTCCATCAACAGATGAATGGATAAAGGAAATGTGGTATAAATATACAATGGAATATTATTCAGCCTTGAAAAAGAAGGAAATCCTACCATTTGTGACAAGATGGATCGGCCTGGAGGAGTTTATGCTAAGTGAGATAAGCCAGACACAGAATGACAAACAATGCATGATCCCACTTTTATGAGGAATGTACAATAGCCAAACTCATAGAACTAGAGAGTACATAGAACAGTGGTTACCAGAATCTGAGTGAGGGGAAATGGGGAAATGCCAGTAAGAGGATACAAAGTTTCAGTTAAGCTAGATGAGTAAGTTCTAGAGATCTACAGTACAACATATGGCCAACAGATGACAATATTTTATTGTATACTTAAAAGTTTGCTAAGTGCTCTTATGTTAAGTGCTCTTATCACAGAAGAAAAAATCTATTAAGATATATAGATAAATAGATGATAGATAGATAGATGATAGAAATTTAGAAATAAAGGGGGTGAGAGGAAACTTGGAGGTGAGGTGATGGATATTTAAAGCCTTGAATGTGGTGATAGTTTCATGAGTCTGTACTTATTTCCAAATTCATCAAGTTGTTGTATACATTACACATGTATACTTTTTTTATGTCAATCATACCTCAATAAAGTGGTTTAGGAAAAGAAAGAAAAAAAATAGTTGTCAAGGGCTGGAGGAAGAAAGGAATTAATGTTTACTGGGTATAGAGTTTCAGTTTTGCAAGATAAGGAAGTTTTAGAGATCTATTGCACAACAATATGAACATACTTAACACTAATGAACTGTACCCTTAGAATGACTAGAATGGTAAATTTAATGTTATGTGTTTTTTCACACACAAAAAAAGCCTATTCCTAATATTACAAAGAACTTGAGTAATGAAAGAAGCCACCTCAAAAAACCAAACACATGCCTACTGTAGAAACGGCAGGCAATGTAAGCACTTACATTACTTGATGGGAAGCTACTCTACGACCTCCAACTTAGTGAACAGATTTTGCCTGATTCATAGACCAAGACAAATTCTTCCTCTAACTCAACAGCAAACCCAAATGCCTCCGTCTGCTCCCAGCAGGGCCTACCACCGCCTGGCATGCTTTATTCCCCAGATGGTCACCGCATCATTTATTTTAGCCCGTTTTCATTACCCACTTAACCAAAAAGCAAAATGAAGCTAATATTATAGCCTATTCTTCTGTTCTTGGAAAAGCAGCCTCTGGATTTAGCCCCACAGTCAAACCCACATATCCACCTGTCCTGTGCTCAGGTTGTCTACTCTATCCATACCCTGTCTAGGGAAGTCATTCAATTTGTGTTAAGCCTTCAGCCAGGTGAAAGAAAGTTGGGGGCTGGTACATGTTAGTTTTACTAAAATTGTGGGGTTGCGGGGAGATGGCCCAGTCAAAGGGCACCCACATAGTTGTCATGGGGAAGATTGGCCAAATGATATTTTTAGTAATTGCTTTGCAGTTGACATCTCCAGAGCCTTCAAGGGAAAACCATGTGCTCCGCTATAGCCCTGAGGTCACAGCAAGGGCTGTTTTTTACCTTAAAACTCATTCTCAAAATCATGGTCTCCTTCTCCCCTTCTCTCCTCCCTTCTTTCTTTCTCTCTCACAAAGCAATCTAGATTCAATCTCCCAGGGTTCAATTTATTCTCTAAATGGAACAATGGCCCTTTTACAAGGTCTATTCAAGCTACTCACATTGCAGTGTTTCAGTGCGGGAGTTTAACTTTCAGGTACAGATGTGCCTCATTTATGCGCAAGTTTGTTCCTTACAAGTTACTATGTGACAACCATAGTCCTGTGTCCTTCTATGAATGCCTTTGCTAATTTGTTTCATGAAATATTGTCTTGCTGGCATATATTGCCCCTCTCTAAGTTTTCCTAAAAATTTTCCAAAAATAGCCAACCTGGCAGTGATCTCTTTGACATCAGCCTTAGCAATATTTTTCTAGATACGTCTCCTCAGGCAAGGGAAACAAAGGCAAAAGTAAACTATTGGGACTACACCAAAATAGTTTTGCACAGCGAAGCAAACCATAAAAATAAAAAATACAAAATGGCAATCTACTGAATGAGAGAAGATATTTGTAAATGATACATCCAATAAGGGGTTAATATCTCAAATATATAAAGAATTTATACAAGTCAACACCCAAAAAAAAAAAAAAAAACCACCAAATAATCTGATTTAAAAATGGGTGGAGGACCTGAACAGACACTTCTCCAAAGAAGACATCCAGATGGCCAACAGATACATGAAAAGATGCTCAACATCACTCATCAGCAGGGAAATGCAAACCAAAACTACAATGATATATCACCTCACACCTGCCAGAATGGCTAGAATCAAAAAGACAAGAATAACAAATGTTGTTGAGAATGTGGAGAAAAAGGAACCCTCGTGAACTGTTGGTGGGAATGCAAACTGGTGCAGCCACTGTGGAAAACAGTATAGGGGTTCCTCAAAAAATTAAAAATAGAAATGCCATACTATCAGTAATTCCACTACTGGGGGTACCTGGGTGGCTCAGTGAAGTGTTCGACTCTTGGTTTTGGCTCAGGTCATGATCTCATGGGTGGAAGGATGCAGCCTGGAGTGGGACTCTGTTCCCAGCAGGGAGTCGGCTTGAAGATTCTCTCCCTCTGCCCCTCCACCCACTTGCTCACGCTCTCTCTCTCTAAAATAAATAAATAAATCTTTAAATATTAATAATAATAATTCCACTACTGGGTATTTACACAAAGAAAACAAAAACACTAATTCGAAAAGATATATGCACACCTATGTTTATTGCAGCTTTATTTACAATAGCCAAGATATGGAAGCAGCCCAAGTGTCCATCAATAGAGGAATGGATAAAGAAGAAGTGATATATATGTATATGTAATGAAATATTACTCAGCCATAAAAAGAATTAGATCCTGTCATTTGTGACAACATGGATGAACCTAGAGAGTATTATGTTAAGTGAAATAAGTCAGACAGAAAAAGACAATTATGATTTCACTTATATGTGGAATCTAAAAAACAAAACAAATGAGCACACAAAAAAAGCAGGAACAGACTCATTAATAAGAGGCCAGAGGGATCAGTGTAAAAGGATGGGCAAAATGGGTGAAGGGGAAAGGAGACACGGGCTTCCAGTTATTGGAATGAATAAGTCATGGGGATCAAAGCCACAGCATAAGGAATACAGTCAATGATATAGTAATAGGACTGTATGGTGACAGATGGCAGCTACACTTGTGGTGGGCTCAGCATAACATATAGAGTTGTCGAGTCACTATGTTATACACCTAAAACTAATGTAACGTCGTGTGTCAATAAAAAAATTTTTAATAAAATAAAAATAGCCAACCTGCCAGTTGTTTGGATAGCACACTGAATACATGGTTATTGGGGGGTTAAAGAGAATAATTTAATTCATAGATGTGGTGGCTTGAATGAAAGCAACTGAGCTAAGCCGAAACTACATCTCCCAGAATTCCATTCTCTGCATGGTTCTGGGCTAGGGTTGCACCCACAAGAGAGTGTGCAGGAGATATGAAGGTGGAGGGAAGTGTTTACACTGAGATAGAGGGAGCTAGGACAGTTGCTGTTGTGGTTCACTCATATGCACTGATTTCTGGGCCGACATTGTTGGCTTTGGGCAGTCCCAGGCCCACAATTCTATCCACTTCCTGCTGGACCTCCTCCTTAACTTCTCTGAATCCTCATAAGAGCAGCTCTGGGGTAGATGTGGTATATATATACAATGGAATATTATGCAGCCATCAAAAGGAATGAGATCTTGCCATTTGCAACGACGTGGATGGAACTGGAGGGTATTATGTTGAGTGAAATAAGTCAAACAGAGAAAGACATGTATCATATGATC
>NC_138369.1:76545227-76558637 GCF_054177405.1 Leptonychotes weddellii
CAGTCAGGGAGAGAATGCGGCCAGTGGCACTTTCCCACACAGTCAAATCTCCTGCTCAGCACCTACCCCTCCTCCTACACACCCAGTCCCAGTTTCCTTTGGGTCTGAGATCCTGAGGCTTCAAGGAAGTGAGACGTTCTCCTTCTCCCAAAATGGCATCTGGCACACAGCCGCAGTGTCTCTGTTCCCTGCCTCATTCTGCCAGCCCATGTCATCAGCTTTCCTCTTAGTGAAAAGCCATGTGTTACACATGGACTACAGGAGTCCCCCCAATAATGACAGTAATGCCAATAAGAAGGCCTGCCACAGGGGAGAGGGCCACAGGATTCAGTGAAATAACCACCAGATTCACTAGATTGGCAGCAGATAAGGGATGTAGCAGCAACTCTTCTTTACTGGCCTGAGATCTTGGATGCCATATCCTAGAACCCGGTGACAAGGCATCTGTGGAGGGCAATGCAGCAACCCAGGCAGTGGGTGGTGAAGATTAGGAACAAAAAATGGAAATTGACAGATGGCAGATCCTGCAGCCAAGAACAGATTCTTCAGTTTGACATGGTTGGCATACAGATTTTAAATGGAACTTGGTAGAGATCAGGTTTTTTTACCATAGACCAAGCAAGCCCTTGGTCCCTATAAGGTCTCAAGTTTTCTTTACTTTGCTTTCACTAGTGTTTCTTTACTTTCCAGGAACTTCAGAAGAAGGTTGGTAAGTGGGGGGAGAAAGGGAATGGCAGATCAAGGAGAATTTAAGTCCTAGATCTAAACCTCGAAATCCTAAAATATTTCAGCTATAAAAAGATGTCCCGATTTCAGAAACCAGTTCTGTAAACAGTTTTCAGAAGTCAAGAGACTTGTAGAGATTTGGCTGACAAAATTTTCATTTGCCTCTTCCATATTTCATAGTGCCACTCTCTATGGTTTTCAGTCTCTAAAATCCTAAATTAACATGGACATCTGCTTCTAACAAATATAGTCAGAGCTGTCCTTCCACCACCAGTTTGCAATCATAAAACCAAAGAAAGAAAAAGAAGTGAAAAAGAACAGCTCGGTGCCGCTTCCAGGAGCCAGGATCTTTCCCAGCTTGCCTCCTCCTTCAGTACCCGCTCCCGCCACATCTCAATCTAATGTCATAATTCAACTGCCAAATGTGCAGAATAGCAAACATCAGCCCTGACTCTATTTTTCTGCAATCATTCAAAAATCACCAATCACCAAAAATCATCAGACTAGAAAATAAAAACAATGAAAACTTTGTGAATACATACTACGTTCAAGGATTGGGTACACCCCCAACCGTGTCAGCCGCAATATGCTTGTAATGAGAGGACCCTAACTCCTAGGCCTGGGGGCATCTGCCTCATGGCCCGATGGCCGGTAGGTCTCCCTAACTTGGCTTCCGCTCCAGGCCAGCACTGTCATTGGACATGTAATGGAGACCTCAGATGTGAGCTACACATATTACTTTTTTATTATTGAAGTATAGTTGACATATAATGTTATGTTAGTTTCAGGTGTACAACACGGTGACTCAGCAATGCCATACATTACTTAGTGCTCACCACAGTAAGTGTAGTTACCATCTATCACCATACAACATTATTACAACGTTATTGACTACATTCTATAGTGTACTTTTCATCTCCATGACTTATTGGTTTTGGAACTGAAAGTTTGTACCTCTTAATCCCCTTCACCTATTTCACCCATCTCCCCAACCCTCTCCCCTCTGGCAACCACCACTCTGTTCTCTATATTTATAAGTCTGTTTCTGCTTTTTTTGTTTGCTTATATATTTTATTTTTTAGATTTCACATATAAATGAAATTATATTTGTCTTTCTCTGACAAATTTCAATTAGCATAATACTCTCTAGTTTCATCCGTGTTGTTGCAAATGGCAAAATTTTATTCTTTTTATGGCTGAGTAATATTTCCACTGTCTATACATTCCACATCTTCTTTATCCATTCATCTATGGATGGACACTTGGGTTGCTTCCATGTCTTGGCTATTATAAACAATGCTGCAATAAATATAGATGCGTATATATCTTTTCAAATTAGAGTTTTCATTTTCTTTGGATAAATACCCAGTAGTGAAAATGCTGGATCATATAGTATTTCTATCTTTAATTTTTTTGAGGAAACTCCATACCGCTTTCTACAGTGGTTGTACAATTTTACATTCCCTCCAAGTGTTGGTGAGGACATGGAGAAAAGCAGACCCTTATGCACCATGGCTGGAAATGTAAATTGGTACATATATAATTTTTAATTTTCTAGTAGCTACATTTAAAAGTAAAAATAAACAGGTGAAATTAATTTTCAAAATACATTTTAACCTAATATTTTAAATTATTATCATTTCAAAAGTAATCGATATGTAAAAAATTATTGAGAATATAAAAGATAAAAATGTTATATTCCTTTTTCATACTTAGCCTTCAAAATTGGGTATACACTGTTCAAACTATCCCCATTTCAGGTCCTCAACAGCAATCAATATGTGGCTAGCGGCTACCTTATTACACAGGACAGCTGTGTACAAATAGCCTGTCCTTATTTTTATGACTAAATATGTTCTTTTCTAAAAGAAAGTACCTCTCCTGGATTAGGCAACCAAAGTGGGAATCCCTGTTCCCTGCAAGTAAGCTTACCAGATAAAACTCAAGACATCTAGATAAATTTGAATTTCACATAAACAACAATTAGATTTTTTAGTACAAGTGTGTTGCAAATATTACATGGGACATACTTATACTAAAATAACTATTCATTGTTTATCTGAAATTCAAATTTAACTGGACTTCCTATATTTTTATTTGGTAATCTAGCAACCCTACCTGAAAGGCATTAGTAGAATTGAGTCTTCAGCTAAAGGAAAGTACATAGGTGGTAGGTGAACATGGCTTTCTCCCATCAGGACCATCATTAAGGTAATGAGGGGGAGATATGTCATCAGATAGTCATTAGGGGTAGGAAGGGCCAAGGTGTATTCTACCTTGGTCTGGAACAGACAGGAGTGTACCGGTAATCCTACCAAAAGAAAGAAGTGGGAAACGGAGGGAGAGGGAGAAAATACGGCAAGTGAGTGAGACAGCAGAAAATGATGGTGCACCAGGAAATCAGAGACAGGGCTGTTGGAAGAGCCACTGTGTTCAAGGTGAGAACCACCATTAAGAGTGAGAAATAAAGGCACCTGCCAGAAATGTACACAGGCTGAGCAGCAGATGGTGCTGACTCTCTGGAGCCTACACTTCTCCACCCTGTTTTCTTCCTCCCTTTTCACGAATTTTATAAAGGTATCTGTACATCTCATAAGAATATACATTTTGCAAGACCTTGATCTTAATGTCATATCTACAGCTTTCCAATTTGCTATGGATTTTTTTTGCTAATAGAATAGTCTTCTATTTTTATTTCACGTACTAAGAGCTCTGGCAGTTGGTGAGGAAAGAAAAGCATTGAGTTTGTTCAATTTATTGGCTATTCCTTTGTGTGCTCCTAGTGAGAGGGAGTGAAACATGACTCCCAAATTCTTAAAATTCGCCAAAACTCTAAAACAGTAACCCAATTAAAGCGAAGAAGTTGAGGGGGGGGATGTGTTTTTCAGATTGGCTCAGTGTTGAGTACTTTAAGGCTCAGAGATGAGATCCTGAGTGTCTGAGTCAGTGATCAGAGGTGAGGACTTGAGAATTTGCATTTCTAACCATTTCCCAGATGTTGCTAATACTGTTTGGTCCATGGCCCACACTTTGAGAACCAATGCCTTAGATAATGCGAGAGTTTCTGTGGGGGTATAAACAGCAACCATTGAGACTTTTTGTTCTGTTCTATAGTTATTGTCTCCTTAAACTGGAAACCCAAAGAATGGGGTGGTCCTGTGGGGCCAGTGGTCTCAGTTGTTGCTGTGGATCATAAGTTGTGTGATGTGGGTTTTCATATCACGAGTCAGATGGTTTATTTGGAGCTCTGGAAGTTGGAGGAGAAAGGTGACCTTTTGAGAACAGGTATCCCAAGCCAGAGTCTTCCCACTCCCTTGTCATTTCTGCTCCTCCCCACTCCATCATCCACTACACTTCCTTCTAATCAGCACTGTAGTTCCAGGCTGTCCTAGTCCGTCCTTAGGCTCCAACCAACCCTAGCCTGGGTCACAGGAGGGTTACCTTCCCTAATCTATCATCCCCCAAATCCTCCAGTCTGTCATCACCCAAAAAGTCCACTCCCGGATATAGAAAACCTTTCATACTCTTTTCTTGAGCATGGTGGTGAGGAGACCCACTTAGTAGCATGAGTTCAGTTTCCTGGGCTGACTACATAGTTACTTCCTGTCCAGAGAAAAGAGCCTCACACATATCAGTTCCAGGCAAATGAGGAAGATGGAACTCTACCTAAAGGTAGTAACAGTGAGACTTAGTGAGATTTTTAGCACTCATAAAAAGTATTTCCATTTTCTAACCTCTCCTGAGGTTATACCTTTATCTCCATCAGCCCATCCACATTCTTCCAGCAGGCTGCTGGGAGGCCAACCTGTTCTCAATTCCTCTTTCGGAATTTTGTCCTCTTAGAACCCTCTCCAAGACTTCCTGATTATCCAGGTCACACTTGAATTTGTCATCCGCCCAATAAGGAATAAACACTATTCATTTAAGAACTTAATAACTAAAGTAAATGGAGTTATAAGGGATGTACAAGATCAAACATAAAGAAGCCACAGAGATTCAAAACACCTCATTACATTCTCCTCACCTTTGTCTCTGTTCCGTTCCAAGAAGCCCAGGTACCCCTCTCGGCTCTCTTTTATCCCCAAGGATGCAGAACATTAAACCACACTCGTCTAGAAGAGCCGCTCTCCCTTGAAGATCCCCTGATGGAGAGCCCTTCATTTGGCCAGAAAGGAAGGTTAGGGGAAATCAATAATGGTAAACTAGCAGGACATGAGCTGCCTCCTTATCTCAAATGGGAAACACTGCTCAGGGGAACTTGGAAAGAATCTTTGAGAACCAATGGAGAGGCAGCATACTGCCTACAAAGACTTTGATTTCCACTCAGTCTCTACTTAGCATTTTGCCTAGAGCTGTTGGCTAGACGAGCCCTACCCTTGTGCCCAATTATAGAACTAAGCAAATTATTGCTAGTGAATGTATGCTGTAAATTAAATAAATCTTAAAGTGCAAGCGATTATTTCCCTCTTAGTATTCTTAGTGAGGTCAGCACATTTCCACATGTAATAACTAATTTCTGGAATCCATTTGCGATTTGCTTTAGATGCAAATTTCTCAGGATGTTGGAAATCAAAACTAATAATTCCTTTGCATATTCTTTTTACTCTTTTGAAAGGGACATGATCAGAAATCTTCCAGTAGCCTGACCATTTGATTTTTCTGATAAACTAGTATTTCTTAAACTGCAGTCAATAGGACCACCTTCATCAGAAATACATGGGATACTTGTTAAAAATAAAAATTCTTGGGACGCCTGGGTGGCTCAGTCGGGGATAGAGCCCTGCATCAGGCTCCGTGCTCAGTGGGGAGCCTGCTTCTCCCTCTGCCTCTGCCCCCCCAACCCCGCTTGTGCTCTCTCTGTCAAACGAATAAATAAAATCTTCAAAAAAATAAAATAAAAAAATAAAAATTCTTGGCCTCCTCCCAAACTCACTGGGGTGAGGTGGGGAGGGGTTCTTTATTTCTAACAAGCTCCTTAGCAGACTCCCATACTCACTCAATTCTGAGATCCACCACAATAAGTACAGTTTATATTTATCCCACAAGTGTTTTATAAGCACCAGTGTACTTAGAAAGCAGTTAGAAGTTTGACAAAACTACATCCCCTCTGGGGCTCCAGTTCTTCTGCTGTGTAATTATGCTGCCATAATTATGGCAAAAAGCTCTAGCTTTATTCTAGATAGAATTCAACACTGGATCAAAGACTGCCCAGTCCCGCTGGTTTGTCCTAAGATGCTTTGCCCTTTATAATATGCTCCTTCTCTACTTCCCTACCTTAGCATGCCATTATCCCCAATTCATTCAACACCTCTTCACTCTTTCATGTCGTGAATCAATAATCATGTTACCATTTTCTTCTTACCAAACATACATCTTCTCTAAACATTGGCTTCCCCAAAAGTACACAGAATCTGTGACATTAACTCCGTTGCCATTCTTATCCCACCAACCAAACTCATCTTCCAATTTAGCAATAGCAATATTTGAAGTACTTAGGGACACAGGTCACCATTTTTCCTGAAGACCAGAAAACATTTTGTTTATTCCTTTTTACAACGGCATGGGCTGAATTGATCCTTGTGAATAAATCATCCTAGATCTTCATTTCTCCAATTAACACATTGCCCTTTCCCTCACTTACTTCAAATACCAACTTCCTCCCCACCTTCAAGGTAGAGATAGTTTATTAGACCTTCCTTTGTGCTGACTCCATACTTTAAGCACACTTCAATCATTACAGATATCATGCAGCAATATAGTATTTGTTTACCTGTATGCTTCCCATACTAGACAATGATATCCTAGGCAGGAATCTGATTACTTACTTTGCTATCTCCAGTACTTAATAGAGTTCTGGCACATAGTAGGCATTCAGCAATATTTACATGGAACAGAACTATTCTTAAACTTTTATGGGTAGAGACATACCTCACTTAATGCTGTTCCATAAAATGGTGATTTGCTATGCCATTGTTCATTTCAGAAATATTAACATATAATACATGTAATACTGTTTATTAATAATATATTTAATTTAATAATAGCATAATATATAATATATAATAAGCAGTATTAAATATAATAAATAGCATTATACATAATAATGTTATATATAAATAGTGTGCAATTAATAGATATTTTCATAAGGTCAGACAGTTGCTATAGTGTAGAGCAACACTGTCTAATAGAACTTTTTCTTAGCAGAGTTGCGCAGCGGAAGCGTGCTGGGCCCATAGAACTTTTTCTTTTTTTTTTTTAAAGATTTTTTTATTTACTTGACAGAGAGAGAGAGAGCACAAGCCCTCTTGTCTGGGCTGTGGCTTGAGGGGGAGTGGGAGAGGGAGAAGCAGGCTCCCCACTGAGCAGGGAGCCCAATGCAGGACTCGATCCCAGGACCCTGGGATCATGACCTGAGCCGAAGGCAGATGTTTAACTGACTGAGCCACCCAGGTGCCCCTAATAGAACTTCTTCTAATGATGGAACTACTCTATGTCTGTGCTGTTCAATAAAGTAGCCACCAGCTACAAGGAGCTGCTGATGAACTCTTGAAATGTGGCTGGTGAGTCAGACTGAGGAAATTAATATTTAATATTCTTTTTCATTGATTTAAATGTAAATAGTCCCATGTGGCTGTGGCTACCTTATTGGACAGCGCAGGTCTGCTATATGCTATTTTAATGCTCTCATCCAGAGGCACAAATGCATCAAACTGCTTCCTTCACTGCAGAAAAAGCCTGGCACTCTGGTGTTTGCTGAGCAGTGGTGTTCCAAGTGCGAAGTGGGTGGGAGCAGTCAGCTGAAGCACAGACCAAGTATTGTATCACTGACATTGTTTAGAATTGCTGGTGCATGGTGATAATAAAAAGCAGACCAACTTTTAGTTTTATTACTATTTTTAAATGCTTTACAGACAATGCCCCCACTTACGGCCAGCACCCAGAGGGAACTGCCCCCACCATTGGTCCCGTTACAGTACTATCTTCTGTCATCGCATTTCTTCTTGCCCTCACATCAGATTCCAGTGAGTATTTTTGATACGTGATGGATAACAAAAGGTTTGGAAGTGATTGTGCTGAAAATGAGTCAAAAGTGGCAAGGAAGGGGGCGCCTGGTCGGTTAAGCATCTGCCTTCAGCTCAGGTCATGATCCCAGAGTCCTGGGATGGATCCCCACGCCGGGCTCCCTGCTCAGTTGGGGAGCCTGCTTCTCCCTTTGCCACTCCCCCTGCTTGTGCTCGTGCGCGCTCTCTCTCTCTCTCCCTCTCTCTCTCTCCCTCTCTCTCTCTCTTAAGTAAATAAATAAAATCTTTAAAAAACAATGGCAAGAGGGGGGTGGGGGGATGGGTTAGCCTGGTGATGGTATTAAAAAGGGCACGTTCTGCATGGAGCACTGGGTGTTATATGCAAACAATGAATCATGGAACACTACATCAAAAACTAATGATGTAATGTATGGTGATTAACATAACATAATAATAAAAAAAAAACAATGGCAAGGAAGGTATCACAATGAGTACTAAAATATAAGTTGTACATAGGGAAAAAGTTCCTTGACACTGGTTGTGGCAATGATTTTTTGGGTATGACATCGAAAGCACTAGCAACAAAGCAAAAATCAACAAGCAGGACTACATCAAGCTAAAAAGCTTCTACACAGCAGAAGAAACCATCAACAAAATGAAAAGGCAACGTGCGGAATGAGAGAAAATATTTGCAAACCATATATCATATAAGAGGCTAATATCCAAGATATATTTTTAAAACTCATACAACTCAATAATAAAAAATAAGTAATCTGATTTTAAAATGAACAGAGGAAATGAATAAACATTTTCCCAAAGAAGACATACAGATGAATAATAAGTACCTGAAGAGATGCTCAACATCATTCATCATCAGGAAAATGCAAATCAAAACCACAAGGAAGTATCAGCCCATACCTGTTAGAAGAGCAACAATCAAAAAGACAAGAGATAACAAGTGTTGGTGACAAACAATGTGAAGAAAACGAAACCACTGTACACTGTTGGTGTACATTGGTGCAGCCACTATGGAAAACCATATGGAGATCCCTCAAAAAATGAAAAATAGCATTACCATATGATCCCATTTTGGGGTAATCCTAAGGCGAGGAAATCACTATCTTATAGAGATATCTGCGTTCTTGTGTTCACTGTAGCATTATTCACAACAGCCAAAATGAGTGGATAAAGATGTGATATACATACACAACAGAATATTATTCATCCATGAGAAAGAAAGAGGTCCTGCCTATATGAATGAACCTTGAGGTGAGGGCCAGGCTACTTGTGAATTGGCCTTGGGAATAAAGCACTTTTTAGTATATACATCCACTCATTGTCATGGAAATAAACCCATTATATGTTAAAGGGAAAAAAGAGCTTATAAAACAGCATATAATATAATCCTGAATATACACTGGTGTGTATGTGTGTGTATGTGTACATATGGTGCGCGTGGTACCTGTGTGTAAATACGCGTATGCTTATACACGTTCAGAAACAAAGAACTAAAGAGAATGGCAGAGGATACAATTAAAAAGTAGCAGTGATTCGGGGTGCCTAGGTGGCTCAGTCGGTTGAGCGTCTGACTCTTGCTTTAGGCTCGGGTCATAATCTCAGGGTCATGAGATCAAACCCTGCTGGGCTCTGTGCTCAGGGCAGAGTCTGCTTGAGATTCTCTCTCTACCTCTCCTTCTCCCCATTCTCTCTCTCTCTCAAATAAATAAATAAGATCTTTTAAAAAAAAATAGCAGCAATTATGTTCATATAGTAAAATCAGAGTTTTATTTCTCCAAATATATAATGAATTTAAGCAAATAAGAAGCTTTCCACAAAAAGCATACAACAAATAAGAAAAATCAGTATTTTTAAATGTTAGCCTATTTTCAAGTCTCAGTTATTGGGTATATCTTGCAGCTCTTAAATTCTTAGATTTAGGTACTGGTTTTCTGTTTGTTTGACTTGGTTTAGTTTGATGTGTAAAATCCACTCTTATATCTGCTATGTTTAGTTATAAGTGGTTTTCTGAGGACAGTATAGGGATTCATGCTCATTTTTCTCCTGAATAGCTTTTGGTCATTAAACACTTACTTAATGACACCAGTAAGGCATGGGTTGGATGCATTTCTTCTTTACATAACTGCTCTTGAATCTTTCATTTTTATTTAGAATGATCTGAAACCATGGTTTACACACATTTTTGGACTCAGGGACAAAGGCAAAGTCTCCATAGATACCTGCTTCACCTGTTTCTGCTTATCTTTTAGAAACTGGACAGTTGGCATTGCTTTCAACTAAACACCAATATGATGAAAGGTTTTTTTTAATTATATATCAAATTGGATTATTTCAGGCCCCAAGTGAAAACATAGATACTATTATAAAACTAAATGGAATACAGAGCTGCCTAAAATAGGCAGCTTCATGAGCCTCAGCTTCATCCAAGCGCCACAGAAAATGCTGATCATCTGGAGGGATGGATGGTGAAGTCAGATGCATCCTACGCTGTAAATTGAGACCTAATGCAAATAGAAACAGACCTTTGGATTTTAAATTCGATGTAAAGTGGTTTCTCCATATAAGCAATTCTTAAGTAATTAGAAGTCAGTGCTGCCTGATCAGATGGTTAGACTTGCTAAACCAAATAACCTAGACAGACCAGAGCCCCCAATGAGGCACTTCTGGATTCCACTTGAGGTGTCAGCTCCCTAACTGGTATGTTGTTTTGCCTTGGGCAAGCAAGGTGACTTAGCTTCCTTTTTTTTTTTTTTTTTTTGAAAGATTTTATTTATTTAGGGTGCCCGGGTGGCTCAGTTGGTTAAGCGACTGCCTTCGGCTCAGGTCATGATCCTGGAGTCCCAGGATCGAGCCCCACATTGGGATCCCTGCTCAGCAGGGAGTCTGCTTCTCCCTCTAACCCTCCCCCCTCTCATGCTCTCTCTCATTCTCTCTCTCAAATAAATAAATAACATCTTAAAAAATATATTTTATTTATTTGTCAGAGAGAGAGAGAGCACACACAAGCAGGGGGAGAAGCAGGCAGAGAGAGAAGCAGGCTCCCCACTGAGTGAGGAGCCCGATGTCGGGCGCCATCCCGGGACCCTGGAATCATGACCTGAGCCGAAGGCAGAAGCTCAACTGACTGAGCCACCCAGGCATCCCTGTGATTTAGCTTCCTTATGGAAAATGCTGGTATTACTACTTTACCTCCCAAATTTGTTGTAAAAATTAAGTGAATATGTGTGAAAGTAGAAATATAAGGTATTTTTATGCTCAATTTTTTTTATTTCTTCATTCAATCTAATGGGATTTAGGAAGGGAGAACAGGTAAAGAGGCCTTCTTGGTCAGCCATCTTGAACAGAAAGTTTCATTATTAATATTATTGACAGGTATGAAAAAAAATCCTATACCAAGAAGACAGCAAATGGATAAAAACCACCCATTTGGTGTTCCCCTAAAATATAAATTACCACTTTCATGTGTTGAAATCCCAACTCCAGGGACATCTGGGTGGCTCAGTCAGTTAAGCATCTGCCTTCAGCTCAGGTCATGATCCCATGGCCCCCCGATCGAGTCCCGCGTCAGGCTCCTTCCTCAGTGGGGAGCCTGCTTCTCCCTCTGCCCTGCTGCTCCCCATGCTTGTGTTCGCGCGCGCTCTCTCTCTCTCTCTCTCTGACAAATAAATAAATAAAATCTTAAAGAAAGAAAGAAAGAAAAAGAAAGAAAATGATAATTAAGGTTAAATGAGATCATTGGAATGGGCCCTAATCCAATAAAGCTGCTATCCCTATAAGAAGAAGATATGCATGCATGGAGAAATGGCTGTCGAGGACACAGCAAGAGGTGGGGGGCCATCTACAAGCCAAGGAGAGAGGCCTCCGAAGAAATGAACCCTACAGACACCTTGATCTTGGACTTGTAGCCTCCAGAGCTCTAAGGAAATAAACGTCTGTTGTTTAAGCCAAATATTTGTTCTGGCAGTCCGAGCAAACTAAGATAAATACAACGTGAGAGGTGTTCGTGAGGATTAAACGAGAAAAGGAAGAGAGGCAGGGGGACATAGACACCGAAATACTTGTCTCCCCATCCCTCTCCTGACGAAAATGATGCTTCGCCTGCAAGTTGGCTACATTTGGGTAGAAAAGTGTCAACCCAGTGAGAGGGCAGGATGTGACAAAAGTCCAACCCCTGGGCCACTCAACTCCAGAAAACTACCGTTACAGATTCCAAATAACCTAAGAAAGATTAAGAAACATTAGTGCAGAGACCGTTTCAGAAAAATTATGTTCCAATGTCAAAAGTTATTTATACTAGAATTTACATGACCCTCCGAACTAGTTGTTGATTTGCTAAAGTCTCTCCAGGAAAAGAGGAAAAGAAAAGAAAAGGTACACGTATGCTATTTGTTTCTACAGATGAAGAAATCATAACTTTTGAACTATTCCAGCTGGTATGGCTGAATCATCCACACCGCGGGACCCAGACCCCACGAATTTTGCAACATAACCCATTCTATTTCTGCAAACATTGTTTTGTTGTCCAGGGAATCACACCTGTATTAATTAGCATTTAGTGACTACCAGCAGCTGACCCAATCTTGTGCTAACCTCTGGGCCTGTGAATTCAACATGGAAAGACATAGAAAATCGGTATTTCATATTATTCCCAAGCCTCTGACTCCTAAAGCAGTAGAAGGCCCATCAGCTGCCCAGTATTTAGTCCTTCCCAGTAACTGAGTAGCCAGGTGTTTAACTTCTTGGTTATTCTGCAACATGCTCTTGGCCTTGAAGGTTTTCCTCCCTTAAAGGACAGTTTCCATGAATAACCCATAGATGGCACCAGTTGGCCATAATGAAATAGTTTCTTTTAAAAAATAAAAACTTTTTACTATGAAAATTTTCAAACACATATAGAGGCAATATTATAATAAATCCCCATGTACCTGTCACCCAATGTCAACAATTATCAAGTGGCCCAACTTGATGACCTACTCCATTCACTTCCCTACCTACTAGATTATTTTGAAATCTTGGACATCATATCATTTCATCTGTAAGTATTTTTATATGTATCAATAAGAGGTAAAGGTATGAAGAGCAGTTTTATCAGTTTGCAATCTGTCTGGATTTTTATTTTTGTCTTTTAAGCCACTAAAGTTTAATCCACAAAAAATTTTTCAAATGAGGCCTTTCAGACTAGCTCCATTTCACAGGCTCTTAGCTCTTTGCTTTCTCTTCCTCCCCACATGCTGCCCTCCCTGCTTGCTTCTCTCACCTCTACACTTATATTCATCTCTGGCCCCTCAAGTGACCATAAAGTTAAAAAGGATGGATTTTGCATAGGCAACTTAGACTTTTGTTAAAGTTTTATTACATCAAGTTTGCTTGTTATTTAAGGAGAAGCATTAGGAAGCAGGTCAGTGAAACAGTTGTATTTCAAACTAAAACTATAAGTTTTAGGGGCTCCTGGGGTGGCTCAGTCGGTTAAGCGTCTGTCTCAGCTCAGGTTATGACCCAGAGTCCTGGAATCCAGGGTCCTGGGACCCAGTCCCCCAGAGGACTCCCTGCTTAGTGGGAGTCTGCTTCTCCCTCTCCCTCTGTGCTCTCTTACCCTCTCGCTCTCTCTCAAATAAATAAATGAAATCTTTAAAAAAAAATTATA
>NC_138369.1:76558737-76583846 GCF_054177405.1 Leptonychotes weddellii
CTCTGAAAAACAAACTGAGGGTTCTAGAGGGGAGGGGGGTGGGAGGATGGGTTGGCCTGGTGGTGGGTATTGAGGAGGGCACGTTCTGCATGGAGCACTGGGTGTTGTGCACGAACAATGAATCATGGAACACTTCATCTAGAACTAATGATGTAATGTATGGGGATTAACATAAGAATAAAAATAAATAAATAAATTATAAATTTTATATGTTGTTTAAAAACAACATATAATAGGGGAGCCTGGGTGGCTCAGTTGGTCAAGCAGCCAACTCTTGATTTTAGCTCGGGTCATGATCTCAGGGTCATGAGATCAAGCCCTGCCTCAGGCTCATGTGGAGCCTGCTTAAGATTCTCTCTCTCCCTCTCCCTCTGCCCCTCCCCACCCCATTCGTTCGAGCTCTCTCTCTCTCAAAAAAATTTTTTAATTTAATTTAAAAAATAGCAATAACTTTCCATCCTAAGAGCTTTATGATGTACTTTCTGTAACTACTTGGGTTTCAACTCAAGCCCTGACCATACCTTCAGGCTTAAAGAAGCAGGGCTGGAAAACAGCATGGCAGTGGGAAAAAAACAGAATTGGAGACTATGTGGATCCTATCACTTATCACTATGGAACTTGGGCAAGTCACTCAACCTCTCTGTGCCTCAGTTTCCTCTTCTGCAACAGGGGAGTACTTGTACCTGCTCACCCCGTCTCACACAATCGTAGCAGAGATGGAGGGAGATACATGGGAAAGTGCATTTCCATTCACAAAGTGCCTCATACACTGCATGAAGTTAGGTGGTTCAGAGCAGGAGCTCAGGTGTCAGATCTGGGTGGGAGTCTCAGCTATGTTTGACCTTGGGCAGGTGGCTTTACCTTCTTGATCCTCTGCTTCAACATCTACAAAATAAAGACAGTTATAGAACCCCCATTATAATAAAGAAGATGTGGTCCCTATATACAATGGAATATTACTCAGCCATCAGAAAGGATGAATACCCAGCTTTTACATCAACATGGATGGGACTGGAGGAGATTATGCTAAACGAAATAAGTCAAGCAGAGAAAGTCAATTATCATACAGTTTCACTTATTTGCGGAACATAAGGAATAGCATGGAGGATGTTAGGACAAGGAAGGGAAAAATGAAGGGGGGGCGGAATTGGAGGGAGAGATGAACCATGAGAGACTATGGACTCTGAGAAACAATCTGAGGGTTTTAGAGGGGTGGGTGGTGCGGTGATGGGTTAGCCCAGTGATGGGTATTAAGGAGGGCACGTACTGCATGGAGCACTGGCTGTTATATGAAAACAATGAATCGTGGATCACTACATCAAAAACTAATGATGTATGGTGACTAACATGACATAATAAAATAAAATTTGAAAAAAAAAAGAACCCCCATTATAGGGTGATTTTACAGATTAAAAGACAGTGCTTATAAAGCACTTAGCAAGAGTATTTGACACACAGTAAGCAATCAATCTATAGCAATTGTTACTACTCTTATTACTTCATTTGTAAGCTGAAGGACCCTAGGATTACATAACAGCCAAAAGGATGGTAGAGAACGTTTCCAAAGAGAACCCTTTAGGGTTGCTCATTCAAGTCGTTCACAGCTCTGTTTCCTGGATCAAATTCACCCCAGAGCCTCCCTAAACCTCAGCTGGCTCCTTGGATCCTGGCATTCCCAGCATCCTTTGACGGAGCCCCCAGGCTGAAGGTCGGGGAATTCATGTTCCTCCCTCAGTCTTCTTATTATTCCATACATGATCTCGGGCAATCCTGTCCAGGGGTTGCTGGTCTGTCACAGATGGTGATGAGTAATGATGTGAAAAGGCAGTGATTCACTAGCTCCCTAATCGCACTCACCTAAATGTTGACCTATCTGTCTCCGGAGAGGCCGGAGCTGCAGGACTGGGGGTTTTCCCAAGCACATGTCCTCTTCACTCTTAAGTGGGAGGATGTGGGAAGGAGCAGATGCTTTATATTCTAAAGCCTGCTCTTGGTTCTCACAAAAACCTGTGTGATTAGCTGTAAGGAATTAACACCAACCTGATCTCAGCCTCTCATCGGTTGTTTAAAATCAACTTCCCACTAAGGAGTGATGCTTTACACTGTAGATGCTCTTAAAACTGGGATCTTCATGAAGAAAAGCTTGTCACAGATGCATGACTACTGCTTACATCATCGCTGGGGCACTTGGAGACCCACAAAGGAGCTTATGTTTGACTTGTAGAGTTTCTAAGAGCAATGGAATGAAGGAAGTTTTCTTTACAAGTCTCCTGTAAAGCTCCTTGTAAACAAAATGTCACCAATAAATACAACTGTCTACTCCCTTTTTTAACAACAACCAAAACTATTAACCTCAGCCAGAGCCTTTGCCATTTATAGAAAACCTAAATGTGACAGACCTAAGCACTGATGAAGTAGAAACAGGAAGAGAGAGAGAGGTAAATGCTCCATTATAAGGAGAAAAAAGACACAAAGGAAGTCACCAGGGTTAACAGCTCTCTCCCACCCACAGAAACAACCCCAGGCCAGCATTTCCCAAACCCATCTGATCAAATGATACAGTATACTGGTAAATTATTATATAAAAATGAGAGTATTCCTTGGTAAAAATAAGTTCAAGAAATACTGAATTCAATAAAATTAATTAGGTCACATTACCGCAAGATTTCTCAGAGCCTTTAATGTCCCTGTGCATTTGTAACACTCCAAGCAGGTGATGGATGTCTGAAGTATTTCCTAAACATGTTTTGCCATAAAACCTTGAATTCACCGATTAAGAAATTGGGGAAAACTCCCCTAGACTAATAAATCATTTTTTTTATTTTATTTTATTTTTTTTTTTTTTTAAGATTTTATTTATTTGCGAGAGAGAGAATGAGAGACAGAGAGCATGAGAGGGAGGAGGGTCAGAGGGAGAAGCAGACTCCCTGCTGAGCAGGGAGCCTGATGTGGGACTCGATCCCGGGACTCCAGGATCATGACATGAGCCGAAGGCAGTCGCTTAACCAACTGAGCCACCCAGGCGCCCTAAATCATTTTTTTTAAATCCCATGTGTTCAAAGTGCTACATTATCCCACAAAAGCAAAAGTAAACATCCAAATATAGAAAAAAGCAAACCGCTTATAAGTTAAAGCGTTTATGTTCTGGATCTACCACTGGCTGGTTGGGTGCCTTCCCTGCTTCTGTTCCTTTAAAACATACCCCCACTCCATTTGCACACACATCAGGCATTTGCCATCCTTCTCAGCTTCAACCTCCAGTGGCCAGTAAAGGAAGTAGCTTATAAGCATGTGTTAATTATGGGTTGAATTGTGTCCCTCCAAAATTATGCTGAAATCCTAATATCCAGTACCTCAGAATGTGACCTTACTTGGAAATAGGGTCTTTACAGAGGTAATCAAGTTAAAGTGAGATTATTAGGGCAGGACTTAATCCAATATGACTGATGTCCTTATAAAAAGAGGAAATTGGGACATAGAGATCTGCATAGCAAAGATAATGGGAAGAGACAAAAGGGGGAGAGGGCCATCCATAAACCAAGAAAAGAGGCCTGAAACAGATCCCTCCCTCACAGCCCTCAGAAGGAAGCCACATTACCAATACCTTGATTTTGGACTTCTAACCTCCAGAACAGTGAGACAGTAGATTTCTGTTGTTTAGCCACCCCATTTGTGGTACTTTGTTATGGCATCTCTAATAAACTAATACACCACCTTTACAAGCAGCTTTCATTTCATTTATTTATTTATTCATCAAATACTTACTGAGAAGTTATTAATTTCCAAGACTGTTTTAGGTTCTAGAGACACAATGGTGAACAACTACAAACGTTTTCCCTGCCATTATAGATCTTACTGCCTATTGAGAGACCCAGATATGGAATCAAATAATCACTTTGAAATGTAAAATTACAAACTATTAAGATCACCAAAAAGAGACAACGAAGATGCTAAATCATCCACATAGACAGGAGCCTGACCTATTCTGAGGTGTCAAGAAAGCTTCCATAAGATGAGCTGTGAATTAAAGGATTGACAAGAATCCATAAGGACAAGAAGGATGTGAGAAGAATGTACCCACTGGAGGAAGCAACATATGCAAAATCAATTTTTACACAAAAAATAATAATAATAGCATATGAAAAAGGTCAGCACATTTTGTAGAGTTGAATTCTCCAGGAAGAAATGACTCCAAAGTCTAATAAAATATTTTTCAATTATATTAACAAAAATTGAAAGTAAAAGAGAAATGGAAAAAAATCCCCCATCATAATGACAGATTTTAATACACTTCTCTCAGTCATTGATAGATTAAGAAGATAAACAACACTAAGGACATAAAAGATCTGAATAAACAATAAAGACACTTGATCTAATGGGGACAAATAGACATATATAGACTACTGCTACCAGATGCTTTGAAATACACAAGCTTTCCAAGCACACAGAGAACATTATGTACTAGGCCAGAAAACAAGTCCCAAAACATTTCCAAGAATTAGTGTCAA
Source organism: Leptonychotes weddellii (assembly GCF_054177405.1). Classification (NCBI taxonomy): domain Eukaryota; kingdom Metazoa; phylum Chordata; class Mammalia; order Carnivora; family Phocidae; genus Leptonychotes; species Leptonychotes weddellii. Next base: position 76,563,246 of record NC_138369.1, read on the forward strand.
ACATACTACAGTCTCAGATCAACATGATTACATTAAAATTCAATACCCAAACGAAAACCACAAAAATCCTTCTGTTTGGAAATAAATATATACACCTAAATAATCCACAAATTAAAGAAGAAATCTTACCAGAATCTACAAAATATTTAGAAACGAACAATAATGAATATATCTCACTTTACAATTTATGATACGCAGCTAAAATAGTAGTTAGAGAGAAATATATAGCCTTAAATACACAGACTTACCAAGGGTGGGGAGGGACTAAATAAATGATCTAAGTCTCTCTGCTGATTGCTTTCTGACACCCCTCTATCAGTTGCCCTTCTCTTATTCTATGCCGCCAAGAATCTCACTTCCAAGGACCATATTACCCCAGGTAACTTTCAACTGGCTTCTAGTTGGGTTTACCCAATGGATGACAGTGGCAGACATCAGAGGGTAGGAAAAGAAACAGGGTTACTTATCCTCCATTCCCTCCTTACTGACCCATGGAGTTGGCAGAGGCGACGTTGCTCTGCCTAAGGTCATATCTCTTTGGGGGCAGCTCCTCTGCAAGGCCACTTGTCTCATGGTGGGGGGGGAGCTTCTGAAAGTACTGCACCTTCCCTCACAACCTCAGACTAAGGAGTAATAATGGCTTCCTATTGTAAATTCTGGGTGCTTCACCTCTTGTTGGTTTCCTTAACCCTGACACATCTGCATAAGTACTCTCCTCATTAAACTATCTTCAGTTAGGGGCGCCTGGGTGGCTCAGTCGTTGAGCGTTCTGCCTTCGGCTCAGGTCATGACCCCAGGGTCCTGGGATCAAGCCCCGCATTGGGCTCCCTGCTCCGTGGGGAGTCTGCTTCTCCCTCTCCCTCTGCCTGCCATTCCCCCTACTTGTGCTCTCTCTCCTTCTCTCTCTGTGTGTCAAATAAATAAAATCTTAAAAAAAAAAAAAAAACCACTATCTTCAGTTAATCCTTTCTTTAAGTATGCATCTATTGCGTGGATCTGTCGAGAACCCTGACTGACAGAGTATCTAACTCAAGAAGTTAAAAAAAAGTAATAGGGGCAGCTGGGTGGCTCAGTTGGTTAAGCAACTGCCTTCGGCTCAGGTTATGATCCTGGAGTCCCGGGATCGAGTCCCGCATCGGGCTCCCTGCTCAGCAGGGAGTCTGCTTCTCCCTCTGACCCTCCTCCCTCTCATGCTCTCTGTCTCTCATTCTCTCTCTCGCAAATAAATAAAATCTTAAAAAAAAAAAAGTAATAGAATAAAGCCAAAGAAAGTTAATGGAAGAAGAAATTAAGTAAATAGAAATTAATGCAATATAAAACATACAGTAGAGAGGAATGACAAAAACAAAAGTAGATGAACCATTAGCATGATTGATCAAGGAAAAAAGCCCCCCAAGATAATATTAAGAATAAAAAGACATAGTATGGAGCCTGCTTAAGATCCTCTCCCTCTCCCTCTGCCCCTCCCCACCCTAGCTCATGCATGTTTGCTCGCGCTCTCTCTCTCTCTCTCTCTCTCTCTCTCAAAAAATTATCCTGGAGCCACCTCACACTGGAATCCAGGGCCAATTATTAAATATTAAGGAATTTTGTAAGCCAATTGTTAACTATTGATAGATTGCTATTAGCCATAAGAGGAGTATATACACTATAGAAACCAGTGAACACTACAACCAGTATAGAATTAAGTTATTAATTAAAAATCTACCAAAAATAAAAACCTCAGCCTCCAATAACTTTACCATCAAGCTCTGCCAACCATTTATGAAATGAATAATTCCAGGCTTGTACAAACTCTTTCAGGGAATAGGTAAACAGAGAATCATTTAATGAGTTTAGCATAACCTTGGTGTCCAAACTGATAAATTGTGGATAAGAAACATAGCAGGACAATCCCATTCATTAATACAAATTACCAAAAATGGTAAACAAACTGCTTGCAAAGCAAATCCAATAATGTGTTAAAGATAAATGACTACACTTGCTGTGGTGAACACTGAGTAACATACAGGCTTGTTGAATCACTATGTTGTATATCTGAAACTAATACCAACATTGTATGTCAACTCTACTTTAATTAAAAAAAGATAATGTAAAAAAAAAAAGATAAAGTAAATAATATAGATTTTACCCAGAAATGCAAGGATTAGAGAATCTTTTAATTTCAAGGTGATTTTCCACCTTAAGAATCTTAGAGAAAACTATGTCATCTCAACAGATAAAAAAGAACCTTTGATGAACATCAGTAATATTCATAATTAAAAATTTTTTTTTCCTAACATCAAGAATAGAGGAAATTTCTTTCACCTAATAAAGAGCAGCCCCCTCCCCTCCAGAGATAAAAGCAAACATGACAACACATTAAGATCATTTTTTATAAAATCAGAAATAACTCAAGGACAGTCAGACTCTCTTACCATTTCAATACAACGTTGTACTGGTGGTTCTAGCTAGCATCTTAAGGCATGGGAAAGAAATAGTGTGTATGAAATAACAAGGCTTGTTGCAGTGTAAATAGAGCGTGGGAGAAGATAGCTGGTGCCATTCTCATGGAGGAAATTTAAAGCCAATATCATATCACAACTCTTGAAGGTGTAGGAGCCAAGGGTAGGCCACCCCAAAATGTGCCACCTTTGCATATTGATTATTTTAAATAAAAGTTACGTAAGAAATAGCCAATGCAAGGACACTCAGACCCTCCTCTGTCCCCCTGAAAGCAGGAAATAAATCTCCCATATGAAAGTACTCTCCCTGCCCTAAGTAAGAAAACATCCTCATGACCAGAGAGGAACTTTAAAGCTGAGAAAGCTATAGAAAGGAATCTTACTACTTTTTTTCTAATCTACTACACCTCAGCCCAAATTCCACTTAGACTTCTTAACTAATTAAACCTTCCTAACATCTGTTTTCTTTATCCTGTTAATTCCTCACTGATGTATCGTCTCTTTGTCTAAAAAGCATAAAATCTGCCTGCCTCAGTCATTTCTTTAGGTCTCAGTTTCATAATAAAGCTTTGGTTTTTTTCTCCTGTTAATCTGTCTCATATAAATTTAATTCTTAGTCCAGCTTGAAGACCTTGAAGGGTAGAGGAAGAATTTTTCCTTCCCTACCAAGGCAAGGAAAGAAGAGTTAAGGGGAAGATCCAAGAAGCTAGGAGAACAGTTTTCCTCCTTGCTGATGGAAATGGGCTGACATTTGATTCCGTAACGATTGGGCTGACAGGTAAAGCCACCACTACCAGGCAATTATTAGAGGTTCCCTAGGATATCCCCCCACTCCCGGGACCACACACTCTGAAGCACAATGAGCAGGGAAGTCCCATTCCATCTTAGCCCACTCCCGCCTCTGGGCAACACAAGCCCAGGGTGAAGCAATGACTCCTTCCCTCCCAGGACACTGAATCCCCACTCACTTCTCACCCTGCATGGCTGCATGGCCGGTGCTTCCAGATCCCAGCATCCTCTAGTGAAAATTTTAAAACAAAACAAACAGAAAAACCTGATCTTTCACCTGGGGCACTTTTAAAATTCTCACTGTCCAGACCACAACCTATAAATATTTAAGTGAGTCTTATGAGTCGTACTAGGCACCAGTTTTTAAAAAACAAAAACAAAAAAACCCAGATTATTCTGGTGTGCATGCAAGTTGAAGAAGCCTTTCTCCTCAAAGTGTGTCTATTAAGGAAGTGAAGTAAGTAAAGAAGTCTCATTTAAAATGGGGTTAGCTATCAATACAGAGAACAAATGGATGGTTGCCAGAGGGGTAGTGGGGTGGGCAAAATGGATGAAGAAGAGAGGGAGATCCAAGGTTCCAGGTATGGAGTGAATGAGTCACGGGAATAAAAGGCACAGCACAGGGAATGTAGTCAATGATATTGTAATAGCCTTGTATGGTGTCAGGTGGTAACTAGACTTGTGGTGAGCACAGGATAACATACACAGTTGAATCCCTATGCTGTACACCTGAAACTAACATAACACTGTGTGTCAACTATACTCAAATTAAAAAGAAAAAAATTTTAATGGAGTCAGGAAGCCCTGAAGAGGGAACTGTCATGCAGGTACCGCTCACTGCAGCCTACATAAGCAGCAAGAAGGAAGATCATTCTGGAAGGAAGGAAGATCTCTCCCTGCCCAGCAACAACGCACTAACCACTGCTTGCAGCCATTTCCACAACCTCAAACTCTTGTGCTTCAGTGAACTTTTGTTCAAAACCATCCTCCCCAATTTCCTCCTATTATCTACTAAAAGCTGACCTTCCCTTTGTCTCTTGGGACTTGCCTACGGTTTGCCATAATTTGCTCGTCAGGAATTGTAATTCCTCTGCTATTCCTGAGTAAAAGGAACTGGGTAAAATAACTGGCTGTTTTTAAGGTAGACAGCATGACTGGGGAGCTCTTTAGAACTGCAGAAACTTGGACCACACTCAGACCTACTGATTTGCGTGCCCATTCATATCTGAAAAGGTTATATTTAGGGAAATAGACCAAGAGTAGGAATCCCTATGGAGACCGCCAGGGGACAGCGATTTTTCTGGAGAAGCAGTTTGAGCTGGGTGTTAATCACCCTGTTCCCATCCATCTTGCCCACTGCTGCCAAAGCGATCTTTCCTAAATTCAAATCCTATACTGCTCTCCTGTGGCCTGCACTGTTAAAGTCCCCGATCATGGGGCCCACTCACAACTCTTCTCTCCCATCCCCAACATTTGGTCTCTTCCCTATCTGCCAAACCCCTCCACACACACCCCATCCACACACATACTCCTGACACACTCATGCCTCTGCTAATTCTGCTCCTTTTGCCTAGAATTCTCCCCAGTCCCAGCCCAGTTTTTCTCACCCTCTTGCTTGCCTAAAGAACTCTTCTCCCTGCTTCAAAATCAGCTCAAATGTCTCCTCTAGGAAACCTGGAAAAAATCAGGCATTTCCTCCTCCAATTTCCCAAACGTCTCTACAACAGTTGGAATATAGCTGAGATTACTGAGGGGGAATTATTTGTTTTTCAAGTCTGTCTTGCTCATGGCTTTGCGCTCTTAAGGGCAGGGACAGTGTTCTCTCGCCTACTGTCTGCCTCTGACCTCTCACATCGACTCTGTAGCTAAAGGCATCACAAATTTTGCAAGGACCATTAGCCAGGGGTCTAACTAGACCCCCTATTCCTCCTCGTAGTTCCCTCACCAGCTCATGGGATTTGCCCTTTAAGGCTCACATTCAGTTAACCAGATACAGGAAACATTTAGTAAATGCTGCCTTGGGAATACAAAGATGAAGACAAACACATGTTGGGGGGTGGGGACAAATGTTCCTCTACCTTTCAAAGGTTCTTCTGGCTGGTTGAAGAATTAAATTGACATGAGACATATTCACAAGAAAAAATCAAATTTAATTTTGTACATTTGGGAACTGCACATGCATGAGGAGTTCAAAGGCAGAAAGGTAAACTGAGGCTTATATGCCATCCTGAGCCAAGGAATAACATAGGGGCCTGGGGTGTCAAAGAGGAGGATGGAGATTCAGGGAGCAGTAAAAAGAGCTGGTGTATGGTAATTAGATGTTTGCCCTGCCACACAGATGGGTCACTCGGATAAAATGTATCTCTGATATTAACTCTTATTCTCGGAAGTTAACCAATTTAGATTCTTCTAGGTAGTTAAAGGAGGGGCAAAAGTTTCTCTGAACGAAAAGGGTTTCCGTTGCCTTCAGCTCAAAATAGTCTACATGCCAGAGTGGCACATTTTGAGGAGACTTGTTCTGAACTCCTTCACACACTTTCTTTTCAGAAAATATCTTTGCAACATGTAAATATTCTATCCTCCATTCCCACCCAGCAAGTACTGTGAAACTGGCAGCCCAATGGTAAGGTAGGGTGATGGCCCTCTTTATATTTTCAGCAGAGCTATCAAGAGTAAAGAATTAGATTAAAACATGTATAGACCATACACGTGTTTATATACATTCACCGCCGTGTTGTATACATTCATTCCCCACAAAGGCTGAGTTGGTGAATATAACCAACCATGGCTTCTAGGGAAAATACAGGGTTAGGTTCCCAAAAGCCTCTGATCATAAGATCTTCATCACTCGGTGGATATGTAACCTTGTTTTATGTGTGTTTCTGTTTAAAGACACCTCACCTAATATATGTTGTTGATTCAGTAACACTAAACTCATAGCCAACAGCACTAGAACTCACGCCTGGACGAAGCTTATCTAACACATGCTTTCTCTGAAAGCCCCTGACAGTCTTCTGCACTTACGAACACCAAACAGCACTTCCACACTACGCCGGGCGAGACATTTTAAACAGTGGAGTCACCAACAAAAAGCACAAAAATGTGAAAAATGTGCCACTAAATAGACCTCGAAAAGGACAGTTGTTTGCAAGAGGAGAGCTAGAAGAAGGCGGATCATCACTTTGTTCAACATCAGCGGGGAATGTGTCCGTAGAGCAAGTCAGCTATTTCACTACCCTGCACATGTCCACAAACTACCGCAAAAGCACTGTGAGTATTGACCTGAGGTTACAAATGGATTTTAGCGAGAAAGCACATTCACAAATGTAGACACTACACATACAGACGATCAGCGGTATCTAACAAGTGGTAGGGCAGGAGCACCAACCAAATCAGAAAAGATGCAAACCACATTATTTAAGGCCCTGGAGGATCCTGATGTGGCAGGAAAGGATACTTTTAGAGTTGTTGGGCGCTGGGTCATGGGGAATTCTAAGGAGCTCCCACAGAAAGAGCTGGGTAGCCAGGGGAGGTGTGGAAACAACAGCTAATTACCAATCTATTATAGAATTACATGGAATTATTAATCAAATTGGCTCTATTGGCCCTTCCTAATGTCAACATAGTAACAGGCTAAGAAATATCCAATTTTTCCCATTACTCATTATTTTGTCAGTTGGCTCGACTCACTTATGCTGGAAATTGTATTACCCTTGCCTCAGACAAAAAAATGTAATTGTATCTTAAGCAAGAGGAAATCTTCTGACAAATAATTTTAATAGCAATCTATTGGCTACTGGCAAACCGATTATCTTTTAAGCGGCACCACCCTCCAACTTTGTGGACAGGAGCTGAGCCTGCTCTGAGAGAAACCTTGGTGCTGTCCAAGCTTGCAATATGCCAGTTCATAATAGCATCACACCAGTGCGGAGGGAAGTGGAGTGGAGCAGCCTGTGGATGTGAGTGAGATGGGAGGAGACCTAGCCCGGCCCTGGCTCAATGCCCTTCAACATCCAACCTGGTCTTGAGCAGCGCTTCACAAATGTGATGTACATACAAATCACCCGAGAATCTTGTGAAAGTGCAAATACTGATTCAACAGGTCTGAAGTGGGACCCAACACTGTACATTTCTAACAAGGTCCCAGGGGATGCTGAGGCTACTGGTCTACGGTCCACACTGGGAATATTAAGGGTCTAGACTGAAGCAGTGGTTCTCAATCACACCTGAGCATACATCAAAATCACAGAATCTGCTAAAGCGTAGAGTGCTGCCCTAATCCACCCCCAGATTTTCAGACTCAATAGCCCTGGGTTAGGACTTATGAATTTGCCTTTTTTATTAATCTCTTTTTTTAAGATTTATTTATTTATCTGAGAGAGGGAGAGAACAGGGGCAGGGGCAGAGGGAGAGAGAGAAGCAGATTCCCTCCTGAGCACAGAGTCCAATGCGGGGCTTGATCCCAGGATCCTGGGATCATGACCAGAACTGAAGGCAGACGCTTAACCAACTGAGCCACCCAGGTGCCCCTTGAATTTGCCTCTTTAAACAAGTTCCCAAGTGACAATAATGCAGCTGGTCTGGTGATCACACTTTGAGAATTATTGGTCTAATCTAATATTGTTTATTTATACACACAATAATGCTAGCTTTTCATCACGTTGGCCAAGAATTTAAGGTTCCTATAAAAGGTATCACTCTAGTGATGAAGTTCCTGAGGTCAGGAACCACATCTTATATTCATTTCATACAATATCAGTATACTAAGAACAAATTAATACAATCTGGATCTGTGACCATTAAATAATGAATTTTACTATCTGATGAGAACTTTTACCCTTCTAAGTGCTTTCTATTTCAACTGGCACAAAGCAAATCACCAGCTGCCAACTCTTACTCTCAATTCATTTTTACAAATTCCAGATTCCAAGTTTTACAAATTTCTTCTGTCTTTCTCTTTTTGCAAATGAAAAGCCCTAGAAAGAAAGCAACCGGGGAGTAGGGGCTATGGCTCCTTCACTGTGTATCTCCTATGCCTAAAACAAGGCCTGTCAACATGTAAGTGCTCAATAAATATTTGAGGAAGAGGAAGGAAGGGAGGGAGGGAGGAAATGTATGCCCTCAGTTCAATCCTTAGTTCAATGTACAGTTGGTGATTAGCAGGTCTTCAGAATGACTAAACTGAAACCCTTTCTAACAGCAGAATTTTAAGTTTACTTTTAGTTGTGCCTTTATTCCGGATGAAGTCCTTCTGGCAATAAAAATTCAAATGATTTCTTAATAATAATAATGGTAATAAGTATTAAGAGCCACTGTGTTACAATACCATTAGTTTATACAAAGCAGTTGGCAACCAGGTCACTGGGAGGGCATAACCATGATCTATTCATCAAGTAAGAACATTTTCTTTCTTCTAACCAAGCTGACTGATCAGCAGAGTGCTCTGTCCTGCACAAAGATAGCGGCCACCAGCCAGAGAAAATCACGGTCTGTTAATACAGCTCAAAAACTACGGCCAGGTATTTGTCCACAGCAAGTCCACTGTCCCTTCACTGAGGTGTTCCAAGAACTGGTGAGGCCCATCTGCCTCCCTAGAGATGAGACCCATGTTTGCAGACATTTGCCAGGTGCCTGCCAGGTGGTGACGACTCTTGAGAGTCTGGAGGACATGAAAGGAGAATCAGGGGCCGTCTGTACCTAGAGGAGGTCCCCATTGATCTGGAGGCAAGGGAAAGTAAATAAGTGACTGTGTTGTCATAGAGACGTGCACAAAGGCCATGGGACAGAGCACATAGTGGCAATCCAACTCCTGGGGGAATCAGAAAAGACTTCGAGAAAGTATCAGTGACCCAGGCTCTTAAAGGATGTGAAAACGTGGACAAGAGCTGAAGGCAGGACACAGTGCATTCTTGGTGGACAACAGCATGCACAGATGTATGGGAGTGTACGCTTAGAGAAAAACAGGCATTGTTAAACCAGTGCGGGGTGAGGGAGTGTTTATCTGGTCTCCCAGCTTTGAGCACCTGCCACCTGGGTCCACCCAAGTCGACTAAATAGCTATTTATAACACTTGTAGGTATTGTTCAATTCAGGGCTTGAAGACAACAGTAAACAATTGGTTAAGAATGACTGAGCCCATTCTGCTGGGTGGGGAGCCTGCTTCTCCCTCTCCCTCTGCCTCTCCCCCTGCTTGTGCTCCGGGCTCTCTCTCGCGCTCTCTCTCTCTCTCTCAAATAAATAGATAAAATCTTAAGAAAAAAAAAAGAATGACTGAGCCCAAAGATGGAATGAGAAGCACATACAGTTTACTACATGGCTCCAGGAGCAAGAGTGATAGATCTACCGAAAAAGGTCTGGTATTTATTTCCAATTTCTCATCACAAAGAAAATGGTGAACGTCCTTAGCCACTGGGGCTCTGTTCCTCCAGATTTCTTTTCTTTTCTCATTGTTTGAGAGGTGCTGACCCACTTTTTGGAGTCTCGTGCCGTTTCATCCCAGCACCACCGACACTGTTTTCTCGGATGGGAACTTGTACTCTGTTTGCCTCGGCACAGATTCAAGGTGCATTGTCGTACAGAGATCTGGCGATAGCTCTGCATGGGGAATTCTCCTGCTTACTAGGTGAGTTATTGGTCCATAAATGGCTTCTGTCTTTGGTGACAGGGCCACAAACCAAGAAATGCAGGCAGCCTCAAGGAATGGAAGAGCAAGAAGAATGCAGTTTCCCACTGGAACCTCCAGAAGGAGCACAACCCCACCAGCACTTTGATGTTAGCAAATAGATGAGACCTATTTCAGACTTCTGACCTCTAGAACTGTAATAATTGTTAATAAATTTGTGTTGTTTTAAGTTACCAAAACAAAAGCTTCTGTCATTTGTCACAGAAGACATAGGAACCTGGAGCACCTGGGTGGCTCAGTCGGTTGAGCACCTGTCTTCGGCTCAGGTCGTGATCCCAGGGTCCTGGGATTGAGTCCCGCATCGGGCTCCCTGCTCAGCGGAGAGCCTGCTTCTCCCTCTCCCATTCCCCCTCCCCGCTGCTCGTGCTCACACTGTCTCTCTCTCTCTGTCAAATAAATAAATAAAATCTTAAAAAAAATACATAGGAAACTAATACAGTATCCTTTAATCTTTTTTTTTTAATTTTTTTTTTTATTTATTTATTTGAGAGAGAGAGAGAGAGAGAAACAGCATGAGAGGGGATAGGGTCAGAGGGAGAAGCAAGCTCCCCGCTGAGCCGGGAGCCCGATGTGGGACTCAATCCCAGGACTCCGGGATCGTGACCTGAGCCGAAGGCAGTCGCTTAACCAACTGAGCCACCCAGGCGCCCTAATACAGTATCCTTTAAAGATAAGATGGAAGCACAGAGAAGTTCACTAACTTGCTAGTAAGTGGCTAACTCGGGTCCAAACCCCAGATTCGCGTTAACTACATTAGAGCGAGATTCTGGATTTAAGACATAATATTTGGCAGGATTGTCGACTATTTAATATGCAAGGATTTAGGCGGTGAAGAAATCCAGGATAACACCAAGGTTTCTTGTTTAAGCCACTGGAGGAAGTGACCTCATTCATTGATGGGATTTTAAGAATCAAATGAGCAATCATGGAGAGGACTGAAACATATCTGTATTTACTCTGCATACTCAAATCCAGATTCTACCAGTTGTGAAGCTAAACTATGGTAGTTCCTCCTAAGGAATAACATCGTCAATAGGATCTTCTCTGTGGCTCCTCATTCAAGTGCAAGGGATGCAGAGTTGGGATAGGAGGATGGAAAAACAGCATGAGAGAGCTTTTGTCAAACAGGGTAAGTCCCTATCTTTCAAAAGAGGACCTCTCTGTTGTGTGAGAATTATTATTGGATTGGCACCTCTCTTCAATGTCATGAACATCCCTCAAAATCAATTTATAAACCAGCGGTCTATCAAACATTCCTAATTCACAGTCCATTTTTCAATCCGCAATACAATATGAAGATCTGAGGAAACTCCTTTGGAAGAAGTTACTTAATGTTCAGAAGAAAATGTCCTACTGGCTAATCTGATAGACATTCCCTGCCTGAGGGAAGCGATACTGTGTAAGTGGAAACCCATAGGCTTTGGAATCACAGTGACCTGGATTTCAAATGCTGGTTTTACTACTCACTATCTGTGTGATCTTGGACAAATAACTTAACATCCCTGAGCCTTATTTCCTCATTTGAAAAATGAGGATATAAATCCTACCTATTTGGGATTATTAGGAGGATTAAATGAGACACATGTATAAAGTGCCTTGAACATAAAAGGCCCTTAACATTTCCTTCAGCTTTTAAAATCAGAAAGATCGGGGCACCTGAGTGGCTCAGTCGGTTAAGTGACTGCCTTTGGCTCGGGTCATGATCTCAGGGTCCTGGGATGGAGCCCCACATCGGGTTCCCTGCTCAGCAGGAGGCCTGCTTCTCCCTCTCCCACTCCCCCTGCTTGTGTTCCCTTTCTCGCTGTGTCTGTCTCTGTCAAATAAATAAAAAATAAAATAAAATAAAATAAAATCAGAAAGATCTACGGTAAAAAAGAAAGGGGAAAATTTCTTTCTGAAATATGTCATTACCTATTGTGGGAGGTCGCTTTTACATGGTACATTTTTATCACCTCTAAGATGTGGCTCAGCCTTGGCAACTACTTGCCAAGTACAATGAAGATCAACGTCATCACCAAAGAGCTCAACTGATTTATTACCCAGATTCAAATTCTGGGCTCACAAGCTCTGCAGAGCCTGCTGGAGTGAATGACAGCTACTCTTAACACAGGAGAGCAGAGCTCAGATTTCTACTCTTCTAGGGTCACTCATCCGCAAGCATAACCCATACCAAATAAGCTCCCATGAGGTCCAGTCTAATTCCATAGTTGTACTCAAAGAAATGAAGTTCAACAGGAAACATAAAATGGAAAAATCAAATATTTTCCTCTCTTCTCTGGCTCATCTCCCTTCCACGACTGTTTATGAGCTATGCTCTTTCTCAGAAGACCATGTTTCAATCTCTTACTTTATTCATGTCTGTGCTCAAGTGTCACCTGTTCAAAGAGACCTCCCTAATGCCTTTTTCTAATAGCATTCTCTGTTTCTTTCCCTTCATCCTGCTTAATTTTTTTTCACAGAACTTATTACTATCTGAAATTATACCATAGATTTATGTTTATTTGAGTATGATCTGTTTCTTCCACTCTAGGAAGAAAAGGGTCTTTCTCTGTTTTGTTATGTTGCTATTCACTGCTGTATCACTAGCAATTAAAACTGGTCTGGGCACATAGCAAGTGCTCAATAAATTTTTGTTCACTGGATGTCAAAAGATAAGTTCTCTAGGATAATCATATGTATTATTTATATTATTTACTGAGTCAGACCCCCTGGAATTCTATGAGTTAAGCCCTATTATTATCATCCCTGTTTAATAGGTGAGGAAACTGAGATTTCATGAGCTCAAGGAACTTGCCCAGAGACACACAGATTGCATGCGGTGGGATCAGCAGTCAAACCTCCCCCTGTGCTCTGAATCCCTACACCACATCCCTGTCTGCAGAGTTGGAGTAGACGAGTAATGAGATTAATGGACCTTTAAGGCCACTTCCAAGTCTGGGGTGATGAGAAGACACTCAGAAGACTGTATGATGTGGCAAAAAAGTGAAACATTATAACTATTAGGAAGTAAGTTTGGAAGCTGCTTCCTGGAGCCTTAGCAGGAAATGGGTATGTAACTCAAGTACAAAACACTGAAATGCAATTTTTGTTCCTCTGAAAAATACACAAGAAAGTGTTGATATTCACTGACTCCAGGAAGGGTAAATAGTGGCTAAGGGACAAGAGTACCAAGAAATACATTTTCACACCTATTGAATTTTGACTAATAATGATTGACATATTTTTTAATTAGTTAAGTTTAAGAAACAAATGGAAGCAATCAAGAGGGTGTGTATTGAATACACAATACATAATCTGGACAGTGCTGGGTATTATCTAGGCCACAAGATAAATCAGGCTTGGAATATCTCCTGTCCTGAAGAAACTAAGAGTCTTTCTGGATTTTTCTTCCTCCACATTCCTTAAATGTTCTAACAGTTCTGAACCAATTTTTTTCTCGTTCCTAGGTGATCCCATCCACTCTAGTAGATTTAACTGTCATCAAGAGCCTGACTGGTCTCAAACATATGTCTCTAGCTTTGTGGCCACCCCTCAGTTTTACCCATGTATAATCTGATTCTAGTTCATTTGGACAGAGAGTAGTTCCTACAAGAATCAACATGTCTAATCAATCATCTTCCCTACTCCCAGACATGGCCCCTGGAAGCCCCCAAACCTGATCTTCCTCTCAAATTTCCTATCTTTGGATTTTTCGTTCTGTGCTTGTTATTTACTATTATTAAAAGTAGTATCATAAATCCACAGAAGAGTTAATTTTTTTAAAAAAAGAAAGAAATGCTATTTTTGGTATATCAAATCATAGAGAGAGAAAGAGAGGAGGGAAGGAAGGAAGGAAGAAAATATTAAGGTGTGGAAATTTCATGCTTTCAACTGGGGTTTTATATATGGCTGGTGGTGATAAAAATTAAAAGAGGTTTCCTAAAAACAGTTTGGCAATATTATGAAGGGCATTTTAAGAAATCACAGACTTGGGGCACCTGGCTGGCTCAATCGGTAGAGCGTGCGACTCTTGATCTCAGGGTCGTGGGTTCGAGCCCCACATTGGGAGTAGAGATTACTTAAAAAAAAAAAAATCAAATTCACACTCTTTGATTCAGTAGTTGCAGTTCTTGAACCTATCCTGAGGAAATAATAAAAATGACATAATATGTATATGTAATAATGTTCATTTCAGGATAATTCAAAATAAGAAAAAATACAAATGTTAAATTATTACATTATAAGAAATGCAGTAATTGTGGCATCTGGGTGTGGCTCAGTCAGTTAAGCGACCAACTGTTGTTTTTGGCTCAAGTCATGATTTCAGGGTCCTGTGATTCAAGCCCCATGTTAGGCTCCCCACTCAGCTGGAAGTCTGCTTGAGATTCTCTCTCTCCCTCTCCATCTGCCCTTCCCTCGCTAGCTCGCTCTCCCTTTCTCCCTCTTTCTCTCTCTCAAAAAAGTTAATTAATTTTTAAAAATTAAAAAAAAGAAATGCAGTCATTAACATAACTTTTAAAATATTTATAATATCTTAGGAAAATACTTAAGCTAATACTCAGGGAAAAAATAGTGGGAATATTATGTTTTTTGGAATTTGAGAGATTTACATGGAATTTTGTGATTCTAGTTATATACATGTGTATGTGCATATATATACTATATTTTATGGATTACAAGATATATATTCTCACATTGTGAAATTAGGATCCATCTCAAACCGTTTTATTAGATTCTGTAAAATACTGTGGATTTATGATACTACTTTCTCTTATCCTCTTGTTTTCTTCTTTATAGTTTATTGTTTTCATAAATACGTAATGAATAGATTTTACTGTTCTAATAATATTTAGCAGGTAAATAATAGTAAATAATTGACTGCCTGATCAACCACGCTAGGGAAGAAGTGCTAACACATAAGTAAAAAAAAACAAATAGTCAAAGGAAGAGGAAAGAGATATAAAGCAGTGCTAGTAGTAAGAACAGTTAGAAGCCATAGTTGGGCTGCCAGAAAGAGAAGGAGGAGGGGGATTATGGGTTGCATTATGTCTCCCCAAAACATGCTGGAGTCCTAGCCCCCAGTACCTAACCCCCAGTACCTTATTGGCAAATAGGATCTTTGTAGATGATCAGGTTAAGCATGGTGATGGGTATTAAGGAGGGCACATATTGCATGGAGCACTGGGTGTTATATGCAAACAATGAATCATGGAACACTACATCAAAAACTAATGATGTAATGTATGGTGATTAACATAACATAATAAAATAAAATTTTAAAAAATGAGGTCATTAGGGTGCCCCTAATGAATATGACTTATAAAAAGGGGAAATGTAGACATATAGACAAAAACACACACAGGGAGAATGCCTTGGGAAGATTAAGGCAAAGATTGGAGTGATGCATCTACAAGCCAAGAGACACCCAAAATTACCAGGAAACAACCAGAAACTAGGAAAGAGGCATGGAAGAGATTCTCCCTCAGAGCCCCAGGAAGAACCAATCTTAATTAAGTAACCTTAATCTTGGACTTACAGCCTCCAGAACTATGAGACAATAAATTTCTGTGGTTTAAGCCACATAGTCTGTGGTACTTTTTCACAGTGGCCCTAGAAAACTAATATAAGGGGCAAGAATGAGAAGAGGGAGAGAAGAAAAGACACTAACTCTTATCAGCCTGGTAAACTGAGCTCTGGAAAAAAAAAAAAAAAGGAAAATGTCTGCAAAAACCTAATTTGGTATGTTAAAATAGTCAATATAACCACAAGTTCCTAAAAATAATTAATACATGTTACCTGCATAGTGTTTCATTCTTGAGGAGATAATAGATCAGTGCAGACTGTCTGGATGACATTGTGTTTCCTTCCTTTGCATTAGAAATAGACTTCAGGGGCACCTGAGAGGCTCAGTCGTTAAGTGTCTGCCTTTGGCTCAGGTCATAATCCCCGAGTCCCGGGATGGAGGCCTGCATTGGGCTCCCTGCTAAGCAGAGAGTCTGCTTCTCCCTCTGCCCCTCACCCCACTCATGCTCTCTCTCTCTCGTTCTCACTCTCACTCTCTCAAATAAATAAAATCTTAAAAAAAAAAAATACCTCAATGGCAAGATTCAGCGACAGGTAAGTGTTATCTCAGAGGTGGACTGAGAAAAGAAAAAGAATGCTAAACATTCTCAAAGGGCAAGAGATCTGGGATCAAACCTGATAAGCAATAGCATTGTTCTCCTCCAGGTCCATGCAGTGATGTCCTGTGAGGCTGTGGGACCCATGGGAAAAGGATCCAGGAGTATTAGCTCATGCTCCCTTGGGAAGCCTGCTGTTCAAAGTGGGCACACAGCCTAGAGCAAAGAATTTTTATGCTTCTCCAGGATTTCTGTGTTCATTTTTTAGCCAGAGTCCTTCCCTAAGTCATTGTTTTTTAAAGGAAGATTGACATACCATGCCCAGCAACATCACTTGGAGAATTTATTTGAAATTCCAATTTCTGCCCCCACCCAGCCCTCCAAATTTGGAGATTCAGGACCTCTGGGAACAGAATCCAGGATTCTGCATTTTTTTCCCAGCATCCCCAGGGGGATTCTTTCAGAACAGTTTTAGAGCCTAGCAGCCTTCTGGTCCCCGGATCATTCTGTTGCCCAAGTAACAATTTCCGTATGTTTGATTGGTTGGTTAGTTTTATAGGGAATACATTCCCTACATTCTACATTTTTCTTTATGCTAAGAAAGGATCTAGAGATATCTGGCATCCTAACAGTATAACTGAAGCTATGGTTCAGCATATAGAAATTATGAATTCAAGTGGCTGGTTTATTATGATATATGAGTTGTTTTACTGATGGACAGGCTCAAAATGGGGGGAAGTTTAGAATACATATTGTAATATGAAGGAAAGGTCCAGCCATGTAATAATTGGGGTAAGTTTGCCACTTGGGTAGAGAAAAAAAATACTTAAAAATGGCCTCTATATCAAAACAGCGGTACAGTCCACAAAGAAGATCTAATTATCATAAATTGTTATACAGCAAATATCATAGCATATAAATCCATAAGGGAACACTTTCAAAAAATGCAATGAGAAGTAAGCAGAAACACAGTTACAGTAAGAGATTTTAGCTTACTTTTGAAAAGTAATAAAAATGAACAAAGTGCGGGGTGCCTGGCTGGCTCAGTCATTAAGCCTCTGCCTTCAGCTTAGGTCATGATCCCAGGGTCCTAGGATCGAGCCCCGCATTGGGCTCCCTGCCCTGGGGAAGACTGCTTCTCCCTCTCCCACTCCCCCTGCTTCTGTTCTCTCTCTCGCTGTGTCTCTCTCTGTCAAATAAATAAATAAGATCTTTTAAAATTTAAAAAAAAATGACCAAATTGCTCTGTCATCAAAAAAATTTTGGAACTCCCACTTCGGTCAAATGAAACAACATGAAAGAAAGACAAAAGCAGAAAGCAATGAATTAAAAGGAAAAGAAAAAAGAGAGGCAGAGCCATAAATAACCCAAGAACTGAATCTGGAAACAATAACAGTGAAATAGCTCACTGGTTAATATAGTTTTTAAACAGGAAGTGTACAAATGAAGCAGTGAGAAAAAATGTACACCTACACATAAATATAAAGGGAATTTAAAAATATGGTGAGGGGCGCCTGGGTGGCTCAGTTGGTTAAGCGACTGCCTTCGGCTCAGGTCATGATCCTGGAGTCCCGGGATCAAGTCCCACATCAGGCTCCCTGCTCAGCAGGGAGTCTGCTTCTCCCTCTGACCCTCCCCCCTCTCATGTGCTCCCTCTCTCTCATTCTCTCTCTCTCAAATAAATAAATAAAATCTTTAAAAATAAATAAATAAATAAATAAAAATATGGTGAGAAAACTGGATGAAATGGATTATTTTAATATAAATTATCAAATTTATGTAAATACCAGTGATATACTAATATAAATAATTAACAGAGACAGCAAAAGAGATGGGGGAAAAAAGGAAACCAAATATCACAAACAGAAAATTATCAAATAACCACCCTTTAAAATCCATTAAATCCAGACAATTTCACAGGGAACTTCAATCACCTTCTGTCAAATTTACAAGGAGCAAAGATTTCCAATGCTATTAAAATAGTTCCAAAGCATAAGAGAAAAGGAGGATATCCAAACAGTATTTACAAAGCCAGTATAACTTTGACACCAAAACCTGAAAACACTAAAGCAAACAGCTACAGACCAATATTTTATGAATATTATTTAAAAATCCAAAATAAAATCACAGAAATGGAACTCAGTTGTGCATTAAAAGAAAAATGCACCATGACCAAAAGGGATTGACTGCAGGCATTTAAAATTAAAATTCAACATATTAAGAGATCAAAGGAGCAAAAATAGATAATTCTTTTCATGGATGTTAAAAAGGAATTTGTAAAGTATCCACTACGTATTCAATATTTGCTTCTCAAATTTTGGAGACTTCTAATAAAGCAGGAATAGAGGAATATTTTTAATTCTACAAATTTGGGTGGGGGGAATGTCTGTTCATATCTATGTGTGTGTGTGTGTGTGTGTGTGTATTAAATAAAAAGTCCAGCTTCTTGTCTAATGGTGAAACATTAGTATTCCCTTTAAAGTCAGAAATGGGCTAAAAATGCCCATAGCACAATTAGGATTTAAAATTACATTTTATGGGGTGCCTAGATGACTCGGTTAAGCGCCCAACTCTTGGTTTTGGCTCAGGTCATGATTTCAGGGTTGTGAGATTGAGCCCTGGTGGCCAACTCCACGCTCAGTGGGGAGTCTGCTTGAGATTCTCTGCCCCTCCCCCATGCTCATGTGCTCTCTTTCTCTCTCAAATAAATAAATCTTTTAAAAAATAATAATAAAATTACATTTTAAATACTATTACAATTAGAAAAGAGAAATAAGAGGTAAAAAAAAAAACTGGAAAGGCATTCTTAATGATGTTGTGCTGGATAAAAGATAAACAAATAAAACAATGGGAGTAAAGGAATGTTGAGATACTATAGCCAAGACCTCACATGGGCCCCAGCACTGCCTGTTAATAAGCCTGTATTTTCTTTTTTTTTTTTTAGATTTTATTTATTTATTTGACAGAGAGAGACACAGCAAGAGAGGGAACACAAGCAGGGGGAGTGGCAGAAGGAAAAGCAGGCTTCCCGCTGAGCAGGGAGCCTGACGTGGGGCTCAATCCCAGAACCCTGGGATCATGACCTGAGCCGAAGGCAGACGCTTAACAACTGAGCCACCCAGGCACCCCAAGCCTGTTTTTTCATTGCATGTTCATTTCCCCACTATCCAGGACATGCGATTCCCAACCCATTGCTCCTGAAGTCTCTAAAACATTTTCCACTCTCCTTGCTTCCATTTTCCCAAGTGATGTTTCTTACTTTTTGCTGAGAATATAAAAGCCCACAGAAGGAGCACCTGGGTGGCTCAGTTGGCTGTGTTTGACTCTTAATTTCAGCTCAGGTCATGATCTCAGGGTCACGGATTGAGCCCCGAGTCAGGCTCCAAGCTCAACGTGGAGTCTGCTTGAGATTCTCTCTCCCTCTGCCCCCCACCCCGGTGTTCGCTCTCTCTCATAAATAAACAAAATCTTTAAAAGCTCTCAGAATACAATCGAGCCTCCTCCTATTAAGAAGTGTGAATTGGGGGGGTGGAGCAAGATGGCAGAGGAGTAGGAGACCTGGCTTTCGTTTGTTCCCAGGAATTCAGCTGGATAGGGATCAAACCATTCTGAACACCTACGAACTCAACAGGAGATCGAAGAAAAGAATAGCAACAACTCTCTGAACAGAAAAGCAACCACTTTCTGGAAGGTAGGATGAGCGGAGAAGTGAATCCGAGGGGATATTTGGGAAGATAGACGCGGGGGAGGGGGCCTCTGTTGGCCGCTTCTGGCAAGTGATAGAGGCACGGAGCACAAAATCGGAACTTTTAGAAGTCTGCTCTGCTGAGGGACATCGCTCCAGTGGATAAGCTGGGGTTGGAACCCTCACGGGACAGTGTGGTCTCAGGACCCTTGGGGTCACAGAAAGACCGGGGGTGCCTGAGTGCGGCAGAGCTCCCAGGTATCGGAGCGGGGAAGCCGGCTGCAGAGACAGAGCCAAGGCACGGGCTCTCAGCTTGGGGTTGCCATAAACCGTGATCTGTGGCACAGTCGGGCCACTGCTCCCCCAGCAGGGGCCCAAAAAGTGGCAGATCCAGGGAGACTCCCCTTCCTCCCCTGGGAGGAGCGGCTCGGGAGCGCACTGCAGGGATCTGCTGGGTTTGGAGACTCCACACCGGGTCTGGTGCCAGAGATAGAAACGCGCGGTCACAGGCCGGGTGAGCACGGAGTGCGGCCGGAGACCGGGGAGACGGGAGTGACTGACGGCTTTTCTCTGGGGGCTCACTGAGAGGCGGGGCCCCGAGTTCTTGGCTTCTCTGGGGCGGAAATTGGGAGGCCGCCATTTTCACTCTCCGCCTCCAAAGCTGTACGGAAAGCTCGCAGGGAACAAAAGCCCCAGAGAGCAAACCCAAGCAGATTACTTAGCCGGGAGGGGGCAAGGGCGGGGCAATTCCGCCTCCGGCAAAGACATTTGGGAACCACAGCAACAGGCCCCTCCCCCAGAAGATCAGTGAGAACAGCCAGCCAAGACCAAGTTTACCGATCAATGAGAACAGCAGAACTCCAGCGCTAGGGGAATACTGCACATAGAATCCATGGCTTTTTT
>NC_138369.1:76584346-76600179 GCF_054177405.1 Leptonychotes weddellii
TATATATATATACAATGGAATATTATGCAGCCATCAAAAAGAATGAAATCTTGTCATTTGCAATGACATGGATGGAACTGGAGGGTATTATGCTGAGGGAAATAAGTCAATCAGAGAAAGACATGTATCATATGACCTCACTGATATGAGGAATTCTTAAACTCAGGAAACAAACTGAGGGTTGCTGGAGTAGTGGGGAGGGTGTGTGCTATGGTTAGCGCTGTGAAGTGTGCAAGACTGTTGAATCACAGATCTATACCTCTGGAGCAAATAATACATTATATGTTAAAAAAAATGAGGAAGAAGATAGCAGGAGGGGAAGAGTGAAGGGGGGGAAATCGGAGGGGGAGACAAACCATGAGAGACGATGGACTCTGAAAAACAAACTGAGGGTTCTAGAGGGGAGGGGATGGGAGGATGGGTTAGCCTGGTGACGGGTATTAAAGAGGGCACGTTCTGCATGGAGCACTGGGTGTTATATGCAAACAATGAATCATGGAACACTACATCAAAAACTAATGATGTAATATATGGTGATTAACATAACATAATAAAAAAAAAAAAAGATGTGTGAATTGTCCATTTCCTGTGCAACCCTTCCACTGTGTTCTGGATCCCATTCCCTCCTCCTATTCAAGGACTTTTCTCTATACTCTACTACATCATCATACAAACTCAACACTTCAAACGCTCACAAACTCAGAAGGGGGAAAGCCCCCTTCTTCTTCCTCAACTTTTCCATCTGTCTCCCATTTTCCTCTCCTTTTCACAGCTAATATTTTCCAGAGTCGTTGGTTGTTGCTGCTTCTACAACCTCACTTCTCAGTGGGTTCTGACTCTACTTCCATCTCCCCAACCCCACGGGCGCTGCTCCTTATCAAAGTCAACATGCCCTCATCTTGCCAAATCCAGTGGTCACTGCTTCTGTCCTCATCTTTCTTTTGCAAACACTCGGGGCTTTCGAAACTGTCAACCACTACCTCTGTGAAATTCTCTCTCTCCCCAGCGTCTGTGATTACACCTCCCTCTTCCCTTCCAAGTCCTCATCACACCTTTCCAGACCCTCCTCCGTTTGCACTCCAAATATTGCTGTGCCTCAGGGCTCTGTTCTTCTTTTCTTACATCATTGAGGTATAATTATACCATAAAATTCATCCATTTTAAGCGTACCATTCGATGATTTTTAGTAAATTTACAGAGTTGTACAATCATCACCACTATCCAGTTTTAGAACATTTCTCTTGCCACAATAAGATCTCTCTTGCTTAGTTATAGCTAATTCTGGTTCCTACATCCAGCCTAAGCAGCTACAAATCAACTTGCTCTATATATAGATTCACTTTTCCTTTTCTCTTTTGACACATTCTCTGTAGGTGATTTCATATACGCCTATGGCTTTATACTCCATCTCTACGTCCAGGGTAACCGGATTTATGTCAAGAGCCCCAGTCTCACTGCCAAACTCCAGACTCACATATTCAACAAGCATTCAACATCTCTACTTGGATTTTTAATAGACGTTTCAAACACTTCTAAAAAGGATTGTTGCTTATAACTCCCACATGATATAGTAGCTAGGAGTGTGCCTGCAGCCAGACATCCAGGGTTTGAATCTTGACTTCTCACTTATTAATTGTGTGACCTTAAGCAAGTACCTTGATCTCTCTAGCTTTAATTCCCTCATCTATAAAATGGTGTTTAATAATGGTACCTATCTCCTTGGACTGTTAAGGGGATTAAACAAATTAACCACCCCAAAACAGTTTAAACAGAGCCCTCAGTATAGTAAATCAGTGGCTCTCAAATTTTCCAGCACATTAGAATCTCTTGGGGCAGCTTTTAAAATTCTGGATGCCCAGACTACTACATCCCATAACAATTAAGTTAGAATTTCTGGAGGTGACACCCAGACACAGGTATTTTTTAATTCCCAAGTGATTTCAATGTGAGGTTCAATGTGAGAACCAGGGCCATAAGAGCTCGCTAAGTTTATATTAAATAAGTAAGATAAAACTGTTTCTCTCTCGGGGCGCTGGGTGGCTCAGTCGGTTAAGTGCCCAACTCTTGATTTCAGCTCAGGTCACGATCTCAGGATTGTGAGATCGAGCGCCACGTCGGGCTCCACACTTCGGTTTCTCTATCTCTCTCTCTCTCTCTGCTCCTCCCCACAGCTCATGCTCTCTCTCTCTCCCTGTCTCTCTCTCAATAAAATAAAATAAGAAAAAAAAAAAACTAGAAAACGTTTCTCTCTCAAGCTTAACTTCCTGCTCTACCCCTGTCCACGAATCTGTATCCGATACTCTTCTTGCTTACCCACAGCATCCGCCCACATTTTTTTCTTGCTAAAGGAATGCAAATCTTGTTCAGGTACCAGACAGTCAGGTGCTTCATGGGACTAGGCCCCTTCCCAGCTCCAGGGAACGACTCATGGTTGGTCTATGTCAATCATAGCGATCCTACCCCCTACCAGTGACTGGCTTAGGTGTGGTGTTGTTGATGTGATTTTAGTCAATAAAACATGGAGTTTTCGTCACTGATTAAGTGAGCCATAATGAATGAAATACCCATCCTTTTCTACGCCTGGCTGTTTCCACCTACGTGCTATGGGATCGTGGCTATATTTTAGTACAGCCACTATACCTACAGTGTGGTAGCCACTTTGAGACCATGAATAGAGCTCAACTAAAAGAGAAAAAAAAAAAGTGAAATAGTCCCAGGCTCTTGAAGACAGCCTTGAGACCCTAAATTAACCAACCCTGGAATATTCTACCTCTGTAGTACTTGTTATATGAAAATTCAGCAACTCATGGCCCAAAGCATGCTGATATGTGACCCTAGGAACAAGAGAACCATTCAACCAATTTCTCAAACCCAAGGCCTAGGAGTGCTCCTTGATTCCCCCACCCCTCACATCTCATATCCAAGACTGGTCAGCCCTTCCTGCCAAATATGTATTTTTCCATCCATCCACTTCTTTCCACCTCCCTTATGTCTACTCTGATCTAAGTCATCTATCTCCTGGGCCAGTGTCATAGCCTCTGGGCTCTTCTCTTTGCTCCTCCTTTTGCTCCTCTATAATCCATTCTAGACAAGCAGCCACAGTGATTTGTAACACATACCACTCTCTTGACTAAATTCTTCATTTGCCTTCCCATTGCATTGAGAATTAATCCAAACTCTTCACCACAGCAAACAAGACCCTGTGTGATTTGGCAACCTCTCACCTCTCCAACCTTCTCCCCTCCAGCCCTTCCCCATGTTCACTAATCTCCAGCCACACTGGTCTTTTCTTCTCTCTGATACGACAACCCCATTCCTGTCTCAGGGCACATCGGTCTCCACCTGCCATTCACTTTGCCCAGTCCACTCTGCTCCAGAGGCTGTTGTAGCTCACACCTTCACTTCATTTAGGCCTCACCTCAGATGTCACCTGAGGGAAACCCTCCCTGGCCACCCATCTTAAGTCACCCCCCTCCACCCACAGGATTGCTCAGTGTCATATCACCTCATTTTATTGTACTTACAGTAATTATTACTATCTGAAAGCATCCTATCCATTCCTTCATTTATTTGCTTATCTGTCTCTCCTGCTAAAATAAAAGTTTCATTAAAGCAGGAACTCACCTGTTCACTGTTTTTGTTTTGTTCACTCCAGCATTCCAAGAACCTAGAACAGTGCCTGACACATGTAGATACTCAATAAACATTTGTTTGATTGAATGTGGAATGATGGGTATGTAACCAAAACCAAGCCAACTAGAGTCTTCCCCAGGAGGTTTGAACTGGAGTTGGAGAAGAGTCCTTTCTTCTTGGATGAAGCTATGGTTCTAGTTTCAATTGGGTGGATGTATGGTTTGAGAAATTGAAGCCACATGAAGAGAGGAGAAGAATGAATTAGATGAACCCCAGTGATATTTTTTAAAATATTTTATTTATTTATGAGAGAGAGAAAGAGGGAGAGCACATGCTCGGGAGGAGAGGCAGAAGGAGAGAGCATCTCAAGCAGACTCCATGCTGAGTGTGGAGCCCGACTCGAGGCTTGATCTCACGATGAGGAGATCGTGACCTGAGCCGAAACCAAGAGTTGGACACTCAAGCAACTGAGCCACCCAGGCACCCCTCCCCCAGTGACATTTTTGTTCTAAGTCCCCATTGACCTTTACCCTTCACTTTGTTCAGTTACATGAGGCAAAAATTCTCTTCCTTGCCTGAGATGAACAAATCTGTCACCTGCCACCAAAAGAATCTTGAGTACCAAGGTAGGTTGCAAGCTTCAGAGAGGGCTCTGAGCGCCCTCCCAAAGGAAGCTCCAACATCAGCCATTCAGACGGGGTGGGGTCCCCGTCAGGAGTCAGGTACCTTGACTGAGGCGCCACTCTCCCTCTCATCAACACCAAGCCAATGAGAATGGCCCTTCATTATCTGAAAAAGTAGCAGTAACAAAATTTCTGAGCACACGTGGCAGTGTGACACTCATATCTGCCTTCAAGAATAAACTTGCCAGAAATTCCAAGGAGCACCGTTCGCTAGCAGCCTCCATTTGCACTACTTTTGGGATCCACTGTAACATTTGAGTTGAGGCCACATTCTTCTCAGGCAGCCCCCAGACAATGACTGAGCATGGTGGGATACTGAACTTTGGCCCAATTCAGGATTCCTCTATTGCCCAGGAGTCCCCATTTTGTAGTCTGAGTGTCTGCAGTCTGAGCCACAGTTTGATGCTCTTTCTACCTAATCCTTGCATCCATCACTCCTTGTCCCAAGTATTGGACCTGCATCACAGTCTGAGGTCCTTCCCTGCCTACTCTTCTTCGTCTCCCCTCTAAGAGGCATTATCCCCAATAAAGAGCTTGTGCTTCTAACTCTGTCTTGGCCTCTGCTTCCTGGAGGCCGTAACCAACACATTAACCAAATGCAAGGCAAGGCGAACAGCCCTTATGCTATCTGAGGGCCAATATATGGAAGAAAGCATGAGACGTAGGCAGAATGGAAGGAGGGGAGGCTCCTGGAGGATCCACACCTTAATAGTTGCAGGGCAACAAGCTGCTTATGTTTGGCAGGCAGCTGAGAGCCTCTGTTGAAGGAAGGATAGAGAGAGAAGGAGCAAAAGACCATCAGTAGAAGCAGGGGTGGAAATAAAGCAGAGCTCAGCACCACCATCTCCCTGGGATCTTTCCCTCCTCTTCCCTTGTTGGGGCTGTGTATGGATAGCCATGATTCAGATGTTTTTAATTCTGGATTCCTGCATTTTGCCTATAACACATTCCTTTAACTATCACACTGATTCTCATGCTGCTGGCGCTATGGGCACAGAGCTCTTGGCATTTCTTGGAAAGGAAGAGAATAATTTTCTTTCATCACAAGAGTGTGTTCTGTCTTTTGGACACCACAGACATTCCCCTTAGGAAGCTGCCTGGTCAGGCCCTAACCTTTCCAGGTCCAGCACCTGTGGTCTTGCTTTCACACTGACGCTGCCCTGGCCTCAGGATCTGTCTGCTTACTTTTTGCTTCCAGTTATCCCTAGTCCACTACCCTGTAAATTTTCTGTCCTTCCTGATGAAATGAAAAGAGTAGATATTTTGAAGTTAGACAGACCTGAGTTCACATTCTTACACTATACCCTTTAGCTATCTGCCTTTCAAGTGTGTTGTGGGGATTCAATGAAATAAGAGGTGCCTTGTGACTGGCAGAGTTCACAGCATACAGTAGGCACTCCATAAATGTTATTGCCCTCTCTTCCTCGTTTTTTCTCTAAGGGGCACTTCTATTTCCAACATCTAGTGTTCACTCTCTGACCTTGACTATAATTACCATTCTTTACCCTTCTGTTTGAACTCTTGCACAACTTCCCTGGCCAACCCACGCTTTCCCATAACTACACCCATAACTGGAGTTTTACAATCTCCCACCTGTCTCTCAGTCAGGATGTCCCATATTCCTCCTCCTCCAAAATGAGGAAATTGTAGTGATGTCATACTTAACAATGTAGTACTAATACAATGGTGGATCCAGTGGTGTGCTGGAGCCAGCTTATAACTGGCTTGTGAGAACCAAATGTTGACTTTTCAGGAATTTTGTAAGCTGGTTGCTAAGCTCAGCCATCATTAAAAATTAAACTATATAAACTTAAAATTAAGTAAGTTGTATTAAAAACAAAGTTAAAGGGGCACCTGGGTAGCTCAGTCGTTGGCGTCTGCCTTCAGCTCAGGTCATGATCCCAGGGTCCTGGGATCGAGCCCCGCATCAGACTCCCTGCTCGGCAGGAGGCCTGCTTCTCCCTCTCCCACTCCCCCTGCTTGTGTTCCCTCTCTCGCTGTCTCTCTCTGTCAAATGAATAAATAAAATCTTTAAAAAAATAAAATAAAATGAATAAATAAAAACAACGTTAAAGGCGCCTGGGTGGCTCAGTCGTTAAGCGTCTGCCTTCGGCTCAGGTCATGATCCCAGGGTCCTGGGATCAAGCCCCACATCGGGCTCCCTGTTCGGCAGGAAGCCTGCTTCTCCCTCTCCCACTCCCCCTGCCTGTGTTCTGTCTCTCTCTGTCAAATAAATAAATAAAATGTTCAAAAAAAAAAAAGTTAAGAAATACTCAAAATTCATCACTTCCAAATTATTTTACTACACTGTATTATTATCCATTCTCTTGAGGTTACTTACACTCATGGTGAGTGTACTAACTATGGTGGAAATACTATACAATGGTGTGCTTAGCTCTTCCCAGCTGCGTATTCAGTGATAGCATGTTGGTAGCTTGAAATGGGCCGTGGTGGAAATATTTACACCATGGAAATTGGCAAATGCTACAAATCAGATTTTTTTTTCAGATCCAGTTGCTAAACATTTACAACATATTCAATGGATCATTTGGAATATGGTCCAGCAATAATCACCAAATATACAAAAGTAGCTAAAGACATAAGGTAAGTTTTGAAAAGATGTTTTTACCCTCAAGATATCCCAGTCCAACTACTTGCAGTTCCCCAGAATGCATCATGTTCTCTGATTCCTTCATATCTTTTCTACTGACCTAAATACTAGGTTAATAATTTAAGTTTAAGTCAAGGGGTGCCTGGGTGGCTCAGTCGTTAAGCGTCTGCCTTCGGCTCGGGTCATGATCCCAGGGTCCTGGGATTGAGCCCCACATCGGGCTCCCTGTTCTGTGGGAAGCCTGCTTCTCCCTCTCCCACTCCCCCTGCTTGTGTTCCCTCTCTCACTGTGTCTCTCTCTGTCAAATAAATAAAATCTTTAAAAAATAATAATAATAATAATAATAATTGTTTAAGTCAATGTTCCTCTTCTTAGCATCCATGACATTCTGTGCATGTTTCACTGGCTTCATCACGTTACTATTGTTTGTCCTCCCCCACAAGATGGTATGCTCTCTGAGGGTGGGGTTGTGCCTGCCCAAACTTGGTCTTCCCAGGGCCTGTTCATAATAGATACTCAACAAATTTTTTGAATCATTAGCCTGCCAGTAGCAACAATTCTCAAACATTTGAGGGTCTCAGGACCCCTTGATACGCTTAAAAATAATTGAAGGTGCTTAAGAGCTTTTGTTTGTGTGGTTTGTATCTACTGATATTTATTGTATTCAAAATTAAAACTGAGGACATTTTAAAACACAAGAATACACAAGCACACATTCGACTTGCCATCAGCGCAATGCTGTCATTACATGTTATGTAGACTTTGGAAAAGTCCAATGAGTACTCATGAGAGACAGAGAATGAAAAAGAAAACAATATTTTAGCATTGTTATAAAAATAGGTTTGACTCCACAGACCCTCAGAAAAGATCTCAGAAATCTTCTGGAAGGATCTCAGGGATCCCCTGAAGGGTCTCAGAGTCCCCAACTTAACACTTGGAGTACCACTGCCTACTGCCTTATGGTAAATATTCACCTGAACAAACTGATTCAGAAAAAAATACTCTCTGGGGCGCCTGGGTGGCTCAGTTGTTAAGCGTCTGCCTTCGGCTCAGGTCATGATCCCAGAGTCCTGCGATTGAGCCCCGCATCAGGCTCCCAGCTTGGCGGGAAGCC
Source organism: Leptonychotes weddellii (assembly GCF_054177405.1). NCBI lineage: Eukaryota > Metazoa > Chordata > Mammalia > Carnivora > Phocidae > Leptonychotes > Leptonychotes weddellii. The sequence goes on from NC_138369.1 coordinate 76,592,388, forward strand.
TGCTTCTCCCCTTCCCACTCCTCCTGTTTGTGTTCCCTCTCTCACTATGTCTCTCTCTGTCAAATAAATAAATAAAATCTTTTAAAAAAATAAAATAAAAATAAGAAAAAAATACTCTGCCCAGATTGGGTGCTGTGGATTTGACAAAAGAGATGATGATTTAGGATGGAGCATAGCAGCTATGGCCCAGTGGGATCTTTGAGAAGAGGTGGAATTGGCAACCATTTGATGTGAATTATTGTTTTGTGGATTAAAAGATGGAATTTTAGGGGCGCCTGGGTGGCTCAGTTGGTTAAGCGACTGCCTTCGGCTCAGGTCATGATCCTGGAGTCCCGGGATCGAGTCCCGCATCGGGCTCCCTGCTCGGCGGGGAGTCTGCTTCTCCCTCTGACCTTCCCCCCTCTCATGTGCTCTCTCTCTCTCTCTCACTCTCTCAAATAAATGAATAAATAAAATCTTTAAAAAAAAAAGATGGAATTTTATAAAGCCATAACATGGTGTTAAACACATCAATAAAATATACTTTTTGATAGGACTTCTCTAAGCTAAGGTACTTTTTGTCATACAGACAATTTGTATTTTTGAGCAACTGTTATGTTGGGATATATTTTGTGACTCCTTACACTACTTTTCCATAACGCCAGTAGCCGCGCTAACTCTAAAATCCTTGAGCTACAAGGACCCTACCCTTCTGTTAGGCTTTTTGACAACAAAAAGAAGGGGCACATGAATGGAGACTCTTGTGACTTTCCTTTGAATTGTAAGACTCTTCTGATTGAAACAATCATGTATAATCTGGTCTAATCCACTAATATCTATACATTACTGCAGTAATTTCCTTTAAGAATTTACTGTGTCGGGGTGCCTGGGTGGCTCAGTCGTTAAGCATCTGCCTTCAGCTCAGGTTGTGATCCCAGGGTCCTGGGATCAAGCCCCACATCGGGCTCCCTGCTCCGCAGGAAGCCTGCTTCTCCCTCTCCCACAGCCCCCGCTTGTGTTCCATCTCTCACTGTGTCTGTCAAATAAATAAATAAAATCTTTAAAAAAAAAAAAAGACTTTACTGTGTCGTCCAAAATTGGGACAATAAAAATATTTTTGTTTCCTATATCTACATGATATCCAAAATTATAATTATATTGAATTTTTCTCATTCTAAGAGTAATATTTCTGTATTCAACATTATTTCTAATGACCAATGTCAAGTAAAGAATATGAACCCCATGTTACTCAATTATATTTGAACAAATGTAACCTAATAAATTTATTGAGAAGTGAAGAAGGATGAAATAGGGTAAAGTGGATATATTTAGAATGTTTTAGGAAGCCTACTCTCAATCTCACTATTATATAACAGGGGTCATCTTACTGCCTGCCACAAAGCTTCCCCATCAAGTATTACAAGGGGTCCTCATGTTTTCTTGCATGAATACCCCTTTAAGGATGATTAATGCCACACTTCCAGAGGGAGGTATATTTATCCTGGGGTATGGATTCGTGTGTGTGTGTGTGTGTGTGTGTGTATGTGTGAGAGAGAGAGAGAGAGAGAGAGAAAGAGACAGGACTGAAGAGGGTAAAATCATCATGGAGTGTGTGCCTCATGATAAGTAATTATTTTTTTCTTTTTCTTTACCCATCTTCCCACCTGCCTCCCCTCTGGTAACCATCAGTTTGTTCTCTATAGTTAAGAGTCTGTTTCTTGGTTTGCCGCTCTCTCTCTCTCTTTTTTTCCTTTGCTCATTTGTTTTGTTTCTTAAATTCCACATATGAGTGAGATCATGTGGTGTTTGTCCTTCTCTGACTGACTTCTGTCGCTTAGCATTGTACTCTCTAACTCCATCCATGTCATTGCAAATGGCAAGATTCCATTCTTTTTATGGCTGAATAATACTCCATTGTGTGTATATACGACATCTTCTTTATCCATTCATCTTTTGATAGACACTTGGGTTGCTTCCATAGTTTAGCTATTGTAAGTAGGCTGCAATAGATATAGGGGTGCATATATGCCTTCGAATTAGTGTTCTTGTATTTTTTGCATAAATACCCAGTAGTGCAATTCCTGGATCATAGGTTAGTTCTATTTTTAACTTTTTGAGGTGATAAGTAATTTAAAATATTTTTATTAAAATAAAACACAAACATTATCACATAAAATGAAGTTATATTAATTTTTCACATCAAATATGGAATTCAAAAATATGTCTCCTTCATCTGACTGTTTCTCCCAAAACACATCCCACTTGACAGAAATTAACAGAGAGCCTCAAGTCAGCAGTCAAATACTGAAGAAGAGGACTTAGAAAACCATAAAACTTTGAAAGTCTCAGAATCAAGAGATAAAGATTGACATGACTTTATTTATCCAAAGAAAAACCCTTCTGGGGGCGCCTGGGTGGCTCAGTTGGTTAAGCGACTGCCTTCGGCTCAGGTCATGATCCTGGAGTCCCTGGATCGAGTCCCGCATCGGGCTCCCTGCTTGGCAGGGAGTCTGCTTCGCCCTCTGACCCTATCCCCTCTCATGTGTTCTTTCTCTCTCATTCTCTCTCTCTCAAATAAATAAAATCTTAAAAAAAAAAAAAAAACCCTTCTGGTAATGGAAGAAACAGAATACCAGTTTAGAGATATTATAAGAAAGTGTGAAACGTGTTGGGAAATTTTTTTTTTAGATAAAGGAATTGTTAGTTAGGATTCATTCATTCATTCATTCATTCAACAAATATTCACTAAACCCCTACTATGTGCCAGGTCTTGTTCTATCCAATGAGGACCCAGCAGTAAACTCCTCCACTCTCACGGAGTTTACATTCTAATGGAGGAGACAGACAATAAACGAACAAATAAATGTGTAACATAATGACAGGTATGAAAAGGGCCATGGCAGAAGTAAAGCAGGATGGTGTGACGGAGGTTGTTGGGAAGCTGCCAGTTTGACTGGGGTGGTCAAGGAAGGCCTGTGTGAAGAAGTAAAGTGAGAGATAGCCACATGTGAGAGAAGACTGTACCGGAGAGAGGGTGCTGTAAAATGCAAGGTGCGTGGAGTGGAACCTTTCCTGGCCTGCTGGGCGATCGATGTGGTTGATGTGACCAGAACGGAGTGAACAAGGGAAGAGTGAGAAGAGATAAGTTGAAGAGGTAGCAGGCTCCTTGTATGTCATGGAGGGATTTGGGATTTTATTCTAAGTATGGTGGGAAGCCAGTGGAGGATTTTTAATGGGCCACTGACATGATGTGATTCAGGGAATTCTTAAGGACAGACTGAGGACTTTCTAAATGGCTATTGCATTATCCTGGGATTTTCACAATACTACAGGAAGTTGTGGGATCTTTTTAATACAAGATACATCAAAAGACAAGACAGAAATTGGGACAGGAAAGAGAAGTTTTTCTCTCTTCGGCAGCTTAAGAATTGGCCCTATAATAGGAATTGTCAGGTGAACTATGCTATAAACTCAATGACCTTTCAGACCCACCTTCTATAACTCTGAGGGTACCTGGTAATCAAGTGAGAAATAGCATACCGTTCATAGTAGACATTTTAAAATTCCTATTCTGATTTTAACAAAAATATCTGTTCATTGTGAGAAATTTGGAAAGTAGAGAAGAGCAGAAAGAAGAAAGTAAAACCACTCACAGTCACATCACCCAGAAAAAAAAGCACCATCAAAATGTGCACGTTTCTTCAACACATTACACAAAATGAGATAGGATAATATTTTTATAAGTGGTGAGTTCTTTCCCTTCCATGTTAAATACAGTAGAACCAATATGATGGTCAGTCTGGATGGCTGTATTAGAGGTGAAACAGTTGTAGGACAATATTTGCCTGGTTATCCCCATGACCAGAGCCTTGGAATGACTCTCAAGATGGACGACGACACAACTGTCTCTCCTAGCAGAGCCTGAACAATTGAGACTCGCTCCTGAGGGATCATTTCAGACCCCATCCCTGTTCTTCAGAGCTCCTTCTCAGGCATGAGTCACTGTCACATCTTCTCTCAGGTGAGTTAGTTCTGAATGTGAGGAAAGCAGTGTTATCACAGGGATAAAGGAGTAAGCCAGCCCGATGCAGGTAACTACAGTCTGAGGAGTAGCTGAAGGTCAGCTTGGTTCAGCCTAACAGATAAAAGTCCTCTGTTCCTTTCAGTTCTTGATGTCCTTACCCTGCCCAAGCCTTCAATTCCCTGGAGACAGAACGAAAGGAAGTCAGATTATTTTGTCTCAAAAGAAAAAAGAAGTTGTTCTCTCCCATGTTCCAATTCGTAGAGTCATGTCTGGGAACTAGGGTGAGGAGAGTGAGGCATTCACCTTGGGCTCATAACATAAGGGGATGCCCAAAACTTCCTAATGATGGTCAATAATATTTTAACACAGTAATTTTTTTAAAGATTTTATTTATTTATTTGACAGAGAGAGAGAGAGCACAAGCAGGGGAAGTGGCAGGCAGAGGGAGAAGCAGACTCCCCGCCGAGCAGGGAACCCAAAGCGGGGCTCAATCCCAGGACCCTGAGATCATGACCTGCGCCAAAGGCAGATGCCTAACCGACTGAGCCACCCAGGCACCCATATTTTAACACAGTATTTTGAAAAACAAAAATTAATGTAAAGCAATCTATCATTTAAAAAGATGTCAAAATTTAGGGGTGCCTGGGTGGCTCAATTGGTTAAGCAACTGCCTTGGGCTCAGGTCATGATCCTGGAGTCCCAGGATCAAGTCCCTCATTGTGCTCCCTGCTCAGCGGGGGGCCTGCTTCTCCCTCTGACCCTCCCCCCCCTCGTGCTCTCTCTCTCATTCTCTCTCTCTCAAATAAATAAATAAAATCTTTTTAAAAATAAATAAATAAAAAATAAAAAGATGTCAAAGTTTAAAATAAAGACAGGATCAGCATTACCAATTTTCCTTTTGCCTCAGGCTCCCATCAAGTTTGGCAGGGCATTGTCACTGATCTTACACAAATACACCCCCCCCCATACCACCAATGACATTGATATTGGACATTTACCTAAATATTCAAAATAAAATAGACATACCAAGGGCAAATAGACTTACAGACAGACACTAAACACCTAAAATGATCAGTTGAGGGGAGAAACACTTCTATTCTAAGCCCCTCTTAGATTAAATTTGCCTCAGAGCAGCTAATTTTGTAACCAAGTTCTGACGCAACAATTTGCCCTGATGCTAACTATTGATCAATCATTACTAGTTAGTGCCCAATAATCCATAAGTCACTGAGAGTCAAATAATGCAATTGTGAAGGTCAGGGGGTTTAAACACAGCCTTTCTACTTGGTGAGCAACCAATATATCTACTGATGGATCTTAAGTCCAACCCAGACTCTTGCTATCAGAGGCTCACTTAGTGCTTTTACAGCCCTTGATCTACCCAGAGTCGTGAATTCTTTCCCTATGAATAATTGTTCATTGTCAAGGATTCTGTGTAATATCACCCAAATCTCCCTTCATTAGCGGAAGGATTAATTCCCTCCAGCTCTTGGGACTTAGTTGTCTGACATTACTCAGCTGTCAGTTCCTCTCAGAATTGCCATGGCAGAAGAAAGCCACCTTACCCACAGTCACACTCCCAGCTGGGAGCAGCCTACCTCCAAAGACTGGCTGAGGCAGGGGTAAAAAAACACCCAGTGCCCTCACCCCAGTTCAGAACAACTCCAAAAGGCTATACCAGCTTCCACACTCTTAGCAGGGTCAGCTGAGGCCTTCTCCCTCTGCCCAACCCTGCTTATTTCTCTTCCCCCTTCTGTTGTTGATCCTGAGAACATTCCTAAATAAATTTCCTGCATGCAAATCTCCATCTGGGAGTTGGCTTTCCAATGAACCCAACCTGCTCCACTTACGGGACTTCCTAACATTATGCTGTCTTAGTTACATAGAGGTGGAACACTTGCTATACAAGGAAACAAAAGTGATTCAGACACTAAGTTCTGCTAATCATCGACATGAAAATTATTGGCACCCTGTATTGGGATATCAATAAAGACATCCCAATATTTTCTCAAGTCTCACCTTTTTTTTTCCTTTTATTTAAGACTTTATTTACTTATTTTTGCACACACGCTCACACAAGAGAAAGAGAGTGAGCATGAGCGGGGGAGGGAGGGAGGGGAGGGAGAGGGAGAAGCAGACTCCCACTGAGCAGGGAGCCCGCTGGGGGATGGGATCCCAGGACCCTGGATCCCAGGACTCTGGGATCATGACCTGAGCCGAAGGCAGACGCTTAACCGACTGAGCCACCCAGGTGCCCTGAAGTCTCACCTTTAATGCTACCATATCCATATGTTTATTCCAGATGACTCTTTTAAATCTTTGCAAAGGCCTAGGAGTTCAAGGTTCAAGAGACCAAAGAAGATTTTTAAATGAATTTTATCTGAGTTGAGGTTCTTTCAGACTCAACTCCATGGTGTTCAGATCTATATTTATGATCTTCTCCTCCCCTTATAATTTAATAATCAAAGTAGAAATTAGCTTGGTGACTAGGGTGGAGAATAGAAGTATAAACCACTTATTCCAACTTGAATCAGTTTAAATGGAGATGTCTTCAACTTAATCAGCCTTTTTCTGGTTCTCTCTCTAAGAGTTGTTGGCCGCTTCTGCTGCTGTTGTTCCTACTGGGAGGGCTAAAAGGAGCCCAGAGGAGGTGACGCAGAGAAAGTAGGATCTGGGTCAGAAGAGGGTTCTATCCAACCTAGGCAGAACATGGCATAGGTGGGTTAGAGAACCAGAGCCATTACCCGGAAGCACTAAGTCTATAGCCAGGCATCAATCCAGAGGCAGATAAGAAAGAAGACAAGAGGGGGCGCCTGGGTGGCTCAGTCGTTAAGCGTCTGCCTTCGGCTCAGGTCATGATCCCAGGGTCCTAGGATCGAGCCCCGCATCGGGCTCCCTGCTCAGCGGGAAGCCTGCTTCTCCCTCCCACTCCCCCTGTTTGTGTTCCCTCTCTCGCTGTGTCTGTCAAATAAATAAAACAAAATTAAAAGAAAAAAAAAAGAAAGAAGACAAGAGAATGAGGAGCCAGGCTGATCCTTGAAAAAACACTGAACACAATCATGTATCTGGCACAATTTAAGGCGTGTGGGTCAAATGAAAGGTAAACGGGTTCTGGAGCTTCCTTGCTCAGGTTGCCTGGTGCATACGGCAGGGATCATCGATGTGGCAATTTCAAATCTGCCCTGCACGATCTCTCAGTCTTCATCCCCTTTTCCCTGAACCCATCTCCTCAAAATGTCACCCACTGAAAATGATAGTGGGGACTAGCAGGTGAAGCATGTGATAGCAAAGAGAGGGTCCCAAGACCCCTCAAATGTCTAACCCTACCACACATTCATTCATTCTTCACACACTGTTTTCCCACACCAAAAGAAGCAACCAGTCCCCCACACACCACATTCTAGGGCATCCTATGATCCCATGACCACAGAACCCTCCTGCCACAGGTATGTGCAATGTACCAGAGAACAGCTTATGGGACAAACCATTGTCCTCCCTCAGCTGATGGAGTGGGAGCATCATGACAGTTCAACCTACAGTGGGGCTGGTGGGTTGAGATAAAAATGGAAAGCTACTCAGTCCAGATTATCCTCTTTTGTAGCGTCCCTGATGAGATCAGGGCTGGAGAAGCAAGGGTGTGACTCACCCAGAATGCAGAACATAGGGCTCCTGGGCCAAGATGGTGACATAGAGTTATAGGTCAGTTTGTTGTTGTTGTCATTGTTTTTCTTTTTTTTTTTTTAAGATTTTATTTATTTATTTGAGACAGAGAGAATGAGAGAGAGAGAG
>NC_138369.1:76600679-76688326 GCF_054177405.1 Leptonychotes weddellii
GACCTGAGCCGAAGGCAGTCGCTTAACCAACTGAGCCACCCAGGCGCCCTGTCATTGTTTTTCAATTGTGTCAGGTTAGGAAAGGTACTTCTAATCCTAATTTTGAGATGCCACGGATGAACCCCAAATACCTTAAGGTTGTCATTAAAAACTTTCAAAATAAAATTTCTCTTACTTTTCTTCAATTTAAAAACACCTCTCAAAAAAAAAAGTAAAAATAAATAAAAACACCTCTCTAGACTACATGAGAGTTTTACAAAAGGAGGCCAAAATATGCCAGTACCTGCAATTCCTTCCATATTACTGTGCCTATATTCCTGGATTCCCAAAAGATTAGGAATCACTGGCCTAAGGTTTCCAAAGTCAAGGTAGATCCCTTTCCCAAGTGACAGGCACAGACCAAACACTCTATCACACCCTATCTAAAGAGAATGGTAAACTTAAAAAAAAAAAAAAATCTCCTAACATGCTCCGTGACCTTGAGCAACAGCTTTCCGCTCCGTGGAGCTCAGTGTTCTACCTTAAATCCAGAAGACTGTGCTCTCTCACACCCAGCCCCCAAATTATCTGACCAGACACTTGCCAAACCCCGCCCCAAACTACCTGGTGATCTTACTACTTCTGAGTCTGACTCCTCCCAGTGACTCCTTCCCTTTTTATCCCTTTGTTAAGTAGCTTCCCCTCTAATGGCTTTTGCTGTGGAAACAGCACCTCCGAACTCCTGCCCGAGACAGCACTCCCCAGCATGAGGGCTGCCCTGCTCCCCGTGGCCAGGGTAACAAATCTTTGCCTTAGCTGCTTGCTTCTGCTCTCCTGGGTAGGCCGAGGTGCGGTAGCTAAGGAGCTGAAGTTGGTGACGTTGGTGAGTAGGCTTTTCTCATTGTTTTTCCCTTAAAACTGTTACCAGCAGGGTCTGATACCCAAGTATCAGGTTTCACTTTACCCCTACTGCTGTCTCCCAGAGACCAAACTCAGAAAGTGAATCATCCAGTTTCGCAAGTTTCTCCTAACGAATACTTAACGTGTCCTGACAAAAAGTGTTTGCTTTGGTTATTTGTGCCTTTGCTGCTATTATTTATTTATTCACTTACCTCACAGCTGCCTTGAGTGCATTTCCTTCTGATAGCCACAGGATGCTGCGGGGGAAGCCTCAGCTAGCCACGTTAGCACCAGGAGCTAACCAGGCTTCCTTCAGTGTAATGATTATTTAAAAACAGTCATCTTCTGCATGAAGTAGCCCCTTCCCCTTTTCTTTATCAGGAAATTGGAAACTATATTTGTAAACAGATTTTGAAGCATAAAAGTGAAACTAAATTCGAGATTTCGAGGAGGACTTCCTGATATGTAGATTTGGTTGATCATTAAAATAACGTTTTCTCCACCCGGGGCACATGTGACAAGTTATGGGAAAAGAGGGGTGGCTGGTGCGAGAGGTTAAGGAAAGAAAATATACTGTTGACGTTGCCTTCAGAATAGGTAGGAAGGGGGTTTGCCAAGTGAAGGGGATTTATCACTTCATCTGTATGAGTCCTGGGATTAATCCCTCGGTTTCTCTGTCTGTGATTTTCTCTGTTTCTCTACTTCTCTTGAGCTGTTTCACTCAGTCTCCTCCGCCTCTGACCCTCTCTTTGTCTTTCACACCCGCTCTCTCAATCTCTTTCTCTTCCTCACCTTTTTTTATTTGATAGTCTGAAAATATGCTGACAAATAAGTAAATTTTCTTACTGTAAGAATACTCAATTTATTTCTATAATTTGCAGGGAGGTCATCGTTTACCTAAAAATCAAACATGAAGTTCCTATTTCCTCAGCTTAGTGTATTCAGAACTCCTTTCTTTCCCTTCTACAGAAACAAATTTCCTGACCATATGATTATGCAAATTATCTTTACTAGGTCCTAAGTCAACACATGAGAGAGAATCAGAGAAACATATCATCAATTTATTTACAAATGATTTACCAGCTGTCACACTTCGGTGCTGAAAAAAAAAAAATGTGTCATATCATGTACCTTCTGTAGAGAAATCCGTGCAAGTTGGACTTTTACTTATATTCATGGGTTCCTGGCCAACACGTGCATTAAGCAAGTGTGGGGACGCCGCGGAAATGGGACTGTCAACACTGTCAGCCTGTGGCAAGTTGGTTGAGAGGTAATCCTCTCTGAGATACTACCATGAACTTGCAGTTAACCGCATGTGGTCGATTCACTCCCTGTTTTACTCCAGCGCAGGCTCACTTCCCTCGACTACCAAACTGTTGTGGGCTTCCTTTCTCCCCCTTCATGCTCAGTTACCATGTGTTCAGGGACTACAAGTTAATTCTTCCCTAAGAAAAACCTGACAGGGGTGCCTGGGTGGCTCAGCCGGTTAAACATCTGCCTTCGGCTCAGGTCATGATCCTGGAGTCTTGGGATCGAGCCCCGCATGGGGCTCCCTGCTTATCAGGGAGCCTGCTTCTCCCTCTGCCTGCCACTCCCCCTGCTTGCTTTCTCTCTCTGACAAATAAATAAATAATATCTTTAAAAAAAAGAAAAGAAAACCTTACAAAGATAGCTCTCCTGGAGCTAAAAGGAATAAATCATATTTATCACACAAGGCTAATGTTAATTTTTCCTACCAAGGCTTTCTTCCATTAATGGTAGATGAAGGGCGACTTAATACAAATTTCTTGGCCCTTACAAAACAATATCTAAGGACTTAAGCAATGAGATACTACTTTCTTCTTTTTATTGATTATGGAGAATATATGACTATAAATGGTTAAATTATATGCCCAGGCAAATCCTTAGAAAATCATTAGAACCGGAATAAAAGAAAGGTGCCTCTGCTCAAAGTGGTAACCTTTGTAACAATAACCAATCATTACTCAATGCTTATTATATGCCAGGCATTGTTCTGAGAGTTCGATATGGAAGATGTCACATTATCCTCCCATATATGCCAGGCATTGTTCTGAGAGTTCGATATGGAAGATGTCACATTATCCTCCCAACAACCCTGTAAAGTAGGGTTGCTAGGAAAACACAGGATACCCAGTTACATTTGAATTTCGGGTAAACAAATAATTTTATAGTATAAAGTATGTTTCGTGCAATATTTGGGCATCCTGTAGTTTGGTTTGCTACATCTGGCAACTGTTCTATAAAGTTTTATAAAAACCTTACTATCTCGGGCGCCTGGGTGGCTCAGATGGTTAAGCATCTGCCTTCGGCTCGGGTCATGATCCCAGGGTCCTGGGATCGAGCCCCGCATCGGGCTCCCTGCTCAGCGGGGAGCCTGCTTCTCCCTCTGCCTCTCTCTGTCTCTTATGAATAAATAAATAAAATCTTTAAAAAAAAAAAGCTTACTATCTCTATTTTATAGATAAAGAAATTGAGGCACAAAGAGGTTAAACAACTTGGCCATAGTTACACGGTAACCGTGGTGTAGTCAGGATTTGAATCCAGGCTGTACGATCGAGGAGGCTATGCCCCTAATCACTACACATATTCCATTCCTGCTGTGTTCATTTAAGCCAGCACATGGAGCTGAGATCTCACCCTGGAGGTTAGGTGTACAGACTTAACACATCATCAGTAGGTAGTTTCCTTGCTGTTTCTCTGTGATCCAAGAATAATAAATCTTTCCCACTTCTGTAAAGCTGTTCTTGGCAGAAAGAGGAGGAAACTGTCCTTGGTTCTTGTTCTGTCTCATGAACAGAGTTATCACACAATCTTTTAAAACAGGTTTATCAACATGTGTCCCACAGGATACTAGTTTGACAAGTTGTTAACAGGAGTTGCTTGGCTAAAAAAGTGGGTTTCAATAGTCAAATCCGTTTTGGGAACAGAACAAGGGTTACGCTGTATTTCAGGTCTCTAAAGGGCAAGACTCCTCAGTCTTTAATATTCTAATATGTGTGGGCACCTGGGTGGCTCAGTTGGTTAAGTGTCTGCCTTTGGCTCAGGTCATGATCCCGGGGTCCTGGGATCAAGTCCCATATCGGGCTCCCTGCTCAGTGGGGAGTCTGCTTCTCCCTCTCCCTCTGCCCCTCCATTCATGCTCTCTCTCTCTCTCTCACTCTCTCGCTCTCTCTCAAATAAATAAATAAAATTTTAAAAAAAATAATAATATTTTAATATGTGCTGTAGCTTTAAAGGAACGGATCTAGTAGTAAACTATATTTCCTAAACTTTGACCACAGAATCCACCTTCTTCTTTTTCCAGAGTGTCCCATTAGAAAACCCTTAGAGAATCATTATTTCTAACTTTTTAGAGAGAGACTAATAAGTATGGTGAGTATGGGAGGTCAAGGGAGACGTCTCTTGGTTGCCTTTTTCAGGAGGGACCTGAATTTAGTGACCGCCAGGATTAGAAGTAGAAGTAGGACATTCCAGGCAGGTAGAACATCACCACCCTGAGGCTAGAACAATGTATTGATGGAAGAGCAGGGGCTCTGTGGCTAAGTGTTTTTAGCAAGAGCCTAAGGTAGTAACATCGAGGTGGGCAGGGCCAGATCAGGTAGGATGATGTAACACACAGAATCTGCTCAGCCGACTTGATGGAGAAGGATCATTCATGGGGGTACCAAACCATGGCTCTTTTTTTAAAAAGGTTACCTGTGATCTAAAAGGATGAAGTGAGGGGCACCTGGGTGGCTCAGTCGTTAAGCGTCTGCCTTCGGCTCAGGTCGCGATCCCAGGGTCCTGGGATCGAGCCCCGCATCGGGCTCCCTGCTCCGTGGGGAGCCTGCTTCTCCCTCTCCCACTCCCCCTGCTTGTGTTCCCTCTCTCGCTGTGTCTCTCTCTGTCAAATAAATAAATAAAATCTTTTAAATAAATAAATAAATAAAAATAAAAGGATGAAGTGAATGTGATGTGGTGAGGAAAACAGTGGGTAGCAATCATGAAAACTAGGAGATCTGGACGGCTCATTCAATCTCTTTGAACCTCAGTTTCCTTCTTTGTTCAGGACAGCAATAGGGCCAGCCTGGCCTCACCGGAGTTGTGAGAATTGAAAGAGAGAGCAGGGAAAAGACTGTACAAAATGTGGAGGGTTGCAACCACGTAAGGGGTTGTTCTCCTGGATGTCTTCCTATTGCAATTACCACTAGGACTGCAAAATAGTCCTAGGGCTGACCCTATATGTTTAGGTTTCTAAAGGATTTCATAGAGTATGATTGCTGGACTGAGAACAGAAGTTATAAATTCGGCAGAGCTGCATTTAAGAAGTTTGCCTTACCACAGGCTTAAAAGAGCACCGAGGCGGGGCGCCTGGGTGGCTCAGTCGTTAAGCGTCTGCCTTTGGCTCAGGTCATGATCCCGGGGTCCTGGGATCGAGCCCCGCATCGGGCTCCCTGCTCGGCGGGAAGCCTGCTTCTCCCTCTCCCACTCCCCCTGCTTGTGTTCCTGCTCTCGCTGTCTCTCTCTCTGTCAAATAAATAAATAAAGTCTTTAGAAAGAAAAAAAAAAAAGAGCACCGAGGCACAGTCCAGAGGCTCCAGCTGAAACTCCAGGAGCTCAAGAATGCACGTGTGCACTTGAGGGTACTAACATATGCATGCGGGCGCATGCACCCGCACACATAGTGATTTCCAGCATCTGGGGGCAGGGAAGGGATGGTTTATTAATTGTCTCTGGGAGACACCCCTTCTGAAGAGCTCACAGCATGTGTGAGTCACTACCTCAAAAACCCTTAAAACCTACTACAGTATAAGGGAGTACAATTATTCCTGACCTGTAAGGACAGAGTAAGAAAACTTGTTCAAACCTGTGATTATGTTCCAGGGTTCTGCTGTTTAACCCTCCTCTAAGGGAACCATGCTTATTTTTCTCCCCAGCCTATACTGTCATTTAGATGCATAATCTCAGTTTTATTTTTTAAATAGGATTTGGGATTGTTTCTTACATCAAGGTTTTCCTCTAGTGCAACACCTCCCCCTCCCCCCGCAACACACAGAGCTTCCAATCTCAGAGGAAAAGACCAGAGTTTATAAAGAAGCCCCAGATCCCAGATCACCCACTGGTGGTGGGATGCTGAGGGGTGCGTTTTAGCAGAGAAATGAGCCCCTTACACGGGTTAAGAATGCTGGCTTTGAAGGCACACGGTTTGTGTTTGGCTCTCTGCTGTGCCACTTACACGCTGTGTGACCTTGGGGAGGTCACTTACCTAGGGCTGATTTCCTTGTTTGTGAAATGAAGACAATAATCATAAATGCTTTGGAGAACTGATGAATGGATTCAATCATGAGAAGCATTTAGCACAGTTTCTGGAACACAGCAAGCATTCAAAACACCTTGAAGAGTTATTGTGGTCATAGGCTGGTAGGAAGTGTTGTAAATTATTTTGCTACAATGTCTCTCATCTGACTTCCCTTTGGCTAACTCAGGAGTTCTCGACCAGAGATGATTTTGCCCCCGATGGCACATTTGTCAGTGTCTGGAGAACTTTTTGGTGATGACAATTAGGGACTGCTCCTGGCATCTAGTGTGCAAAGGCCAGCCACGCTGCTAAACATTCTTCACTGGACAGGATGGCCCCTCACAAGGAATTATCCAGCCCAAAATGTCAACAGTGCTGAGGTTGAGAAGCCCTGGAAACTAAACATTGTAGGATTTATAATCTACTGAAACCATGTAACAGTTTTAGTTACTCAGATCTAGGAAAGTATTTTGCACAATTACCTGGGATCTAAAAAGTCAAAAATATGTTTGGATTATAGAAAGAGCACTAATGAGGGGCGCCTGGGTGGCTCAGTTGGTGTCTGCCTCCGGCTCAGGTCAGGATCCCAGGGTCCTGGGATCGAGCCCCCACATCAGGCTCCCTGCTCAGTGGGGAGTCTGCTTCTCCCTCTCCGTCTGCCACCCCACACACACACACTCATGCTCTCTCTAATAAATAAATAAAAATCTTAAAAAAAAAAAAGAGCACTAATGATTAGCCTTGATAATTTCTGAGATTATGCAGCCTTTCTTCCAGCCATGAAGGGACCATTCATAACAGCAGTTTCTTACCTGACCAAAATTATTTCTTAAGATCCACTACACCGGGGCGCCTGCGTGGCTCAGTTGGTTAAGCGGCTGCCTTCGGCTCAGGTCATGATCCTGGAGTCCTGGGATCAAGTCCCACATCGGGCTCCCTGCTCTCAGCAGGGAGTCTGCTTCTCCCTCTGACCCTCCCCCCTCATGCTTTCTCTCTCTATCTCATTCTCTCTCTCAAATAAAGAAATAAAATCTTTAAAAAAAAAAGATCCACTACACCATGGTCTCTGTTTGCTGTAGCCTGTTCTACTGCGATTTTTATTTCTCACCAGTTAAGGGGACCAGAAGATAAGTTTTCTTTAGACACCAGAGACACAGCCCAGGTCCTATAAGCCTCTCTCACTTCCTTGGAATCCCATCTGGAAGATGGCCAACATTTAGGACTGTTCCTTATTCCGTGTCTACCGGAGCATCTTAGCCAGGTGGTGTCAATGACAAGTGCAGGAAATCCCAAATAATGCAACGTGTTATGTGGCCCTCCTTTGTATTAAAAATATTTGCTGGCATCATGGCATCAGGATAGACGTCATCTTGGATTTCTTGAGTGCTTTTCATGTCTTATCTTTCGCTTACAAAATAGCTTTGTATTTAGTTTGGTATTTTATTCAGAAAGCACATGGGAGTCATAAAATACCAAGGTTTTGGAAGTCCAGACTACTCTCCCCACAGAGGAAAATGTGCAATCAAAATAGCATGACATGCATGCAAATTCAGAAGTATGCTCTTAAAATATTAAGAATTAGCTTTTCTAATCTCCCTCTCCATAAATCCTTTATCTCTAATCTAAAAACTAATCATTGGCTCAAGACGGTCACAAATTATATGTGGCATTTAAATCTACTATTTTAGCATATGTAAAAATTTTAACACCATAATTGAGGAAGAATACTTCTCATCAGTCTGTCTGCAATAAAGTGATCTTGCTAAGCTTTGTGTTCCTTCTTGCCCCAATATACAAACCAGTCTCCATGAGTGACTCACCTGCTTTCTAATGACTGACCGTCTTGTTACTTACATTACCTGAAACACAAGAAAGTGTTAGTGAGCTTAAAACAGCGCTTCTTAACCTGAGATTTACCTGGGAAGGTCTTTTTTTGTTTTTTTTTTTTAAGATTCTTTTATTTATTTATTTGAGAGAGTGAGAGCGAGAGAGCATGAGCAGGGGGGATGGCGGATGGAGAGGGAGAAGCACACTCCCCGCTGAGCAGGGAACCCAATGCAGGACTCGATCCCAGGATCCTGAGATCATGACCTGAGCTGAAGGCAGACCCTTAACCGAATGAGCCACCCAGGCACCCCTTACCTGGGGATGTCTTTAAAATCCTGATGCCCTGGCCACATGCCAAGGTTAAGAACCAGTGGTTTAGAAGAAAATCTATTAGGATGAGCTGAGGCAAAACACCTAAGTGAAATTTGTAATGTTACTGTCTTGATCTATTTTCAGGTATTTAGGCATGGAGACCGAAGTCCCATTGAAACCTTTCCTAACGACGCCATTAAGGAATCCTCATGGCCACAAGGATTTGGCCAACTCACTCAGGTTGGTTGGATTTTCAACTAAAGTTTGCTGATGAGTCTTAAGGGAAACTATGTGGAGTTTGTAATACATTGAAACCATATAACCACTTCAGTTACTCAGATCTGGGAGATTATTTTGCACAATTACCTAGGAACTAAAAGTCGAAAATGTGTTTTGATTGTGAAAGGCGAGGCACTAATGTTTAACTTCGACAATTTCTGATCATGACCAAGTCACCCCTAGTGACTAGTAACTGTAGGAAAATTGTATAAAATTGCTCGTTTTGATCTTTTTTTGCCCTGTTTGGGTTTATTAAAGCCTAAGAGCTGTGCATGGCAACAGATGAATACATTAGCTTAAAGATGCTGAGGAGAGCCAAGAGATACTTGGAAGCCTGCCCCCTGAGTTTCTCAGCCTCTTCCTGAGGAAGTAGAAAATAATATTATAATCGATAAACTGAATCGGCAGGGTTGGGAAGACAGGATTCCTCTGGAAGTGCTGATATCAAATTTTATTTTTAATCAGCTAGATATACTGGGATCGAGGCCTTCTTATAAATGGTCTTAAACATAGGGAGCCCTACTTCCTAAAGAGCACCAAAGGAGAAGGTGAAGGCGGGGTTGGTGGGGGACAGAGGCATCTGTAGTCACTGCCCCCGTGACCCACTCCCTTCTCTTGCAAGAGTGGATGGCTCTTCTGTTTGGAGCCAGAGACCACGTGTGTTGCTTCTGTCCCGACCAAAGCAATGTTTAAATACATTAAGAAAATGTCATAGAATGTTTAGAGTTGAATGTCTCTAAACATTTAACCAAATATGTAACTAAGCATTTAAACCAATGGGTCTCAGTCTTGGCTAAACATTGAAATTATTTGGAGAGCTTTAAAAAATATCGATGTCTGTCTGCCTCCCAGACAGAGATTCTTATTTAATTCATCTAGGGTATGACCTGGATATTGGGATTTTTAGAAACTCCTTAGTTGATCAGTTGACTCTAATGTGCAGCCAAGTCTGAGAATCACTTCCCTAATTCGACCACAATGTTTCATAGAGGAGAAATCCCACAGAGGCTGTTTGAGGTCAGCATCTTTTGGCTCCCCGGTCAGAGCTCCTCCCACCATACCTCACTCCTACCCAGCTTTCGGCTCCTTAAACGAGAGAACATATATTATGAAATGATCACTGTTATAAATTTAGTCAACATCTGTCATTTCATAGAGATACAATAAAATGAGAAAGCAAAAAAAAAAATATTTTTCCTTGTGATGAGAACTCTTGGGATTTACCTTCTTAACAACTTTCATATGTATTATAGAGCTATTTTATCCATAGTCGTTACGCTGTACATTAAATCCCTACTACTTATTACCTTGTAACTGGAAGTTTGTACCTTTTGACCACCTTTTCCCCAATCCTCTCCCCCCCATCCCCTGCCTCTGGTAACCACAAATCTGATCCCTTTTTCTAGGAGTTTGGTTTTAAAAATTTTTTTTAGATTTCACATATAAATGAGATCATATAGTATTTGTCTTTCTCTGTCTGGCTTATATTATTTATATTATTTAGCATAAAGTCCTCAATGTTTATCGATGTTGTCATAAACAGCAGGATTTTATCATTTTTTATGGCTAAATAATATTCCATTATGAGGGGTGTGTGTGTGTGTGTGTGTGTCTACCAAACTGTATGCTGTATATCTTGAACTTATACAGTGATGTATGTCAATTATATCTCAATAAGACTTGGGGAAAAAAAGAAAAAATGCAGATTCTAATTCAGCAGGTCTGACATAGGCCTAAGAGTCTTTATTTCTAATATACTCCAAGGTGAAGCCAGTGACGCTGGTACATGGCCACTCTTGAAGTCGCAAGGTTCTAGAGCTCAAATTCCTGCCCTTGGCCAGGTACTTGCAATCTACATAATGACAAGGTGATGGCTTTCTAAGTCAGTGGTTCTCAAAGTGTGGTCCCTGGACAGGCAACATCACCATTACTTGGAAACTTGTCAGAAGTGTAAATTGTCTGGCCCTCCCCACTGAACCAGAAACTCTGGGCTTCATTTCTGGGAACCTTATTTTAATGAATCCTCCAGGTGATTCTGTGCATGCTGACAGTTGAAAACCACTGCGCTATAGAAGATGACTCTTCAAAATTCAGCTGTAAGTTAGTACAACAAATTAGGCCCAAAGTACCTGCTTCTTTAGCTACCCATGTCATCCAGGAAACTAGCAAAACTCAGAGCACACATTACTCTTTCCCCACCTCCTTCCCCATCCTAGGGGGGTGGTGATGATCATGGTAGCCAGGAATACAAGCAAAGGAAGGAGTCGGGCCAAGCAGAGGTTATAGGGACCACATCCTCTCTGATTCCTGAAGTTCTAATAAAACTCGGGATTAAAGACAGACTTGAAGGTAGTGTTTCTCAAAGCATGGCACTCTGCTGCACGGATCTGAATCACTCGGGGCACTTGTTAAAATGCAGATTCCAGGGCCACCCTGGGATCTAACAAGCAGGAAATCTCTGGGGGAAATGCTGAAGCATCTGCATTTCAACAAGCATCCCTAGGTAATTTTGCTTCTGATGCACAGTAATGCTTGAGGATCACTGAACTAAAGCAATATTTCTCAGTGATTACTGGCCATCAGAATTTTAATAAGCTTGTTAAAAAGGGGTTCCCGAGCTCCACTCCCTGCCAAAAATTCTGGCTCAGAAGGTCAAGGTGGGGCCTAAGACTTTGGTTTCTAACATACTCCCAAGTGATGCTAATACTGCTGATCCCCAGACCACACTTTGGGTGACAGATTCTAGTTTTTCAGGAACCAGGCGTAAATAAACTGTGCAGATAATAAATCATTATACCCAGAGGTTGACAGTGATCTTCAGATTCATCAAGTCCAACCCGTTATCAGATGGTTGAGTTTCTTCCACAAAACCTCCACCAAGTGGTCAACCAGCTGTCTTGAATGTTTCACCAACAAAGATGAGCCAGTGGTGTTCTACCACACCAGAGATGAACGATTTACTTAGATCAATCACCAGCTATTAACTGTGCAAAGCTCTATGTTAAGTGCTAATGAAGGTGCATGAGTTTTCTCAAGGAGTCATGGCTAAAGATTTATTACAACTGTTTTTTCTTGTTTTCATTTAAAAATATGTCGTTGTCGAACTATGAAATTACACCATGGTTTGCTCTACACATTCAATAAGGAGAGATGAGACTCATACATGAAATACACAGAATTTACTTTCACTGATTTTTGCTTTTATTTGTTCCCATAGCTGGGCATGGAACAGCATTATGAACTTGGACAGTATATAAGGAAAAGATATAGAAAATTTTTGAATGAGTCCTACAAACGTGAACAGGCAAGTTGGGGAGCCAAGAGTGGGAACCTATTTCCTTGAAAGAATTTAACATAATGTTGCATTTATAAAAGTGCTTTTCCAGTTTCCCAAAGAACTTACACAAGTCAGAGATCTTATTTACAAATGTACTCCTCTTTTTTTAAGGATTTTGTTTATTTATTCGAGAGAGAGAGAGAAAATGAGAGCATGAGTCAGGGGGGAGGGGCAGAGGGAGAGGGAGAAGCAGACTGCCCTCCAAGCAGGAAGCCTGATGCAGGGCTCTATCCAAGGACCCTGGGATCATGACCTGAGCCGAAGGCAGTAATTTAACCAACTGAGCCACCCAGGCACCCTAAATGTACTCCTCTCTATACAAATACTTTGTTCCTAAGAAATTTATGAACATGACTAAGTGCAAAATTTTATGGACACCCATTGGCTTGGCAATTAGCCACCACTTAATTGGTCTCTTTGTCAATTCAACTATTGACATACCAGGTGGAATTCTCATAATACTGTCTCTTCTACAGTAGATATTATGATCATGATGCTACCACAATGTTTGCTAATGTTTTCATATGAGTGTCCTGGCCTTTCTCAAATGTACTCTTTGCTCCACGGGGAAAAATGCACAGTTCCAATCAGTTGGAATCTCCTTTGATTTTCCCACTCTAGGTTTATATTCAAAGTACGGACATTGATCGGACTTTGATGAGTGCTATGACAAACCTTGCAGGCCTATTTCCCCCAGAGGGTATCAGCGTCTGGAATCCCAGTCTACCCTGGCAGCCCATCCCAGTGCACACACTCTCTCTTTCTGAAGATCGGGTGAGTATTCTGGAAAAACCTCCTATTTGGCCTAGGAGGAGGAAGGCAGGTTGCCCAGTACTTGTGGGTTTGGAGGTCTAGACACTGCTTGGTCTGTGCAATCTTAATCCTTTTCTAAATAAAGCTGCTAAGGACAAAGTAGGACATAGGAAGCCCCAGGAAGAGAGAGTAGGAACAGAATTTCAGTTTGGACCTTTATCATCCACTTTGTTTTGCCACCCTTTCAACAAATGGCAACATGGGGGCACCTGGGTGGTACAGTCAATTAAGCGGCCAACTCTTGGTTTTGGCTCAGGCCGTGATCTCCCAGTCATGGGATCGAGCCCCACATTGGGCTCTTTTGCTCCACGCTCAATGCCAAGTCTGCTTGAGTTTCTCTCTCCTTGTCCCTCTGCCCTTCCCCACCACGTGCTCACTCTCTCTCTCTAAATAAATCTTTTTAAAAAAATGGCAATTTGCCCCTCTCCATCTTCACACACACACACACACACACACACACACACAGAGTTCCCCCTTGTTCTACTTTCAATTCCCAAGCTTTTGGTGCCCCACATAGGGTTCTCCTCCCTCCAGAATATTCTAAGACCTCTCTACCTACAAAATACCCCTCCCCACATGAAAACCCCCATTCTGAGGTGGGGAAAAAAGAAAAGAGTTGAGGGCATAGTCAGTGACCAGCACTTTGATATGTGCCACCATATTTACCTTTCATAACAACCTTCAATGGGCAATATTACTGTTCTCCTTTTATAGCCAGGGAAATATGTGCTCAGAGAAAGAAACAAAATAGGCCCAGTGCCGCAAAGATGGTAAGCATCGCTACTGGGACTAGAACCAGGCCTATCTCATTCCAGAGCAATTTCCTTCCCTATAAACTAGTGGTTCTCAAAGTTATTATATTAGAATTACCTGAAAAAATTTTTTTCAAATCCTGGCACCTAGGGCACTCTCTATAACAAATCGGGATCTCTGAGGGTGGGATGTAGGCATAGTACTTTTAAAATAATCCCCCTGGATGATTCTAGTGGACAGCCATGTGTGAGAACCAGTACCATAAACCAAGCTGCCTGAATGAGGCTATTTGAGAGAAACTCTCAAATTTATTTTGCACTGGGTAGGATGCACCAAAAGCTCTTCAATATTTTCAGAGGAATTGCTTTTGGTTTTAAATAGTATAAAATAAATCTAACTAATCTCCCAGGTGTGGAATTTAAGACTATATGAAGGAGGGGCACCTGGGTGACTCAGTCGGTTGGGTGTCCGATTCTTGATTTCGGCTTGGCTCATGATCTCAGGGTGGTGAGATCGAGCCCTGCTTCAGGCTCTGATGCTGGGCGTAAAGACTGCTTAAGTTTCTCTCTCTCCCTCTCCCTCTGCTCCTCCCCCTTCTAAAAAATAAAAATTAAAAGAAAAAAAAAGACTATTTGAAGGGAAAGTTTTGGGACAAGGAATCCGTGCTGATTCCCCTGCAGTCCCACTGTAAGGATGACCATGTCATCTCTTGGTAGCTGAGGTTTAGCATGACTTCTGTACTTGGACTGTTGCCCAGGGGCCCCTGGGGTAGGCTTCCAACCTCTTTGCCCTGCCAGTACTCCTAGACATTTGACTTAACTGTTGCATCTGATGACATAAGAATCTTTCCCAAATACTTTGTAGAAACAGCCTGACCCTGTCAACCTCACTCAAGGTAAGTCTACTCCAACCACTTTTTCTGGTTTCCTGACAAGACAGGATGATTTGTTTGTACCTCTTTCCTTCACAGAATCAAGAGAGAAGTATTATGATGATCAGTATTCTTAGGAGTTTGTGAATATTTTCTTCCAAAAGAAAAAAAAATCACTTTTGCCACAGCCTTTTCTGCATAGATAGACATGGACAGCAGCACCAAATTTAGCCAGTGTAGACCAAGGTAGATGTTTAATCCTTAATCCCAAAAGATAGTAATAAAATTATGTAGGAAAGAGACTATAGGAGCTATCAGAAGAGGAAAAGAGAGGGGCGCCTGCGTGGCTCAGTCAGTTAAGCGTCTGCCTTCAGGTCAGGTCATGATCTCGGGGTCCTGGGGTCGAGCCTGCTCCCTCTCTGCTTCTGCTCCTCCCCCCTGTTCATGCACGCTCTGTCAAATCAATAAAATCTTTAAAAAAAGGAAAAGAGAAACAAAGGGGAATGAGGAAGAGAAGCAAGATTATCTACCCATGGCTTCCAGCTATGTCCTCACTAAGATAAAAACAGTTCTAACATCAACTAAGAAACCTAACAAACATCCATCAGTCAATACACAGTTATTCCCAGAGCTGTGCTAAGTGCTGTAGAGAAACATGAGGCCAGGTTTCTTCCCTAATTTATCACCCATTTGATGAAAACAGATTTGCATGTGTGACACGTGTAGACCAAGATACCAAGTGGTGGGCGATGAAGCAAGGACAAGCTGCACCTGCTCGAGGAGCTCACAAAAGGACGCCCGTGGCTCTACCACAGGGCAGCCATTCCAGTCTTCACGGAGAGAGTGAGAGCTTGAACCAGACCTCGGAGGAGGGAAGGAAAGGAGAAGAAGGCAGCCCAAAAGCATGGCAGTGGGTGAATATACAGAGGGCTTGCCCTTCTGTGTCCAGAGTTCTTATTTAGAAGGAATGAAAATGTCTGACCATGTTGGGCACAGACAGGAGAAACTAAATATTTCAGGACGACTTGTGAAAACCTGGTTAAGAAATGGAAGACCTTTTGTGAATTGCAAAATGCTGGTCAAATATTGAGATGATTATCCCACTTATTTTCAGCCTCTTTCAAGATGTGGAATGGGAAAACAAAAGTCTAGGAAGGCTGAGTAATTCACTAAAACCTAGACCTTTAAATGGAGAGTCCTGTGCCCATTCCTCCGCAGTGCCATTCCTTCGGTGGGAAAGTTGGAAGGCCATGCAGGGAAATTGAGCTGTAAAGCCACGGACATAAAAAGAACCTGTGCACGTTCGTTCTTCAGTCCTGTGCGCACATGATGAGCCGTGCTCTGAGGCATCTGTCTGACCACGGTTTGGAAGGAAAGGATACTGGAGCCTCAGAGAACAGCTGTTGAAGCCATTCAGGAATGAGGAAACGAAGGTTTGAAATTAGATGGTAAAGACATGAGAGGAAGGAAAGAAAAGTAAGGCAAATGATAGAATCAGGAAGCAACTTATTTTTATTTTTTTAAGATTTTATTTATTTGAGAGAGAGAGTATGAGTGGGGGGGAAGGGGCAGAGGGAGAAGCAGACTCCCCACTGAGCAGGGAGCCGGATGCAGGGCTTGATCCCAGGACCTCAGGATCATGATCCGAGCCAAAGGCAGACGCTTAACCCACTGAGCCACCCAGGTGCCTCAGGAAGCAACTTATTTTGAAAAAGTTTTCAGAGCAGCTACAAATATGCCAGGCTCTGTTCTAGGCACTGACAACACAGCAATGGACAAGACAGACAAGATTCTGGCTGTCCTTGAGATGACATTTTATAGGAAATAGATGATAAAGTAAAAAATAGTAATAATCTCAAATGGCGATGAGTTCCCCAAAGGAAATAAAGCAAGGTAATGTGATCATGGCTGGACCTGAGTTAGAAGAGCCTGGTGGGGGTCACCAGGGGCAAGGTCTCGGGCAGGGAACAGTCTGCAGAGCCCCCAAGCCTGAGTTCAGGGGACAACAAGGAGGCCCCAGTGTTGCTGGAGAAGAATAAGGGGGCAGTAGCAGGAAAGCAGGACAGAGATCTCTAGGGTTAACTGAGTTTGGATTTTATTCCAAGTAAGATGAAAGCCTGTGAAGGTTATAAACTACAAAATGGCATGATCTGATTAATGCTTTAAAAAGATTTGTATTTATAAAAATAAAACAAAAAGGATTAGGGTAGCTATGGTATGGAGAATGAATTGTAAAGATGGAAAGAATGGATGGATGCCTACTGACCAGATAGGAGGCTCTTGCATTAGTCGAAACACAGGTTATGATAGTTTGGACTGGGAGGGAACAATGAATATGATGAAGAGGAGTCTATTTTGGATATATCTTGAAAGTAAACAAGCAAAACTGATTAGTCTATGAAACAGGATGATAAATTTTACCATTGGCCAAAGTAGATAGATTACAAAGGCAAAATGGTTAAAAATGAAGTTGACTTCAGTTTTGTACATGTTAAACTTGATGAAGCAAAGAAACATCCAAGAAGTGATGTCCACTAAGGGCTGGAAAGAGAAGACCAGCCACAAATGGAAAGTCAGAGCAACAAAATAAGCTGAGGAGTCACTAGCCTAGAGATAAGGTTACAGAGGATGAGGACTGTCCAATTTAAACTCACCCCTTTGTCCTCATAATGGGTTTTAATAATAATATTATTAATAATAATGCCCTTATTTGGACTGGAACTTAAGTCAATGAATGGTTAATCAATCTCTATCCAGAACTCTTTTTCATTTCTTTTTTTTTTTTTTTTAAGATTTTATTTATTTGACAGAGAAAGAGACACAGTGAGAGAGGGAACACAAGCAGGGGGAGTGGGAGAGGGAGAAGCAGGCCTCCTGCAGAGCAGGGAGCCCAGTGCAGGACTTGATCCCAGGACCCTGGAATCATGACCTGAGCCGAAGGCAGACGCTTAATGACTGAGCCACCCAGGCACCCCCTCTTATTCATTTCTCTATAGTCGTGTGCATGGGGTGGAGGGGCAGGATGCCTTTGCACACACATGTGTATCTCATGCTAGAAATATAAGAGGTCCAGTAGGAATCGAGATAATAGTTATATCAACATGGAAAACCAGGAAGTGTGAATATTTACCAACAAAGTCCTATTTAGGCAAGTTCATGAAAGGGGGGGAGAAAAAAGCTTTTCAGTTCTGGGTGCATATCCTACTATGTAAGACTTACAGACCATTTATCTCTTTTTCCTCAATTTTAGAATTTCCATTCAGCTCAAACACATTTGAATCTTTTATTCAGATCACTTTGCACCTAATGAGGCTTAAAATATGGCTGCAGCTTCTTTAGCAAAGTTCTTCTGACTAATAAAGAATTTGTGGTTTTTCTTTTGTCCTCAGTTGCTATACCTGCCTTTCCAGGACTGCCCTCATTTTACAGAACTTAAGGAGGAGACTCTCAAATCGACGGAATTCCAGAAGAGGTTGCATCCTTACAAGGTTAAAAATCATGTCATTTAGTGTTGCACAGGAGGATGAGGGTCAAGAAAAAGGATGAAGCTCCAGCTTCTTAAAAAGTGTGGGAGGAATGTGTCTGCCAGTGGCCAGTTAGAGCAGTGGGTTAAAACATTTAATGACAGTCAGTCATCACTGTCTGGTCCCCTTCCCTGCGTGGGGCCACAAGCCAGTAAAGAAGCCAGTCCCTTTCTAATCCTATACCCATGTGCCAGAAGGAACCAGACGAGAGTGCATGGCTGGGTCAGAATAAATGCAAGGCTAAAATGATCTGCCCTAATGACGCTGAGGGGCTGGGACCATTGATTTCATATATAAAGGATAGTCTTTTTTATTTTGTTTCCACTTTGCAAAATACCCCTTTTTAAAAGACGATGCTTAAAAGGTAGATATAATGCTTTGTGTTTTTAAAAAACAAAATTTTGAATCTCTAACACATTTCCATGGTTCAAAAATTTAAAAAATATAAAAAGGAATACAGTGGAAAGTCTCTTAATGACCCCACAGGTAACTGATGGCAGCATTTTCTTATATAGTCTTGCAGTTTCTTTATGCATATGCAAATAAATATGAATATATTCTGGTAGTATCCCCTTTGCTACACAAAAGTAGTATACTGTATTCACAGAGTTGGACACCTGGGGTTTTTTTCATTTAACAATATATCTTAGAAATATTACTCAATTTGTACGTAAAGAGTTTCCTCATTTTTTTTTTTTTTTATTTGCGAGAGAGAGAATGAGAGACAGAGAGCATGAGAGGGAGGAGGGTCAGAGGGAGAAGCAGACTCCCTGCCGAGCAGGGAGCCTGATGCGGGACTCGATCCAGGGACTCCAGGATCATGACCTGAGCCGAAGGCAGTCGCTTAACCAACTGAGCCACCCAGGCGCCCCAAGAGTTTCCTCATTTTTTATAACTGCATTGGAATTCGTGGACGTACCATACTTTCTTTAACCAGTCTATATTGATGGACAAGTGAGTCATTTCCAATCATTTACAGTCTGTATGAGTATCTTGTGCATCTAAATAATTTCACAAGAATATCTGTGGAATAATATATTTAATAATAATTAACTTGGAGAATGCACAACTCTATGATGTTGAGTATTCCTTTCTTGGTACATTATCCTATTTGTTCTTCAAGAATTTTTTAAGGTGGGTGCCTGGGTGGCTCAGTTGGTTAAGCGACTGCCTTCGGCTCAGGTCATGATCCTGGAGTCCCTGGATCGAGTCCCGCATCGGGCTCCCTGCTCGGCGGGGAGTCTGCTTCTCTCTCTCTCTCTCCCCCTCTGCCCCTTCCCCCAATGTGTGAGTGCTCTCTTTCTCTCTCTCTCTCAAATAAATAAGTCTTTGAAAATATATATATAATCAAGTTATTTTTCTCCTTGGATCAATTACTAAGGTTAATTATATTTGTAGATTTGCTACTAATGAGCCATCTTTACATGTCTAGACTCAGGCCCCTTTTTTGGATATTGAATTATTTGTTAATATTTTACTCAGACCTTTTGCATTCATATTCAAAGTATCATTGGACTATAGTTTTCTTTTCTAGCCAGTATTTTGTCAGTGTCTGTGTTGCCCTTAGTTCATAAAAATATTTTGGAAATTTTCTTTTTTTTTTTTCCCCTATACTCTATAACAGTTAAAATAGCATTAGAATAATTTACTCTTGAAAATCTTGGTCGAATTCCTCCATAAAGTCATCTGGCCCTGGGGCTTTGGTTTGGTTAGGCTTGGTTTGGGGGAAGATCTTCAACAATTATATTTATTTTGTGGATATCTGTTTAGGTTAAATTGGCAAATTATATTTTCCTAGAAAATTTATCCATTAAATAATATCTTCCACAAGGATTCCCAGAAATTGCTGCCAAATTCATCAGGCAGATAGCTGAATAGTGGGTCTCTTTACCATGACAACCCAAGAATAACACAGAACCTAGAGAAATGTTTGCATCCCACCCAAATTTCAAATGTATAGCTAGATAGCAGGTCCAATTTCTGTGGTATATTCCTGAGGTGCTTTGGCCTAAGACATGGTTTCCCTTCTCATCTTGATCAGTCATTTATGTGTGAGTTCTACTTCACCTACTTCCCCCAAAATTTTGAGGTAGTACACTTGGCCTGATTCCAGGACAAACCAGGAACACGTGGCAGTAAGCCAGCATGCACCCACATTTTTACTGTAATCATGAAAAATGATCAATTAGTGTTTGTGAAATTCTTTGGGTTCATATTACCACAGCCAATATTCCCGCTGCACTTTTATGTGAAGAACAGTGTTCTCAGTGGGGGCAGATTTGCCCCACAGAGAACACGGGCAATGT
This sequence comes from Leptonychotes weddellii, assembly GCF_054177405.1. Classification (NCBI taxonomy): domain Eukaryota; kingdom Metazoa; phylum Chordata; class Mammalia; order Carnivora; family Phocidae; genus Leptonychotes; species Leptonychotes weddellii. The sequence goes on from NC_138369.1 coordinate 76,620,880, forward strand.
TTGGAGACACTTTGGGTTGTCACAACTGAGGGATTAGGGATGATGCTCATCATCTGGTGGGTAGAGACTGCGGATACAGCCAAACACGCTACAAAGCACGGGGCACCCTCCACAACAAAATTATCCAGCCCCAAATATCAGTAATGCTGAAATGGAGGGACTCTAATGTGGAAATGCTTTCTCTGTCCGTGTGTGTTTCAGGATTTTATAGAAACCTTGCCAACATTTACAGGATACCATACCCAGGACCTTTTTGGAATGTGGACTAAAGTCTATGACCCTTTATTTTGTGAGGTAAAAGAAAAAAATATCAAAAATTAACTTGCAGTCTGATTTTTTGACTTATGCCTATTTTGAAACAGATGAATACACTTTCTTACACTTTTTGGCAGATATATTAATTATGCTTCCTTTGACATTGAAACATAATTCAAGACTTCTTTACATTAAATTGAAAACTGACTTTTTCTCTCCGTTATTTATGTTTTCACACTTTCGAAAATTGCAGGCAAAATTGCTTTTCTTCTATGTCTTGCCGTTTACTTATTTTTCAGTCACTCAGGAATGCTGGGCTCCTGTTACGGATTTTAATGAAAAAAAGCAATGTTATTATATAGACAGAGCCAAAAAAAAGGGGGGGGTACCTGATTTCTGGATATAGAAATAAGCAAGACAACTTTAAGCCAGGCTATTGAAATTGGTTTATTGGGAATCTCTTCCTTGCCACACATGCATATGAAATAACCTCTGAAACTCACTTACCATTGGGGTTTTCAAGGCTAACTTGGTATTTTTCACTCACTATGCACCACCTACTGGCCAAAAGGAGTACTCTGTAATCCTGTTTTCCTGACTGGGTTCACTGAATCCTGGGGCAAAATTCTGACCACCCACAGGACTTATATCCACCTCTGATCTTGAGGTCATCATAAGGGCCTGGGGGCCAGCAATTATTTTCACGGTTCCGTGTCAGTAACAAACGACACAATTTGCCCCCCTCCATAACAGTTTATTGACCTTCACATGACCTTCCTGATATTTTCACTTTATCATTAACATCTGTTTCAAGGAAGACTTATTAGCCTTATAAAAGACTCTTGAGGGGCACCTGGGTGGCTAGTCGGTTAAGCATCCAACGCTTGGTTTAGGCTCAGGTCATGATCTCAGGATTATGAGATTGAGCCCCATGTCAGGCTCTGCCCTGGGTGTGGAGCCTGCTTGGGATTCTCTTCCTCTTCCTCTGCCCCTACCCACCCCACCACACCCCCCGCCAAATAAACAAATCTTAAAAAAAAAAACAAAAAAAACAACTCTTCAATAGAGACAAGAGCCCATATTTTGGTTCAAGTCTTAATTTTTTTTTTTTTCCTTCCTTACTACGGGTTGATCTGAGCTGTTGCATGATGTGGCCGTGGTGCGTGGTTTCCTTTTCACTTCTTTCCCACTTATTTCCTCCCTGGGCACTCCACTTTGATCTCCTCTCTCAAGTACTCTCTCTCTCTCTCAATCCTACCTTTGAATCTGGATTCTTAATCAACTTTTCATAGCAAGTAAGAAATATCGGCAGGAAGTCTACACCAGTCCGGCTGTCTAGCTTATTCATCCATTTAATACATATTCACCAAGATCCTACTGTGTGTACAGGGCACATTCCCCAGAAGGCAGTAAACTGGAAGCTGATGGGAGTGGAGGGTCTGGTACTGAAGGCTCCAGAAATACATTGCCTCTCCCAGCTGTCCTCTAAGGGCACTCACTCAGCTTTGACAGAAACATCATCTAAGCCTGTCAGTGTCACCTTCCCCCCAGGTTCATAGATCTCTAAACCTTTCATAAAGGAATGAGGTACATTCTTGCCCTACCTCACCCTTACTCTGCAAAATAGGAATCCCCCTTTGCATCCACAGTTCAGCCAAAAGCTATGGACTTGGTAGGAAGGAGCAAATCAGTCTCTGTGAACTTCCCTTCTGAAAATCAATACCACTACTTATCACAAAATAGTTTTCCTAGGGATGCCTGGGTGGCTCAGTTGGTTAAGCATCTGCCTTCGGCTCAGGTCATGATCCCAGGGTCCTGGGATCGAGTCCCACATCGGGGCTCCCTGCTCAGCAGGGAGCCTGTTTCTCCCTCTCCTGCTCCCGCTGCTTGTGCTCTCTCTCTCTCTGTCAAATAAATAAATCTTTTAAAAAATAAATAAAAAATAAAAAAATAAAGTTTTCCTAGAGAGAAACAACAGGATAAGGCTAGACCCAGTAGTTCTTGTGGGACAAAGAGGACAAAAAATCATTTAAAAATACACATTTTCTTCCCTTTTTCTTTGCTACAGAGTGTTCACAATTTCACTTTACCCTCCTGGGCCACAGAGGACACCATGACTAAGCTGAAAGAATTATCAGAGTTGTCCATCCTGTCCCTCTATGGAATTCACAAGCAGAAAGAGAAATCTAGACTGCAGGGGGGTAAGTATATAAAAAAGTAAAAGGACTGTGCTAGATTTGTGGTGGAGTGATGGGGGCCTGAGTGTCGTCCAACCACTAATCAGCTGTGTGACCTTGGACTGGTCCCTTCATCGCTCCTACACTGGTTTCCATTCTTCAAAATGGGGATAATAATGATACCCTCCTCACGGGTTGTAAGGATTAAAATAAATGTGTGTATTCAAAAAGTTTGGGACAAACAGTACCTGGTACATAATACACTGTCAATAAACATTATGTGTTTTCATAGTCATTAACGTTACCCACTCTGGGCCTTAGTTTTCCCACCTGGGAAATGGACGCTTTGGGATAAAGCTAAAGGATCCTTTTCATCCTTTCCAGATCAAACGATTAAGGATTTTGTATCTAAGCCCCACGGAAAGCAATTGTGTCTGGCGGCCTATAGGATGAATTTTTCAAGTGGGAAGTATGACAAAAGGGGCCCATTTTCCTGAGGTAGCAATTGTTAAAGTTAGTAAAACATATTTTGCAGACTAATTATGTTATGTAGATTAATACATATTACAATCGATAAATTTATGACACAGCTTAAATTTTTCCATTGGTGTTGAAAGGCATTTATTTCTCAGTGATGCCTCCTTTCAGCTGGATTTGGCCCTTCATAGCATAGGACATCCTATCATAATAAAAGTAGACCTGGGCAAGAGGCTGCCAAGCCCTTCTAATCAGGATAGGTAGGTGGAAGAGAGAAGGTAGAACCAGGCAGAACAGCAAGAGACGCTGATGCCTCTGAGGTCAATTGCGCTGTAGGCCAAGACACCAAAGGGGGCGTCACCTCTAGGGGCTGTTAATGTAGACATTAAAAGTGAGGATGGAGAGCAAGAGGAGGTCCATTATGTCAGGTTGACATAACAGTGAAGAAATTCTCAGCCACAGGAGATGTTCCAAGTCATAGACTCTGGACAGTTGGAGAAAAACAGAGCAATCACATCAAGACTCCAACCATTACCAGACCCTCTTCACTGTGGGGTCAGGACCAGTTCAGCAGAGCCCCAGGAGGAGACTTAGAGGCAAAGCATCCTGGCTATTGGACCAGACTGGGCAGATGTTCACTGGACATGGCCCAGGCAGCAGCCCAATCTGATGTGTAAACAAAAAAGGAGGCAGAGGGTGGACGTTGGTCCCCATTGGCTACACATACACCAGGTCTTAATCCTGAACCACCAGGTACCAGAGGTAGGACCCAATCCCAAGTCACATCAGAGGGTGGAGACAGGGCTCTTGATTGAGTTCCCCCACCCCAGTCAAGATGGTCTGAGCAATTCAGCCCTCACTACTCAACATGCCGTCCATGAAGCAGCAAGAGCATCCCCAAGCCTCTGGTTGGAAATGCAAAATCTCAGGCCCCACCCCAGATGAGCTGAATCAGAATCTGCATTCTCCTGAAATCCCTAGGCACCTCACGAAACATGAAAGTTCAGAAGCACTTCTCTAGATGCAAGAAATGCTGAAGAAATAGTCAGGGAGAGCCAGGCAGAAACTGAGAATAGTCTAATAACAGATGCAGGAGTCTGCATAGGAAGAAAAACTGGGGGATTTCCTCGCAGTTTGTTCATGTTTCCTCTTCTTGTTTTCCTTTGACTACTAGACATTGCATTTCAGGGAAGTAACTTCTCGCTCAATCCGGTTTCCCTCTCTTATGAGTGTGTTAAACTAGATTCTGTCTATTAAGAGTCCTTCCCTAAGCTGTTCTTTCAGTCTCAGACTCCAAAGGCAGGTATTTGTGTGAATGCACCTGTCCTATTTTCTGGAGAAGTCCAGGCTATTGACTGGCCAGGAAATTGTTTCCTGAGTGATCCCTGCCAAAACCCGAGTTCAGCCTATTGTTTGGATCTGGCTAGGCCAGGGAGGTTTGGCAACTGCATGCTTGTTGGATGATGAAGCCACTAAACACAATCCTACAGAGAAAACCTGTATAGTCTGGGTGACACAGAGTCACACAGGAACATCAGGATTTTGGCATCTTCCGATCTGTGCCAAAACTTTTGTTCAATCAGTTGGTTTTAGGGATGACACAGTTTGGTACTCTGTACTCCTCCACCCATCTCCTTCTACACAGACACACACACACACACACACACACACACACACATCACAAAAATTCCTAAGGTTCATTTAGGAATTTTTGATATATGGCTGGTCATATCTGTATTAATGCAAACCTGTCCTTGCTGTGCGTACCAGGTTGGTGTAAGCTACTGCCTGCAAGCCAAATCCAGCCTGCTGCCTATTTTTTATAAATAAAATATGATTGAAACTCAGCCACATTCATTTAGGTAGTGTTATGGCTGTTTTGGGGCTTCGCCCCGAGAGGGAACTGTTATGGCCGACCATAGGGTCCACAGAGCCTAAAACACTGACTGTCTAGCCCTTTACAGAAAAAGTATACCAGCCCCTGCTGTAGCTCAAGACTGTGGGAAGGGAAGTTTTTGTCTTCCAGTCAGTGATATTTTGTCTAGTGTATGCAGTCAGTAAATGATGCAACAGGGAACTCAGAAATTAGCCTGTGTTACGGGGTAGTCAAATGATTAAGACATGCTGGGTTCAGAGACGTTCAGCCCCTCTGTGCACAGGGTGTGGAATCTTGGGCACGTTGCTGAATATCTCTGAACCTCCGTGCCCCTCCCATAAAACATAATTATTGGCACGCCAGAGCCTGGGGTAACTGTGGTGGTTACCCCTCGGTTCTTCTGGGGCAAGGTGGACAACCACCCCCAGAACCAAGAGCTGATCTCATATCCCATTATCAACACCGAAGGCTGCTGCAGAGGCACCTGTCGAAGGACAGGTTGCTGATGGGTGATGGTGTTGTCCCTAAAGGACGCTGAGAAAGCCACCTTCGCTGAAGCAGAGTGATGTAGACCTGTTGGAGATGTGGCTTCCAGGTTCTTCTATTCTTAGTCAAGGGAGTCCCAGCATCTACAGAGAGAGCAGACCGCCTCCCTTCTTAATTAACCCTTTATGGTGCCTCTTGGTAGACAGATGAAAAAACAGTCTCTTTGTACTATTTTAGGAGCTTTTTGAGGGCAGGAGTCTGATTCACCTAGCATAGCATCTGACCCATGGTAGCTGCTCAGTGTGTTTGCTGAGTGGACCACAGAGTCGGGAATGACAGTCTGTTAACATCAATGCCCTGCTCTTTACAAAAACAAACTGGTCATTCTGAAGCCAGGAGAGTACACATGTAGTAAAGAAACCACCGGGGTGCCTGGGTGGCGCAGTTGGTTGAGCTTCTGACTCTTGGTTTCGGCTCAGGTGGTGATCTCCAGGTCGTGGGATCGAGCCCCACATCCCACTCCACATTCAGCATGGAGTCTGTTTCAGACTCTCCCTCTGCCCCTCCCCCTGTGCTCTCTCTCTCTCAAATAAATTAATAAACCTTAAAAAAAAAACCACCAGAAATATAAGGAGTCTTCAGGTGATGGTTGTGGAAATCCCTGGGGCACCATGTCCTCAAGCCAGCACCTGCCACCCCAAGATACCACTCAGTCTTCAGTGTCTGCCAAGAGGATGGAGACTCTGAGTTGTGTGCCTGCCCTTCACCACCTCAGGAACAACAACATGAAGGGCAAGAGCTCTCCTCTATGGAGCCCTCAGATGGAAGATGCTGGCTGCCCCTTAATAGTGATCCCCAGGGTAACCTGGAGAAATAGTCCACAGAAAATATTCCATGACCTATACAGACATCCAGAGAGCTGCTTTCTCCCATGGCCTCCCAATGGTTTGACTCCCAGAGAGTAGAAGCAAGAGGGATGAAGACAGAATAGATGCCAGGCTGTCATTTCAGGGCTGCCCTGGAGAAGAGCACTAGCTAGCAACTGTCTGAAAAATGCCATTTGTAATTCCTTCCAAGTTCCTCAACCTCCTATCTCAAGCTTTGACAAAACCTGGGGATAGTAGGGTCCTCGTGTGTCAATCCAACTCTCCTTGCCCAGCCTGTATATGAGTCACCGTATGTCGCTGGGCCTCAGCTTTCCCACTGTAAATGGGGGATAGAAGTCGGGATTCAGTAAAATAACATAAAGCAAGACCAAAGTAATTTCTTTCCCTTTCTTAAGTTTTAAGAATCATGGCAGGGAGAATCACGAAGTAGGAATTAACAAAAAGTTTAAGCCCATGTTTGGTTCAGCTCCTTTGTTGATCTGTCTTTTCTAAGGTGTCCTGGTCAGTGAGATCCTCAATCACATGAAGAGTGCAACTCAGCCATCAAACCGCAGAAAACTTGTCATGTACTCTGCAGTAAGTGTTTTCACCTCCACTCAACATCCATTCGGTCAGACAGTGATCTCTTTAAGGCAGGAGCCTCATTTTCTTCATCATCATTTCCCTATTGCCCAGTAGATGGTAGACATTTTAGATATTGATTCTTCAGCTCTCCTAAATATGTGTATAGATGACCACCTATGTGGTTGGCATTTTTAAATTGTATTTTGTTTTGTTTTTATTTTAAATTTTAATTTTAAAATTAGATACATAATTCTGGCCCTTGAGGAGCTTACAATCTAGGACTGACGAGAAGTCATAAGCACCATGCAGAGCAGTATAGAAATGCAGCGCAAGCAAGTGCTTTGGTGACACAGAGAAGGGAAGCATCACTTCTGTTCCAAACTAAAAGCAGAGCATGAACGGGATGCGGTGATGAATGGGATGCGGGCAGGGAGAAACGATGTGGAGGTAAAACCACAGACGAAGGCCATGTTTCAAGCCTCCAGGACTGGGAAGAGAGTGGAGCCATTAACTGAGGTGCTCTTGGGCCAGGGGAATGTAACAATTTAGACAACTGGGTTTGAAATGCTAGGGAACTTCCAAATAGAAATCTCCAGGAGGCAAAGGGACTAGAAGAGAGAAGGGGAAAAAGAGCCGCAATGTGAAGTTAGAGCCAAACTGGGCGCAGAAAGAAAAAGGGAGGTCTCAGAGAAGACTTCAGCCTTGGGAGCAGAAGCCAGGGAAAGAGGCACTGCTCAGGGGGGCCAGGGAGATTGGGGGGCACGGAGATTCAAGGGGTGCATTGAGCACTGAAATGGCTGTCCGTGGAGTCTGCAGTGAGCAGGGAACCCGGACACACAGTATGGGAACTCGGTTTCCCACCCACTTCTCTAGGACAGAGGATTTCTCGGATGTGGTTTGGCTGGAGAAAGCCATGTTTTCATTCTGCAGGAAGATGGAAGGGGTGACTCCAGATACAGGGAAGTTTGTTTATCAGCAGAGGTTCTGAATGGTATAAGACAAAGAGCTCATGGACGGAACAGAGTGTGGTCCTTCCTGGAGAGGGGCTTCCGGAAACCAGTCCGTTCTGCCAGTTTCTTTAGTTTCTCATCTGGTTTCCCGTTCTAACTTGTATGATTTCTGGCAAGTTTTAAATCTGTAAGTCTAGTTCCTTCTCCAGTAAATCAGTTCTGAGCCCTTTTTAATATGTGTATACTGCCATATAGTTTAGGCAACCAGATGTTATGCCCATTTTGTAGATATAGAAGCTGAGGACTTTCAAAGATTATGTAATTAATTAGTGGCCAAACTGGGACTGAAAACCAGCCCTATGCCTTCCAGCCACTCTGGGATAAACAATTAACAATTATTTTTCAGCTATGCGCTCTATCTCCTCACATTTTAACCTCTCTATCATTTATAATATTATATGTTCTTCCCCAACTTTACTTTTTTAAGATTTTTTAATTCATTTCTTTGAGAAAGAGAGATAACACAATCAGGGAGAGGGAGAGGAAGAGGGAGAAGCAGACTCCCCACGGAGCAGGGAGCCTGACACGGGGCTTGATCCCAGGACCCTGGGATCATGACCTGAGCCAAAGGCAGATGCTTAACCGGCTGAGCCACCCAGGCACCCCTTTTCCCCAACTTTAAAATCACACATTATTCTAATCTGCAGAAGAAATATAATCTAGCATTAATATGTTCCAAAATATTTTAAAATATAATGAAAATCAATGAAACAAGCTAAAACAGAGATGTTCCACTGGGAAAAAGCATGGTACAAAACCCGAACACTAGACTCAAATTTACTTTCCTCCATTTTGGGGTTATATGACATTAAGCAAGTTACTTAATTTATCTGGGTTTGTTCATCTTTTTAATGGGAATAATGATATGTAAAAAAAAAAGCGTACTGCCTCGCACACAACAGATGCTCCACCAAAATTAGTTCTTCCCTTCTAACATGGGGGTATGGCAAATTTAAGTGAATCAGAAACCATAGTTCTCTACAAGTGCTTAATACTACCCGTGGAATGTACATCTGAGCCAGAGGTAAAGATCAAAAATGATTTATTTCAAATCCCCACAGCATGACACTACCGTGAGTGGCCTACAGATGGCACTAGATGTTTACAATGGACTCCTTCCTCCCTATGCTTCCTGCCACATAATGGAATTGTATCTTGAGAAGGGGTAAGTATCTAAGAGGTGCTTTTCTTTCTTTTTTTTTTTTTTTTTTAAGGTTTCATTTATTTGACAGAGAGAAAGACAGCCAGAGAGGGAACACAAGCAGGGGGAGTGGGAGAGGGAGAAGCAGACTCCCTGCTGAGCAAGGAGCCCGATGCGGGGCTCGATCCCAGGACCCTGGGATCATGACCTGAGCCGAAGGCAGACGCTTAACGACTGAGCCACCCAGGCGCCCCTCTAAGAAGTGCTTTTCCACAATTAATACCACTGGCCCCCAGGTTTTGTTATTATTATTAGCTTACATTTTTAAAAAATATTTAATTTTCAGTTAGGTACATAAATTTAAAATCATAAACTGAACATAATAAAAAATAAATAAATAAAATCATATACTATGTAAAGTAATTCCCTAAGTTAAAAATATTGCTACTTTTCCACTTTCAAATTTCATGAAACAATTTATCCAAACTCTTTGTATGCATCTTAATTTGTGTCTTCACCATTAGGGCCAATTTTGAGTCCCCTAAAACTGTTTTCCAGATATATTAACTAATAAGGGTAATTTTGGCTGCTGTACAAATGAACCTCAGGTTCTCAGAGGCTTATCCCAATGGACATTTCTTTCTCATTCATCTAATACTCCAATAGGGATGTCCCTCACTTGTGGCGCCTGATGGCTCAGTTGGTTAAGCGTCCAACTCTTGATTTTGGTTTAAGTCATGATCTCAGGGTTGTGAGATAAAACCCGACATCAGGCTCAGCACTGGCCATGGAGCCTGCTTTAGATTCTCTCTTTTCCTTTTCCTCTGCCCCTCCCCCCCTAAAAAAAAAAAAAGAGAGAGAGATGTCCCTGGCCATTAGGAGGTGACTCACCCATGGTGTAATTTGGGGACCAAGGTTCCATCTTTTTAAGGTCTATAGTAAGGCTTTAACTGCCATAGATACACTAGTGATTCCTCTTTTTTTAAAGATTTAATTGATTTTTTTGAGAGAGAGAGAGAACATGAGCCAGAGGAGGGGCAGAGGGAGAGGGAGAAGCAGGCTCCCCGCTGAGCAGGGAGCCCGATGCAGGACTCAGTCCTAGGACCCTGGGATCATGACCGGAGCCGAAGGCAGACGCTTAACTGACTGAGCCACCCAGGTGCCCCTAGTGATTCCTCTCTGATGGATTTGGGCAAAGTATATTGAAAGGATTCACAATTTTAAATCCATAAGAACATTCATGATTCAGGGGAAGAAGTCAAAATATCAACATTAACAGAAGTTTGGAAGAAGTTGATTCCAAAGCCCTTGTGGATGACTTAGAGGGATTTAAGACTTCAGTGCAGATGTGGTAGAAATAGTGAGAGAACTAGAACTAGAAGTGGAACCTGAAGATGGGACTGACTTGCTGCAATCTCATGATAAAACTAATGGATGAGGAGTTGCTTCTTATGGATGAGCAAAGAAAATGGTCTCTTGAGATGGAAACTACTCCTGGTGAAGATGCTGGGAACATTGTTGAAATGACAACAAAGGACTGATAATATCACATAAACTTAATTGTTAAACCAGCAGCAGGGTTTGAGGGGAATGACTCTAATTTTGAAAGAAGTTCTACTATAGGTAAAATGCTATCAAACAGCATCACATACTACAGAGAAATCATTTGTGGAAGTAAGAGTCTGTCAATATGGCAAACTTCACTGTTGCCTTATTTTAGGAAATTGCCCCAGCCGCCCCAGCCTTCAGCAACCACCACCCTGGTCAGTGAGCAGCCATCAACACTGAGGCAAGACCCTCCCAGCAAAAAGATTACCACTTGCTGAAAGCTCAGATGATGGTTAGCATTTTTTTTAGCAACAAAGTATTCTTAATTATAGACATAACACTATTGTACACTTAATAGACTACTATATAGGATAAACATAACTTTTATATGCACTGGAAAACCAAATAATTCATTTGATTCACTTTATTCTGATATTTGCTTTATTGTGGTGGTCTGAAACAAAACCCACAATATCTCCAAGAAATGTGTGTAGTCACTTGGTCCCACCTACATGCAAGGGAATCTGGGAAATGTCACTTTTCAGCCATAACTCTATTATATGTAAAGAGAATCATGAATTTTGATAGACTATTAGTCATCTTTGCCGTATCATCTTGAGATAAAAGATGCTATTACTGGGAAAGTCATCCCAGGGTATAAGTAGTCATTCACATAATATTCGGAAGTTTTTAAAAACATATCTCTAAATGAATATTTGTGGTTACTACTGTGTATGTGGCTTTTAAAAGCGAAGTTTTTTTATTTTTATTTTTTTTAAGATTTTATTTATTTGAGAGAGAGGGAGACAGCGAGAGAGGGAACACAAGCAGGAGGAGAGGGAGAGGGAGAAGCAGGCTTCCCGCTGAGCAGGGAGCCCGAAGCGGGGCTCAATCCCAGGACCCTGGGATCATGACCCAAGCCGAAGGCACATGCTTAATCACTGAGCCACCAGGCACCCCAAAAGTGAAGTTTTTTTTAAAGATTTATTTATTCATTTTAGAGACAGAGACAGAGCACAAGCAAGAGGGGCAGAGAGAGAGGGAGAGAATCTCAAGCAGACTTCGTATCTAGCGCCGAGCCCGAATGGGGGCTCCAATCCCATGACCACGAGATCATGACCTGAGCCAAAACCAAGAGTTGGATGCCTAAACAACTGCACCACCCAGGTGCCCCTGAAAGTGACATTTTAGAAGACTTGTTTGCAGTTGTGAGGTTACTACCCCAAGAATGATCACTAAATCCTACTACCGTTTCTCTCCTGCCTCTTTGGCAAATAAGTCCATAAGGTCCTCATACTAGTTTTATAAGGTTGGCACACACCTTGTTTTTTCAAATAAAGTATCAAATAATGAGGGAGTATAAGGACTTAGGTATACACCCACACTCTCTTTCTGAGGTGTAATTTTGACAAAGTCTGGATGTATATTTAAGCACATGTGTTAAATATTGCTCAGTTCCAGGTTTATTGCCTGGATAAGGAAAGCAGAGATACCTTCATTCAGAGGAAAACCTAAAAGAAATCCTGAGAGGAAAAGAGAAAATGAAGCAAATGAGAATCATGAAGGGGAGAGAATAAGAGAAGGAAAACCCAATACCCTTCCTGCCCCCCACTTCTTACTCAGAGGCTCATCAGATCACCCCAATTCCCCCAACCATCGCCTCTCAGCTCCCTCTCCAATTAAGTATCCTGGTCCCCACCTCTTTTGCCCCTGGTTATCTAACAAACCAGCCCTCCCATTTCCACCCTCTGAATCTGGCCAACCTGCCCCAATCTCCCCACTCCCACACTTAAGTTAGCTAATATCTACTCCTGTAAATTCTTCTCCTCTTAACTTGTGTCTTCTTAACTTCTTTTTTTTAAGATTTTATTTATTTGAGAGAGAGAATGCGTGCATGGGGGGGGGGAGGAGCAGAGGGAGAGGCAGGCTCCCCGCTGAGCAGGGAGCCCAATGCGGGGCTTGATCCCAGAACCCTGGGATCATGACCTGAGTTGAAGGCAAATGCTTAACCGACTGAGCCACCCAGATGCCCCTAACTTCTTAACTTCTAACTACAGCTGACATAGGCCAGGTGGAAAATAATTCAATGGCAGTTCAACAACACAGAACTAACAGCTCCGTCTTCTACCTTCCTCCACCAGGGAGTACTTCGTAGAGATGTACTACCGGAATGAGACCCAGCATGAACCATACCCCCTCACATTGCCAGGCTGCACTCCCAGCTGTTCTCTGACGGAGTTTGCTGAGCTGGTTGCCCCTGTGATCCCCCAAGACTGGTCCACGGAGTGTATGCCCACCAGCAATGACCAAGGTACTGGGGATGTTATGGATTAGAAAGGCAGAGTACCCTTTCTCCAGGCAGATGGTGGCTTTGAGAATATAACTCGGCCATCACCCCCAGCTTTGAAGGAAATGGGCTTGGGGTGATAATTGTCTGTTTCAGGGACCCCCAATTTCAGTCAACTCCTACCTCTCCACCAGGTCCTGCCCCCACTTGGCCTAAACTTTGACTTGGTTTTTTCAGTGTTAATAGAAAAAGACGTGTCAAAAGAGAATCAGAGATAAAGTTTAGATCAAATTTCATGGGGCTGCCATGAGCTATATGATTGGCCACATAGAATGTTTTGGGTTTGTTTGTTTTTTTTTAAGAACTCCCAGCTATCACTTGAGCAGGATTAAATGAGGTCGTTCTTTAAGTGTCGGAAGTGAAACAGATTTCAAACAAAATCCACAATCTAGAGTGAGAGCAAGGAAGGGAAGAAGTTAATCCTAGGCAGATGGGCAAAGGACCAGCTTATCTATTAGTTCCAGCTCTTCTCACAAGGAGAGGCAGAGAAATGGATACAGTGGAGCGATCCAGAGAAATCATCTACACTGGGAAACTGGTACTATCTTTTTCTACTTATGTTAAAACGTATTGGGTAGGAAATCTGAAAAGTAAATACCTCTTTGTGTCCTTTAGCCCTGGAAAATCCATGTTACTTTTGAAGAAACCAAAAGCAAACTTGCCAGAAAACTTTGCTGTCTATAATATATACGGCAGCTCTTGGAGCACAAACATCCTAGCGAATAAGTAATTTTATTTAGGTGCACAACACATCAGAGATGAGAGCCCTACGTCAGTGGTTTCTCTTGAAGATGGTAAGAGATGTTGACTCTGGAGTTGATTTAAGAGAGAAAGTACGATGACACATATCAGACTGGAACAGAATTAGAAATGTAAGAATGTTCTAAATGCCTCCAAGATCAAAACTCACTGGAATGTCGAAGGTATGGCTGTGTGATAGCTTTTCTGGGGACAAAAGGGATGTGTAAGGCTTTGATCCTGAGACCTTCAGAAAACCTAAGCAAGCTCACAGTTCCTGCGGAAACTACTCACTGTACGAGAAGAAATCGTGTGCAAAGGACACTCTTTAGAGTCCTGTAGATTTGCCAGGTGGCAGATGCAACACGTCTAGAGAACACCGTGCCACGTTACTGTTACAGATAAAGATGAAATGGTTTCTAGAGATGGTTTCTACTGGATGCCAGAGTCCAGAGCAAAGCCATTCCCTTGCCTAGTGGGTTATGGGATGACTGACATTAGACAGTGATTCATATATTTATTTGTATTATTTTTTTCCCAAGTAAATATTTGCCCCAGCGCTACCATCTAATTACCCTTCCTCCCCCGTGCATGTACCTTTCCTCCAGCAATAAGCCAAATGTAAAAGAGTGAATAAAGTCACTAGTAGGGAGTTCGAAAACATTACTTTTATAATGAACTGTGAAAAATGTGTGTGTGTTTAATTAGAATAAAATCCCGGAAGGACAGATTTGAGGGGTTCTAGTTTTGTTTGGGGATTTTATTTTAATGTAACCAGAGGGAAAATATTAATGTAAAGTAAAAATGATTTTGACTGGCTTAGATGAATATTTTACATTGAAAATGTATTTAGTTTGGACTTTACTGCTTCAGAAAAAGGCTAAGCTGATGGATGGCTCTACTTCATCTACTAATAGGGAACTTGCGAGAAAACACCCTTGGAAAATGTACAATGTAGCGGGGAAGCAAAAAGATACAGATTACACAGAATAACAAGGCTTATATCTTATGACTACAAGGGTTGCTAGGGGACAAGAGTTAACTGGATTCAGAGGGATGGAGTCAGTAAGGAATGGCACAAAAGGCTACCTGTAAGAGGTAAGAGCTGCACCATCTGAAATCAGTTTGGATGGCGGTTTCTAATGGTTTGGTACAAGGTACTAGAAAGCCATTTATCAAATGTCTTAGTGGCTTGAACCTGGAAAGGATAGGGGAGTTACTCAGCAGAAGATTCTGGGTCGGGGCACCTGGGTGGCTCAGATGGTTAAGCATCTGCCTTCAGCTCAGGTCATGATTCATGGGATCGAGCCCCACATCGGGCTCCTGGCTCCCCAGGGAGCCTGCTTCTCCTTCTCCCTCTGCCTCTCTCCCTGCTCATGCTCTGTCTCTCTGTATCTCTGTGTCTCAAATGAATAAATAAAATCTTTAAAAAAAAAAAAAAAAGAAGAAGAAGAAGAAGATTCTGGGTCCAAGGAGATTCCCACAGGTTTCCCTCAAGGGGCCAATTCTAATAAGATAAAATATCATCTCCACAAAAGCAAGGATGTTTATCTGTTGTGTTCTCTCTTATATCTGTCCTCAGAAATACCTGTGCCTGACATGGATTAGTGCTCAATAAATATTTGCTTGAGGAATGTATAAATTACTTACCTTTCCTCCCTGAACCTACTGTCTTGTCTCTATCTTGATTAGTAGTAATCCCCAGTAACCCGGGAGTTACTTTGAATCTCATCCTCTCCTTTATTCTCCATAGCCAATCCATCACCTCCTCTTATCAAACCTATGTGTAGAGTGTTTATAAAATTCTTTTCAAGACACCAGTATCAGGGCACCTGGGTGGCTCAGTGGGTTAAGCATCTGCCTTCAGCTCAGGTCATGAGCCCAGGGTCCTGGGATCGAGCCCCACATTGGGCTCCTTGCTCAGCGGGGAGCCTGCTTCTCCCTCTACCCCTCACCCCACTCGTGCTTTCTCTCGTGCGCACTCTCTCTCAAATAAATAAATAAAACCTTCAAAAAAAAAAAGATACCAGTATCAATAACTCAGTATTCAAAAAGAGTGAAACTAATTACAAAATACGTCAATAAAAAGAAAACTTAGGGATTGTGCTGGAGCCAGAGCTTACCAACCTCAGGAGTGGAATGTGCACATCCCTTCCCAACTCTGAATCCAAAGACTTGACTTCAGCAGTGTGAAATTGGTCATGGTGTCAGAGCAGGAGCATTTTCACCACAGAAATCAGCATATGCCACAAATCAAAGTTTTATTTTTTGTGTTTTTGATCCAGTTTACTAGCACACCACTGGTTTTAGCTCATAGGGAGCTTATTAAGAGTCTATAACATGAGGGGCGCCTGGGTGGCTCAGTCCGTTAAGCGGCTGCCTTCGGCTCAGGTCATGATCCCAGGGTCCTGGGATCGAGTCCCGCATTGGGCTCCCTGCTCAGCAGAGAGCCTGTTTCTCCCTCTCCATCTGCCTGCCACTCTGCCTACTTGTGCTCTCTCTCTCTGTCAAATAAATAAATAAAATCTTAAAAAAAAAAAAAGAGTCTATAACATGAGGTGGTCTCCAACAAAGTGAATTCAATAACTGAACTCCTTTAAGGGAAAAGGATTAGATTTGTTCCGTGGTCTCAAAGAGTGATGCTTGGGGCAGCAGGTAAAAATTTCAGAAAGACTGTGATCAGTGTTGGGTAAAAATTTCAGAAAGACAGACTGTGATCAGTGTTGGGAAATTCCTGGAACAGGAAGTCCTATTTGCCTTGACAGAGACACCATTAAGCAGGCCAAAGTACACAAGGTTATAGGCATTGAATGATTCCTTAGTAGGGCCACAAAATTTAGCAAATAAAAGTATAGGGTGCTCAGATACATTTGAATAATAGCTTTAACTGCTGGATTTTTATATGTTGGGGGGGGGGAAAGATGGTTACAGAACATTTCGGGTGTCCTGAGAAAGCCAATACAGAAAGCAGGACAGACCATTAAATACAGGACAAATCTTGGACATGCAGAATGCCTGGCAACCCCGCCACCCATGAAATCCTACCCATACCTGTAAGCAGTGTTATTCACCAGTTCTAGTAGACCCAATCAATTTCATTCTCCTATCAACTAAATTAAGCAGAATCTTTGCTGGGAAATTCATAAGTCTAAGTTCCATACTATGTTACTTGAAAATGATAAAATTCTTTCTTTAGAAAATACGTCCTTGGGACTTTCTTGGGTGGCTCTATTGTTAAGCATTTGCCTTCAGGTCAGGTCATGATTCCAGGGTGCTGGGATCAAGCCCCGCATTGGGCTCCCTGCTCTGTGGGAAGCCTGCTTCTCCCTCTCCCTCTGCCACTTCTCCTGCTTCTCTCTCTCTCTCTCTCTCAAATAATTAAATAAAATCTTTTAAAAAATTTAGAAAATACTTCCTTAATTCCAAAATTTTACTGATACTGTCAGACTTTCTTTGCTAGCCGTCTCCCAAACCCTCTCTCAATCTCCAACATCACATATTTAGTGGGAAGGAGAATTAGTGGTGGGAAGCTCTAGTTTCCCCTTATAATCTTTGTAAAGCTGAGACTCTGCAGTAAATATGCACATGCCCAAGGCAAGATCCAGACCTTTTTCCTCCTTGACTCTTCAGACAATGCCTAGAATCTGGTACCTTCAGTCAAAATTTACTAATTGAATAAATGTTCAGCCCTGGGTTGTCTGGGTGGCTCAGTTGGTTAAGCGTCCCACCCTTGATTTCGGCTCTGGTCATGATCTCAGGATTGTGAGATCCAACCCCAAGTTGGGCTCCCTGCTCAGCAGGGCATCTGTTTAAGATTCTCTCTCTCCCTCTCCATCTGCTTCACCCACCACTCTGTCTCTCTCTCTCTAAAAATAAATACGTTAACCTTTAAAAATAAATAAATAAATGTTCAGCCCTTCATACTTAGCCTGACCTCTTCATGGCTGGACCCAGATATCAGAAGCCTAGAACCTAATTGTTCAATAAATAGGGGAGAAAAGCTATTAATGAGCCTCAAATGTGACTGTACTATAAAGACCCAGTCACTGACTACATATACATATGTATATGCCAATTTGTCTGTGTTATATGGTTGTTTTCCACATAGTTACCTTGGCATTCTCTTGTTCCCCCATTGCTATTTAGAGCCCCTGTTCCATGATACCCCTTCCAGCACTTCCCCTCCCTCAGAGAGAAGGCCAATTACAGCACCTGTTTCTCATTCTTGTTGCCACTATCATCAGTTTCCCAGGACATGTGTCATCATTCATTAATGACATTGGGAACTTGCTTTGGTATACACCAACTCACTCCTCACTCCCTGTCCTCATCTAGGCAATTCTGATATCACAGTAGTGGTCCATCCCGTACCCTGCCCACCACAGCAATATCCAACCTAGATTAAACCAACCACATAGTTTCTGCATTCTGACTGGCTGAGTGAAGCAGAAGCCTATTGTTACCACTGCAAATTAGGAATATTGAAATTTCTATTCCAACCCCAGCTGGATCTTTCAACACTGCTTGGCAAACGTATTCACCCTTACTGGACTCTTTTCCTATATTCTACAGGAAAGCCTTATTTTCCCCCAAACTTTTAATTCCATCTTGGCTTCTTTAATTCTTAGGAGATATCCTGAGAAGAGCAAGATAGTCCATTGAAAAGTCTTTTAGGTTCTCCTGTCACTACCTCAAAATATCTTAGTAGCCCAAACCTGCCTTTTCTGCTGCCCCTCAGGAAAACATGTTCCTCCTTGAGTTACCTAACTCCTTTCCTCATGCATATGATCCCACCCCTCATCTCCTGGGACCTCGATGAATCTTAGCTTCATTTTACTTCCTCTGCACTGGCTTCCTTCTACTAGGAACATGCCCAAATCTCTCATCAAAGAACAGCTCCAAGCACCTGCTCTCACTCTCTTCAATCCCAATTTTCTTGAACTAATCATTTACATTCTGTATTTCCTCATCTCTCTCTCACTCCTGAACTTTTCGAAAAAATGACGTTCTTCCCTCTATCTCTCTTTGGAAACATCCCTTTTGAAAGTCACTGGTGCCTAATTCAGCAACTTGTCTTCATTTTCCTACCAATATCACATATCCCCATTTTACAGAGAAGAAAACTGAGCCTCAGAAAATAACATGCCAGTGGTAGGGTCAGGATTCAAGCCTCACACTCGTCAACACCATAGTTCTACTGTATCATCTTCCTTCTCCATCCTACACTGGCTTGTTGACTATCCATCCCCCTGGGACAAAATTCCCAAAAATTAAATTAGTGGATCAAAGAATATGAATATTTAATAAACAGTAGCTATTTTTTGAGTACCTATTATGTACCTAATAGGTGCCTATGGAGGAAGCATTAAGTCTGCTGAGGAAACAGCAACAAGACAAGAAAATTGTCCCCATGTGACCTAGACCCCTTGGCGAGCTCGGGGAGGGAGGCAGGCAAGGAGGACAGGGGGATAAAGAATTAAACAAGCCCTAATGGTTTTAAGTATGGTGAATACTATAATAAAGGACATATGGGAAAGGCAATTCGCTGAAGTCTAAAAGGTCAGAGAAGACATTTCAAAGGGGGTGATGTTTAAACCAAAGCCTGAAGGAGAGAAAGAATTAACTGGATGAGTGGAGGTGAGGAAAGATGAAAATGTTACAAACAAAAGAAAATGTGTAGAAGCCCAAAGGCTAGAGACAGCATGGGGCATTTTAGGAATTAGAAGGAGTATGTCTGGTTAGAGCGCAAAGATGCTGAGGAGGTGGGCATTAAGTGTCTCAGGTCAAGTTGAGTAGCTCTGGCCATTAAAAGGTTTTAGGCGGATAGGAGCACCTGGGTGACTCAGTCGGTTAAGGTCATGATCCCAGCGTCCTGGGATGGAGCCCCCAAGTCAGGCTTCCTGCTCAGCAGGGAGTCTGCTTCTCCCTCTCCTGCCCCTCTCCCTGCTTCCTCTCCCTCACTCTCTCTCAAGTAAATAAAATCTTTAAAAAAAAAAAAAAAAAAGAAAGGTTTTAGGCAGAGGACCTATGACGGGACAGGCTTCTTGTTTTAGAAAGACTTCTGCCTTCAGTGGGGAGCATGGACTGGAGAGCAGTGGGACTGCAGGCAGGGAGCATGGCTGGGAGGCTGTTGCAGTCATCCAAGGATGAGAGTGAGGGCAGACTTATTCAAAGGGGAAAGAGGAAGTGTAGACAGGACTTGGGGAGTAGCAGCAAGAGGAAAAGGCTTTTAATACTTATTGCCAAAATAGTTTTCAGAAAAGTAGTGCTGATTCACACTGCCTTCAGCAGCCTTCTCGTGCTCCCATGTGGTGAGAGGGCTTTCAGTCATTTCCAGCACTCTCTTTGCAGTAAGATACGACGGATCACTCCCTCTTTTTCTCAGATTCTAGAACATTACTCTGTCAAACTCACAAAATCCTTCACAGTACAAGGTAGTGTATAATTTAAAAAATTAAGGGGAGAGAGAGAGAGAGAATCTCTCCTGAGTGTTTTCTATGTCCTCAGACTCATACCTTCCTCCAGCCCCCTAAATGATCAGGTCCTTGGTGCCCTCACTCCACCCTCCCCATGGGCCACTATTACCCAGACCTTCATCTTCTACACCTACAATCCTTATTTCCATGTCTCCATACAGAAGACCTGTTTTTTTCCAGCTGCCTACTGACCCTTTCTACGAGGATAATAAGCCTACATTTGAAATGAAATTTTATGTTATCTCCTCCACTCCAAACTGACCCTTTTTAATGTGTTTCCAATCTCAGTTCATAGCCTAATCATCTTCTTCACCCAAACTAGAACCCATGAGTGGTCGTGATTCCACTTCTCTTTGACCAGTACATTTATCCATGACAGAGCCCGTCGGTTCTACTTCAGGAGTATGCTAGAATTCCCTCATCCGCATCGTCAGGACCACACGTCCAGCACTGAGCCCTCAGTATCTTGTCAAAGGCATTTCTATAGGCAGCAGGCCTAGAGTGTCTCCACCATCCTATCTTTCTCTGCAGTTGTTTTCTTGTTTTATTTTTTTTTTTTTAAAGATTTTATTTATTTATTTGAGACAGAGAGAGAGCACATGAGAGGGAGGAGGGTCAGAGGCAGAAGCAGACTCCCTGCCGAGCAGGGAGCCCGATGCGGGACTCGATCCCAGGACTCCAGGATCATGACCTGAGCCGAAGGCAGCCGCTTAACCAACTGAGCCACCCAGGCGCCCTGTTTTCTTGTTTTAAACACAAATTGGGCCATGTCACTTCCATGTGTCATACTTGTTGATGATTTCCATGTGCCCCATGACAAACCAGACCTTCAAAGACCTAGGCCCCAACCTACCTCTCTGGTCTCAACTCACCAGGAACTATACTCCAGCCACGTGCAGCTGCTCATTGGCACTCTTGTGCAACTCATTCTGTCTCATGGCAAAGTCTTATTTACTTCAAAGTCCAGCTCAAATCTTAGCATTTTCTGAGAAGGCTTTCCAACCTCTTTCTCTTCTAAATAGAAAGCTTTGTATTAATCTCAGCTTTTTCTCTACTCCAATGGCAAGTCTTTTACACTTTTATTTTACTATTTATCACATGATCTCATAATTGTCTATCTGGTTCTCCCACTAGATATTGATGATCCCAAAAGCAGGGATCATGGAACCCCAGAACCCAATACTGGCTTAGGCCAATAGGTGGCCTAGCATATGGTGTGTGCCCACTGCATGTCTGGGAAAGAATGAAGGAGGAAAAAAGATTGAGAAAGCATATTCCATGGGACTACTATGACAACATAGCCCAAAAAATTGAAAATAAATTTCCAAATACAGAAAGTCACCCATGAACATTAATTTTAAAGAATCATTAGTCTCTGCCCTCTTCCCTCATTTCCATTTATTCCTTTCCTTCCTTCCTCAAGTCTATTCAGTTCCCTCCACCTTTATATTAACTCCATTCACAGTGGTAATGGCACCAGGATCTAATTTTATTGATATTCACCTTCTCGTGATGCTAAGAGGCATCCTGACATCATGAGAAAAGCACTGAACTACGAATTGAGAACCTGTGAGTTCTAGATCATTAATTCTTTCCACAAATATTTATTGAGCACCTGCTGTGTGCCAGGTACTATTCTAAGTGCCTGGGATATATTCATGAACAAAAAAGACAAAGATTTCTGCCTTCATGAAGCTTATGTTCTATTAGAGGGAGAGAGGGATGGGTAATAAATAATAAACATAATAAACAAATACTTTGGAAGGTGAGAATCCCAAGTGCCCAGCTGGGGGTGGGTGTGGGGAAGGGGCATATTGGTTGCACCTTTAAATAGAAAGCCCTCACTGAGAAGATGAAATTTGAGGAGTGCCTGGGTGGCTCAGTTGGTTAGGCATCTGACTTTTGATTTCAGCTCAGGTCCTGATCTCGGGGTTGTAGGATCGAGCCCCACATCGAGCTCCAGTTTCAGCAGGGAGTCTGCTTCAGATTCTTTCCTTCTGCCCTTCCCCCTGCTCACTCGCTCTCTCTCCCTCCCTCTCTCTCTCAAATAAATAAATCTAAAAAATAGAAGAAGATGAGATCTGAGCAAAGAAGGTGATGGAGTTACCGAAGCAGAGATTCATGAGCAGAGCATCTAGGCGATGGTAGCTACTACTGCAAAGGCAGTAAATGGGGGTTTTCTGGCATGTCTAAGGAACAACAAGAAGGCCCATGTGGACAAAAGAGTAAGTGAAAGGAGAGTGGTAGGAGAGGAACTCCAAGAGGTTAATCAGGTCAGATGATACAGAGTCTCACAAACTGTTATCATTAGGACTTTGGCTTTCATTCTGAGTGAGATGAGCATTCAGTGCAGACTTTGTTTTAAGTAGAGGAGTGTCGTGATTTGACTTGAAGTCATTTGGCTGCTGTGTTGAAAATAGATTGTAGGGGAGAAAGGATAGAAACTAGGGAACAAGTCAGGAGGATGTTGTAATAATTCTGGCAAAAGTTGATTATGGTTCAAAACAGGGCGGTGGCAGAGAAGAGGAGAAATCCCTGGTTTCTGGATATAGTTTTTGGTAGAACCAACAGGATTTCCTGACAGATTGATTACAGAATGTGAGAGAAAGAGAGGAGTCAAGGAAGTTTCCAAGACTTTGGGGCTGAGACGCTAGAAGAAGGAAGTTTCCATCAACCGAAATGGGGAAGGCTGCAGGAAGAACAGAGTTTGGGGTAGGGGAGGACACAAGGGAATCAGGAGTTTAGTTTTTGGACTTGTTGAGATTGAAATGCCTATTAGATGTCCAAGGGAATATGTCAAGTACACAGTTGGATGTATGAGTCTTGAGTTTGGGGAAGATTTAAATTTGGAAGTCATTAGTGAACAGATGGTTTTTTAAATCATGAGACTGATAAGCCCACATATTCCAACCCAAATACAATTATTTGCTTATCCTTAGCCAAATTATCTAATCCCTCTACTTTTTTTTTTTCTCATCTCTGCAATGATAAGGTTAGGTTAAATAAGTGATTTTCAACTGTGTTCCATGGAGCACTAGGGCTTCTGTAGACAGAGCTGCCAGGATCAGAGAGATGTTTGCTCTCCTACTGTCTAAGCCAACAAGCAATCCTTTATTTTTAGTGAAGATCAGACATACATTTAGAGATGGAACAAATTTATATTTGTGATGTATACAGTATCATGGACTAAGGTGTGTGTGTGTGTAAGGTAATTTTCCAGATAAAAGAATGAATAGCATCTCATAAAAAATGACCCCATATATCTTTCCATGACTGGTCAGCTATGAAAGGGATATGTATAAATAAAGGTACAGATTAGCAATAACACACAGTTATCCCAAAAATGCTTGCCATTGTTAACAGGTACTCAAGGTTTCCTCTCTAAAAGATATTTACTGAAAATCATATTCAGAAGCTAGAAGATGCTATTCCATTTCTTTTAGATCCAATTAATGATAGTATTTCCTTTGACCCTGAGACCATGAGCAATTGATCATTTTAACTGTATAAAAATGCATGAAGTTAATGCTGGGAAAGGACCTTAGAAATACTTTAATCAAAAAAAAAAAAAAGGCCAGAGAGGGGAGTGCCTGGGTGGCTCATCAGTTAAGCATCTGACTTTGGCCAGGTCATGGTCTCAGGGTCCTGGGATCCAGCCCTGCATCAGGCTGTCTGCTCAGTGGGAAATCTGCTTGTCCCTCTCCCTCTGCTCCTCCCTCTGCTTGTGGCCTTTCTCTCTCTCTCTCTCTCTCATAAATAAATAAATCTTTTATTTATTTAATCTATTTTTGTAAAGATTTCATTCATTTATCTAAGAGAGAGAGAAAGCATGAGCGGAAGGGCAGGACCCTGAGATCATGACCCAAGCCAAAGGCCAGATGCCCAACCAACTGAACTACTCAAGCACCCCTAAATAAATCTTAAAAAAAAAAAAGAAATCGGGGCACCTGGGTGAGTCAGTCATTAAGCGTCTGCCTTCAGCTCAGGTCATGGTCCCAGGGTCCTGGGATCGAACCCCACATTGGGCTCCCTGCTCCGCGGGAAGCCTGCTTCTCCCTCTCCCACTCCCCCTGCTTGTGTTCCCTCTCCTGCTGTGTCTCTCTCTGTCAAATAAATAAAATCTTAAAAAAAAACAACAACACTATGCTGATTTCAAGGTTGCTTCAGAAATGCCATTGAAGTTTACAGTCAAGGCACTGATGTGTGCTCTTCCTATTTTGCTCACCTATTAATTTTACAATCTTTATATTTTCCTAATCCATTAATTTTACATTATTGCTCTTCCAATTTTTCCACAGTTCTAAGGGTCACCCTTGCCGTTGCCTTTTGCCTGGTGTCTGGTGTCCTAGTGATGCTGCTGTTTACCCTCCTCCGCCACGGGCCCTGCTGGCACAGGGACCCCTATCGGAACATCTGAATAGATGGCTGGCTAAGGGCGGACACACCGGACCATCCTCCTGGGACACAGCATCTCTCAGTGATGCCTCATTCGAAGGACAGGCTTTCACCATGTGGACATCACCCTCCCCACACCCTTCCTTTCGAGCCTCTCTAGAGCAGGGTCTGAGCTCACAGGGACTGAAGAATGAACCCCAGGTTACCTGGTTAGGTCTCCTGATGGTTACACTCTTCATTGTAGTGCAGGCTTCTCATTCTCGGCTAGAAGGAGGCTCTTCTGCAAAGGATAGTTACACTCTCTGGCATGGATGTCTAGAAAGAAAGAAGAAATCGAACTCCAATCAGCTTTTTTCCTGCAAAGAGCAAAAGTTTACAATGTGTGACAAAGACATAGATTAAAGAAGACTGGAAAATGAGGACAATTAAACTAGAAGTAGTATCATGTAGGATGATTCTTAAGAAGTAAGACCCAATTAGAAGGTATAAATAAATCATTTCTTTAGCTGTTAAGTAGATTTAATACAAACATGTACACACTCCTGAAAAGAAACTCCTACCCAGTGTTTGGTAGCTAACAGATTTCTGTATGTGCGTATATGTGCTAAGACACATACATGCACATAGCTGTATTGAAACTGCCTTAGAGAGAGGTATTTCATTCTCAGAACCTGTAATATCAACTACTGTAATGGTAGCTCGGGTCATTTTCCCCACAACTTCTATAATGGGAAATAACTAGAAATTCCAGGCAGCCACGTTTCTTCTTTTTTACCTCTACCATCATCAGACCTAGAAACTTTTATAGTTCCGATTTCTTTATTTTATCTTAAAAGTAAGAGATTTACTTTGATGAGAACTCTTCATGGCCATGATGAAATAATAATGTATTTGATCACCACAAATAGATCTGAATTTCTCAAGTGACAAACTAGAAAGAAAAGTGAGCTGAAGGTTGATGACACCCTGCCTCAGCTCTGCCCTGGCTTCAGACCAACAACTTGGAACAAGCTATTTTAAGTCTTAAACCTTGGTTTTGTAATCTAAAAATGAAGAGTCTGGACTAGATGAACATAGAAGTCACATCTAGTTCTCATGTTTGGTGAACACCTGTTCATTTCATGCTATGGACTGGTCATTGTCCAAGCAAGCACTTTCATAAATGATACCATTGCATTTAGCCTGAAATGTATTCTAAACAATCTTATCCCATGCTGAGCCTTTAACCATCCAGTTGGTGGGAAATTCAGTCTCATTCATTGGTAAGGTTCTTCACCTTCTCAGGTATTACTAAAGGTCCCAGAACGTAATTGGTGGGAAGAGTTGGATAAGGGTCGAGTCTAGGCTGCTGTCCACACTGGTCTCCAGTAAACACACTGTCCATTCCCACATGGTCTCCTGAAGGTAGGCAGAGGACATCTGTGCATGGCTTCCAAGGCCACACACTTGGACTTCACCATCCTGACATTGTCCAGTCCCCTTCCTGGGGTGATGCCTATAAACCAGAAACCCTCCTAGAACCCTGCCCCATCTCTTAGTCTCAGGTATCTTCCTCTCCCCTTGGATTCCACAGCTTTCTCCTGTAAACTTAAAGCACTTACCTCTATCACTTTCTATATAATTCTCCCTGAGCCAAGGCTATTGCAAAAAAAAAAAAAAAAAAAGCCTGCGAAGGAGGAAGTTGTGTTCTCTTGCCTGGCAACTGCTGCTTCCTCCTGCAACACAAAAGGCACCTAGGCAAAGAAATGCAAGATCTGGCTTCATTCTCAACCTGAGAAGGGGAAAAACATCTATAGCAGCAAGAACAAAGGACAAATTACTCTCTCTGTAAAGTAGCCAGCCATTTTAGTAACGAGACCATAACATCTTATGCTAATAAATCATGAGATTTGAAAATAGAAGTAGAAAATAGAACCATAAGTCATGGATTTTCTTACTTACTTAACAAACATTGATAGAGGACCTATTTGCTAATCACTGACCTAAATGCTAAATTGTCCATCCCTAATGTGATTATTAAGGTGTTTGACTCCAACAACAGCCTTATACAGGGTTGATAGAATGTAAAAGTGTTCACAACCTTTTCCTGATATCATCTTTTAATACTGGCAATGGCTAAAAGGACCCCTACTTTCTATTGTTTCTGGAATTTTTTTTAAGATTTTATTTATTTATTTATTTGACACAGAGACACAGCGAGAGAGGGAACACAAGCAGGGGGAGTGGGAGAGGGAGAAGCAGGCTTCCCGCTGAGCAGGGAGCCCGATGCAATGCAGGGCTCCATCCCAGGACCCTGGGACCACGACCCCAGCAAAAGGCAGACACCTAACGACTGAGCCACCCAGGAGCCCCTGGATTTTTTTTTTAATATCCCCTATTTCTCTTCCTTTACCATCTCTTGATTATTGTAAAGAAAGCTCTCACTTCCAACTTAATTGTTTCTTTTACCTTCCACAGAGCTGCTCTGTTGGTAAACACTGTAATTGTTTTTCATAGTCCATGACAGAATAAAAATCACAAGTGAGAAATGATCTATAGTGACAAAGAAGAGAACACAAATGCACTGTAACATTCCTCAGGAAATAAGCTAATCATCCATCTTTTGCAGAAAAATATGCAAATTCCCTCTACTGATAAAAGTGATCTTTTCAGATGGGTCGGAGAAGCTCTGTTGACACGAGGATAAATATTGTTTGAAAGATAACTACTAGGATTGAGATAACTTCTGCTCTGCAATGTATTGCCCACTTTGGGCAATTTGAATCAGTATAGAGGCCTTTGTACAGGATTAGAATAATGTAGTAATTACCACATCAATGTAGGAAAATGACCTAACATAAAAAATATCAATATACATGTAGAAAAGTTCTAAGGAAATTGTAGGTAGAGAATTCCTAGCTAGAATGGCATTGCATAAAGAAATTATTAAGAGAATATGATTATAAAAAGAATAATTTATGGTATTAAAAGAGTACAAGCCTTAGAAGCAAACATTTTATTGGAAGTCATTCAACCAACAAACTTTTTTATATTAGAAATGGCATTTCTTCTCCCTGAATTCAGTCATGTTCCCTATTCTCCCAACTTCCTGTTCTCACTCTGTCTTGTTCTAATATTGCTAGCATTGATCCTTTCTTCATTGCCAGGGGAGTTTCTTGGCAAGTGAAAGCCAAAATGTGAGTTTTCTCCTTCAAAACTCTCTTTATAGAAACCCCCTTTGAGTAGTAATGGATGTGTGCTACATATTGATGCTTTAGACCAGGGCTGAATAATAGAAACACAATGCAAGCCACAAATAAGGACCACATATGGATTTTAAAATAAACATAAAATTAATTCTAATAAAATTTATTTAACCCAGTGCTCTGAAAAAAAAAAACCACCTCAACATGTAATTAGTCTTTTAAAAATTATTAATGAGATATTTTTCAGGTTTTTTTTTTAAAGTATTTGAAATCTGATGTGTATTTTACCCTTGCAGCACATCTCAGTTTGAACTAGATACATGTCAAGTTTCAACAGCCGTATGTGACCGGTGGCTACCATATTAGACAATTACACTTTAGACCACAAGATGACAAACTTTTTGAAGCAGAAAGTTTTGGATTGTTTTTTTTTTTTTTTTTTAGTTTTTTTTTAATTTGCAAGATTCACTTTCAGGTTATTGTGAAGAAAAGAAAGTCATCTTTCTTATATGTATACATCTGACTGTTTTTGTATGTGTGCTGAATTGATCAAGGATTTTTCTGAAATGTTTTATTTGCAGACCTGTCTTAACAGCAGCACCCCAAACTTGTTCCAAAACCATCCAATACTAAATGAACTAGTTCATCTTCTTATAAAATTTCTAAAGAAGGAATCTGACAGCACACTTAGAATATAAGTACTGTTAGATTGGGGGAGGAGTGCCTTTTAAATTTTTTATTAAATTTTTTGTTACAAGTAATTGTATTTAAAACAAAAATAAAATCATTAATACAGAAGGGTATAAAATACAAGGTAAAAGTTCTTTCTACCCACTTCCATTCATCAGAGGCAATCCTGTCAACAATATCTGGTTTTAGTTCTTCCAGTGACTAGCATGAATTTTATGAGCTATACTTATACCTAGATTTTCTGAAATTTCACATTTTTCACTGCTCTTATAATGCATGGTGTCCTCTTTCTTGTACTATTTTTTTTTCATTTTCTTGAAGTAATTTTTTTTCATCTTTTTTTTAAAGATTTTATTTATTTATTCGACAGAGAGAGAGACAGCAAGAGCAGGAACATAAGCAGGGGGAGTGGGAGAGGGAGAAGCAGGCTTCCCGCGGAGCAGGGAGCCCGATGCGGGGCTCGATCCCAGGACCCTGGGATCATGACCTGAGCCGAAGGCAAACGCTTAATGACTGAGCCACCCAGGTGCCCCTCTTGAAGTAATTTTTTAAAGGATACTTGAGCACTAAGCTTTCTGATTCTGTCATGTCCAAATATGTGTGTATTTTGCCCTTCCACTTACCTATCAGTCAGCAAGGTATACAATCTCAGGTTGAAAACCATTTTGCCCCAGAATGTGAATGTAGTATTCTGTTGTCTTCTAACATACAGGACTGCTGATGAGAAGTCTGATTGGTATCATTCTCATCCAAAGTAAGTAATCTGGTGTTGTTTCTTTCTCTTCTTTTTTTTTCTAAATCTTTTTAAGATATTCTTTTCATCCATGGAATTCTGAAATTTCACTAGAATGTGTATAGGCATGTGTATCTGTTTCCTGTCTAATTAAATCTGGCTTATACTTGTCTTTGACTCAAGAAAATTGTATTCTTGAACTTGAAATTCCTGGATTTATCCTCCATGCTCAACTTCTCTCACCTGTTTTCCAGCTTTTTAATATTTCTCTACATCCTAGGAAATTTTATTTTCCAGAACACTAATTTAGTCTTCAGCAACTCCGTTCTTTTTTTATTTCTAAGAATACGTTCCTATTTATTGATTGCTCCTTTTTCATAATGGCCACTTATTTTATGAATGTAATCTATTCTTGAATCCTTAAGAATCCTACTTGGGGGGCGCCTGGGTGGCTCAGTTGGTTGGGCATCTGCCTTCGGCTCAGGTCATGATCTCAGGATCCTGGGATCAATCCCCTTGTCGGGCTCCCTGCTTAGCAGGAAGCCTGCTTCTCCCTCTCCCTCTGCCCCTCCACCCGCCCCCCACCCCCGCTTGTGCACGCTTTCTCTCAAATAAATAAATAAAATCTTAAAAAAAATCCTACTTGGAATTTTTTTCAAGTTCTCCTCTGCTCCCTAAATTACCTCTGTTTCTCGGGGCTCAGTTTTAATTTATTAATCTTGGACTTTCTCTTTCATGCTCTGGGTTTTTCTCAAATATTCAGGAATCATACAAATGAAGAATTCTATGGATTAGTAGGGATGGCTGGTCTTAATTTCCCTTTTAGTCATGTATATCTGTTTTCCCAACAAATATCTTCTTGAATAACTGCATTAAGATTCTCGTTTGCTTGGAATATTTTTTTTTCTTTTTATTTATTTATTTATTTATTTATTTATTTTTTATTCTTATGTTAATCCCCATACATTACATCATTAGTTCTAGATGATACTTACAATGTGATGAGCGAAGCTCCAACCTTATCTGTGGCTCCCTCAGAATGAATCACGTTCATCTCTTGAGGGTCTGACTACAATTTCCCCATTTTGACTTCTTCATCAGTTCAATCTTATCTGCTTATCTTTGAAGAATTTCACAAGATATCTGATCTGCCACTGTCACTCTCTGTAGCACTGTTAAGATTTCATTCTTATTTTTAACATCTTTTATATTACTGCAGGAAAACATTGGGAGGAAGGGAAGTTAGGTGCAATAGGTCTTTTTTTTTTTTCCCTAAACAGGAAGCCCTGAGTTTGTTTTTCTAGCAAAGAGGTCTATAACTGTGTCCATCAAAGTTAAGAAAGTTAGCCATGCCATTCAGTGAAGGAAAAAGAAAAAAAGACGTAACACTATGTACACAGTTTAATTTAATCTCACCAACATTTGCTAAGTGCCCACTCTTAGAATGAAGTAGGGTACCTAGTTTCTCTCATATTTTTCTTTTTTTTTTTTAAGATTTATTTGTCAGAGAGAGAGAGCACAAGCAGGGGAGTGGCAGGCAGAGGGAGAAGCAGACTCCCCATTGAGCAGGGAACCTGATCCGGGGCCTCCATCCCAGGACCCCAGGATCATGACCTGAGCCGAAGGCAGATGCTTAACCGACTGAGCCACCCAGGCATCCCTCTCTCATATTTTTCAAAGAGAATCTTAGCTCAAGGAAAGGTTAAGTACCATTGTGCCGTTATTTGATATAAGGAATACAGTACTAAATTATTTGTAGACCCTGCCTTCATAAAGCTCACAGATACATAATTTCTTTAAATGGGTTTTCTGTTTTTACTAGCTTATATTATTTTTCCTTCACAGTGCCTCAAGTACTTGGCCCTTCCTTTGTAGTGCTGTCACCAAATTTTACCCTTCAGTATATGTCTGGTTTTAAACCACATGGCCTCCTCGTCCTTCCAGTTAATTTTGCACAAAACATACATATTCCCCCTGAAGGTCGCTGTAGAAGTCTGGACTGTCTTACCAAGAAGGGGCCTGGTGGGCTGCCAGGGTATCCCCCAATATGAGAAACCTGGGAGCCTTGATGACTGGTGAACGAACACAGGACCCCATAGGCAACTGCTCCAAATGGGGACTGATGTCACCAGCTTAAAGTTACTGTCTCAGAAAGAGTTTTGGGAGGTGGGTTCCCTCCACCCCGGGGGTTCTGCAGCTGGTTCAGGACTGATTGAAACTCTGCAGGCCTGGAGACAGCTGACAAGATGTGTTCCAGTGGAGCCAGGGACCTAGAACAGAGCACCTATAGGGAGAGGCAGGACCACAGGAGTACGTGCATCTGCCTAACCCAAGCCGTAACCGACACAAATGTGCATTTTCTCCCTGAAGGCCAAGCTGGAGAAATCTGGACTGCCTTGCCAGAGTTGGGGTGCACAGGATATCCTCCAGTAAGAGACACTTGCTGGATGGAGAAGCCGATACCCCATCGAACAGCTAGTCCAAACTGGGGCTGTTGCCAGTTTAAAGCTGCAGACTCAGAAAGCTTTGGGGGAGTTGGCCTCCCGCCTCCCTGTAGGCTCATTCTGGAGCTCCACAGGCCTGGAGTGCCCCACAGGCTAAGGCCAGCTGACAAGGTGTGGTTTGGGCCTGCACACACCACACAGTTCTGGGGAGCCAGCGAACTGGAAGAGGGCAGGCGTAGGGGTAGGCTGGGTCAAAAGAGAAGGCTGTTCCAGGTATCCGGCATCTTCCGAATTCCAATCTTAACCTACACAAGTGCACATATTCTCCCTGAAGTTAAAGCTGGAGGAATCTGGACTGCCTTTCCAGAATGGGGTCTGGCGAGCAGCCGGGGTATCCTTCACTAAGACATACCCGGGAGCCCCGATTATTGGTATAGACCTTATCCGGCAGCCAGTCCAAATGGGGACTGCCTGTGGGCAGTCTAAATTGCCTCCCTCAGAAAGAATTTTGCACAGTGTGCTCCCTCCACCCTAGAGGCCATGCAGGTGATTCTCGACTGGCTGGGGTCCACAGGCCCGGAGGGCTCAGGGTTCCCAAGGCAGGCTGACGAGGTATGTACAGTAACAAGGGCCAGAACTGGAAGAGGGCAAGTGTCTGGAGAGGCCAAGTCTCATGGGAGCAGGCTGTTGGGTGTACAAGACATCTGCCTAATTCCAAGTCTTAACCAACACATATTCATATGCAGGCATACCTCAGAGATATTGGGGTTCAGTTCCGGTTACTGTAATAAAGCAAATACTGCATTAAATGAGTCAATTGAAATTTTTGGTTTCCCAGTGTATATAAAAGTTATATTTGGGGCACCTGGGTGGCTCATTTTATTGAGAATCCGACTATTGATTTCAGCTCAGGTCATGATCTCAGGGTTGTGAGATAGAGCGCCTCATTGGGCTCAGACTGCTGAGTGTGGAGCCTACTTAAGATTCTCTCTCTCCCTTTGCCCCTCCCTGCTCACGCTCTCTCTCTCTCTCTAAAAAAAAAAAAGGGTATATTTATACTGTACTGTAGTCTATTAAATGTGCAGGAGCATTATGTCTAAAAAAAATGTACATACCTTAAAGAACACTTGATTGCTAAAAAATGCTAACCATCATCTGAGCTTTCAGCAAGTCATAACCACTGATCACAGATCACCATAACAAATATAATAATGAAAAAGTTCAAAATATTGCAAGAATTACCAAAATGTGTGGGGCGGCTGAGTGGCTCAGTCGTTGGGCGTCTGCCTTCGGCTCAGGTCATGATCCCCGGGTCCTGGGATCGAGCCCCGCATTGGGCTCCCTGCTCGGCAGGAAGCCTGCTTCTCCCTCTCCCACTCCCCCTGCTTGTGTTCCCTCTTTCACTGTGTCTGTGTCAAATAAATAAATAAAATCTTTAAAAAAAAGAATTACCAAAATGTGACACAGAGACACAAAGTAAGCAACCGATGTTGGAAAGATGGTACCAATAGATTTGTTCAATGCAGGGTTGCCACAGACTTTCAATTTTTTTTTTTTTTTAAGATTTTATTTATTTGACAGAGAGAGAGACACAGCGAGAAAGGGAACACAAGCAGGGGGAGTGGGAGAGGGAGAAGCAGGCTTCCCGCGGAGCAGGGAGCCCGATGCGGGGCTCGATCCCAGGACCCTGGGATCATGACCTGAGCTGAAGGCAGACACTTAACGACTGAGCCACCCAGGTGCCCCTAGACTTTCAATTTTTAAAAAATACAGTATCTATGAAGCACAATAAAATGAAGTACGCCTGTATTCTTAAGATTCCTTTCGGACCCTTGTTCAAGAATATACATTGGTTTGATTCAAACTGCATTCTCTATAAATACTTGTTGATTTACCGAACCGATATTACTTTCGGTGCTAACTGTATCACCTTTTGATCAGTTTCAAGCTGGAGGGGTTTCATGAAGCCCCACCTCAAATTCATTGATTACAGAGACATTGCCAAACTATAACTAAACCAGTAGTTCTCAAAACTTCAGTGTGCATAAGAATCTACAAGGATGCGGGGCGCCTGGGTGGCTCAGTTGGTTAAGTGGCTGCCTTCGGCTCAAGTCATGATTTCAGGGTCCTGGAATCCAGCCCCGCATTGGGCTCCCTGCTCAGCGAGGAGTCTGCTTCTTCCTCTCCCTCTGCCCTTCTGCCCTGGTGGTGCTTTCTCTCTCTCTCTTAGGAGCGTGCACTCTCTCACTCAAATGAATAAATAAAAAATCTTTTTAAAAATATTTTTTAAAAAAGAATCTACAAGTATGCTTGTTAAAAATTCAGATTCCCAGTCCTCAATCCCAGAAATTCTGATTTAGTAAACCTAGAAATTTGCCTTTTTAGCAGTTATCACATCTGATTCTGCTATAGGCTGTTCCCGACCTTGCTTTGAGAAACCCTGCTCTAAACTATGCAGTAAAGCCCTCAGGCTGAGCAGAACACTTACCTGCTACTTAGGTTTATCTACTCCATCAAGAGTCTGTGAAGTAGGGCATCTGGGTGGCTCGTTCAACTCAGGTCATGATCTCAGGGTCCTGGGATGGAGTCCAAAAAAAAAAAGAGTCTGTGAAGTAACTCAGAGGTCTAAACTGCCTTAATTAAGTAGACATCAAAAATGTATTTTCAAAAAAAGAATCATAGAAGAAGTTGGAAACAAGCTCACATTTTGAAATGTAGTTTTAGTAAGTCTCACCTGAAGAATAGAGAAAATTAAAGAATTAAGGCCTATTAAAATTGTGGTTTTAAGAACAAAGAGTGATGGCTCTTCAAAAAGGTCAGCCATTCACAATTTGTGGTTCCCAAAATAACTGATTGTGTTATTAAATGAATAGAAATATGTTTACAGTGATCATATTCCCAGGCCCAAGCATAGGAAAAATAAACTTACAATGCAATAAAATATTTGAAACAGTAACTTCCCTGAAAAAATCTGGGGCAAATAGTAACCTTACCAAAGCTAAGTAAGTAATATACCAATACCAAAGCTAAGTTAAGTAACATACCAAAGAAAATTTAAAGCCAAACTTTATTTTTTTTATTTTTTTAAAGATTTTATTTTATTATTTGAGACAGCGAGCACAAGCAGGAGGGAGGAGGAGGGGAGAGGGAAGAGGGAAGTTGGGGAGGAGACAGAGGGAGGGGAGAGAAAGAGGGGAAAGTGGGAGGGGAGTGGGGTAGAAGCAGACTCCCCGCTAAGCAGGGAGGGAGACCAACAGGAAGCTGGATCCCAGGACTCTGAGCTCATGGCCTGAGCCAAAGGCAAATGCTTAACTGACTGAGCCACCCAGGTGCCCCTAAAGCCAAACTTTAATATGTAACTCTTTGTTGTTGTATCTTCTAAAAGAACTTGGTGGTACTTGTTAGTACCACCGTTTCCTGTCTATCTTCCATTCCCCTTACATACGTTGTACAAAGTAAATCATACTTGAATAAGATAGATGGGGGAAAATAAAACACATATGTCCCTTCTTCAATCTTTATAAGTGTATTTTTTCCTTTTTTTTGGCAATGTCTATTCACATATATGTCTGATCTACCTATAATCAAATTATTTTAAAATTTTATAGAAGAGGAGCCAAGTCTTTTAAACCAAATTTTTGTCAAGTACTTAGGTGTTAAATGTTACTATTCTTGGGGCGTGTGGGTGGCTCATTGGTTGGGTGGCCAACTCTTGATTTTGGCTGGGGTCGTGATCTCAGGGTCCTGAGATCAAGCCTGGTGTCAGGTTCCGAGCTGGGTGTGGGGCCTGCTTAAGATTCTCTCTCTCCCTCTCTGCTCCTACTCCCCTCTAAAAAAATAATAACAATAAAATTTAAAAATGAAAAAAAGGTACTATTTTTCGTGAAGTGACTCAAGGAGAATATTATTCAATACCATTATCAAACATGGGGAACAAAAGAGAATAAGGTAGTGGAGCCAAATTGCGTGGGTTCAAATCCATGCTCTGCCACTTACTAGCCATATGATCCTGGGCAAGTTATTTAACATTTCCATGCCTCAGTTTCCTCATCTGTATATGGGAATAATTATAGTACCTACCTCAGAGAATTGTTATAGGAATAAACAGGTTAATATTTGTAAAGCACCAGAAACAGTGCCTGGCACATAGTAAACACCATATAAGGGTTTGTTAAATAAAATATTGAATGAAAAGACAGGAATTTATCATTCCCAGCTAAAAATTTATGATTTTGAGTTTTATAAAGTTAAAAGAAATAACCATGAGATGTCATTTTTCATTAACTCTCTGTATAATCTTGAAAGCAGGGTTTTTTTTTTCCCAGTCTTCTTATACCACATCTTGAAATGACAACTATTATTAAAATGATGAAAAGTTTCATTTGGTGGAAGAATAAGAAAACTCGAGATCTTATTAAAAATATTACTTTGGTTGGGGATTTATTTCTGAGAGAATATAATATTCTTAATGTTCTCCGGAAAAATCAAAGCAACTAGATTTTAGCACAAGGTGAACTGTAATAGAATGCATAGAAAATAAAAGTCATTAAAACATGAAGATTCCACAGTGAGGCCAGCTTAAGTTATTACCAATTCAGTGGGAAGGTAGATACTGCAAACAAACCAAAAACAAGAAATGAGTGGTTTTCTAAAGATCTGTTATCTTGTTAATGATAGAATAATTTCAAGTAGACTAATATTGAATATAGGTGGTAGATAGCTTTCTTTCTTTAATCTCTTGCTATAGGTTACCTTCTTTCTTATAATTATAGATGTGAATTACCTCCTCTGTGCCCAGGCTTCAATGACCTCAATGAAGCAGACATGACAATGTCTCCAAAATTGAACAGACTGCTGGTGAATGGGGGCCCTTCAGTAACTTGGTGATTTCAGGCAGGATCTAGTCATCCCCACGATCAGACGGTGAAGCAGCTTTTCCAGGCAGCGTTTGTGTTCTCTCTCCAGTGAGTCCGCAGAAAATCATGAATGGTCCTTTCTCACAGCATGGAAATCCTGGGTAGAGTAGGCTACCAAGTTACTCAAACAGTCACTTTGTTCATCTTTTTCCTTTCTACACAGATCATATTCCTGGCCTCTCGAGGGTGACATTCAGTTCATATCATTCATCATGTACAAAATTACCTCCCTTGGTTTTCCAAAAGACTGACGGGGACAAATGGAGATGAGAAAAGCATTTATAATGCTTTTAATGCAATGAAGTTTCCAAACATAAGACATTAAGAAGCTGTTATTTTCATAATTTAAACATTTTACCTTTATATATATGCAATTCCTAAGAAGTTACTCTTTGTTAAAATGTGGAAAAGTACCCGTATGAATGGGAATTTGTGAACTGGGAACACCCTAGTTTCACTAAAGTAATTGATGAAACATTCCTGAAACATTCCTGTGGTCAAAAAAGAAATTTTGTACATTCGTTTAACGAACACTTATATGGCACTTACTATGTGCTAGTCCTGTGAGGTAGGTACAAATAGTAATATCATGCCCATTTTACAGATGGGGAGACTGAAGCTAAGTGATCTGCCTACAGTCACAGAGCTGGAATGTGGCAAGGATGGGATCTGAGCCCAAGATGTCCTCTTCTAGACAGCACGTTTTTAAACTGCTAAACCATACTACCTTCCTTTGAGGAAAAGTACTCAGGTAAGATTCTCAGAAAATCACATCACATTCTTATTTTATTTTTGTTGTGTTTCTTCTATCCAAAATGTCTCACTTGTGCGACGTTAATGCCTAAAGAAAATGACCGCTAAGATGATATGTGAGTCCCATTCAAGTAGAATGTCGTTTTATTTTGGTAATTTCAAACTTGATGTCTCTTAATGAAATTGAGTTGGGTGTTTTTTAATTTTTTTAACTTTATTTAGGATAATAACATTCCTATCTGGCCATTTCAAAATCCCTGAAAGATTTAGGAAGGAGCTCTATCTATACTCACAAAATATGTTATTCTCCTGATTCAATCTGACCTGCCACAATCACATAGACATGACCTTAAAGTGCAATAGGATATGAAGATAAGATCAGATACTCTCACGATTTTATGAATGACATTTTGGGGCTAAGATATTCAAGTTAACGATCTAATATGTTGATGAAATAATCAGATACGTGTTAATAACTCAGCTCTCCCTTAGCTCCACTTAACAAAAAATTAGTGCTGAGAACTCCAAGTTGTTAGATCTCCCCCTCATTTCCAGGCTGCAAAAACACTGCCAAATCGTATCTTCACAACTGAACAGCTGATTAGTATTGCAA
The DNA here is from genome assembly GCF_054177405.1 of Leptonychotes weddellii. Taxonomy (NCBI): domain Eukaryota; kingdom Metazoa; phylum Chordata; class Mammalia; order Carnivora; family Phocidae; genus Leptonychotes; species Leptonychotes weddellii. Next base: position 76,658,591 of record NC_138369.1, read on the forward strand.
GTCCATTATAAGCCCCTCAAAGAGTGCTAAACCTTGACACCAAATAAATAAATAAATAAATAAGGACAAGTTTCCAGAAACCAGAGCACATGAACCAGAGCACATGACAATAGTTAGTCAACCTGATGAGAATTTACTTTTACCAAATTAACACAATAACTTTGGAGACCAGTGTTTGTAAACCATAATTAATGATCCTTTTTGGGGAAACACGCTGAAATGAAAATATTACTGCTGCCCCATTAAAGATACATTGTCCTTTTGGAAGGCAGATATAGACTCTAAATAGTGTTGCCTATTTTAGAGCGGTCAAATGTAAAATAAATTAATGCAAAGAACTGCTAGCCCTGGATGCTGGTCAAGTGACTATGAATAAGTGACTCCATTTCTTTTTTCTTTTTTCTTTTTTTTTTTTTTAGAAAGAGAGGGTGGGGAGGGGCAGAGGGAGAGGGAGAGAGGTCTTAAGGTGGCTCCACACGTCCAGCTCGGAGCCTGACTCGGGCCTCAATCTCACAACCCTGAGATCATGACTTGAGCTGAAATCAAGAGTCAGAAGCTTAACCCACTGAGCCATCCAGGTGCACTTAAATGACTCCATTTCTGTATTCCTCTCTCCTTTGTATTTGCAACCCCTACATGCCAATTTCAAGCATTTTAGCTTCATCTTCACCATTTGGGCCATAGGTATAGCATTCACGGCCTAATGTAGCTTTTAATTGACCCCTTTTAAAATATTATACGATACTATGTGTGAACCCAGAAATGTTTGCCATAAAAATTCTAATATACAAGCCAAATATAAACTACTATAACCATAAAGAGTTGATTTGTGCACTATCTAAAATCACATGTGGCACATATGTATTTTAGGAACCACTTAAATAATTCAGCAGTCACTGAAAATATTTCAAGAGAGATCCATTTGGGGGCATCTGGGGGCTCAGTTGGTTAAGTCACCAACTCTTGATTTCAGCTCACGTCATGATCTCAGGGTCCTGGGCTAATCTGAGATCTTGGGAAGCAGGCTGGGTACCTTAAGAATCATAGGCCAGGAGAGACTAGGTGGCTCAGTGGGTTAAGCATCTGACTCTTGGTTTCCGTGGAGGTCATAATCTCATGGGTCCTGTGGTGGGCTCCTCTCTCAGAGGGGAGACTGCTTGAAAATTCTCTCCCTCTGCCCCTCCCCCCACTCATGCACTCACATGCTCTATCCCTCTCTCTCTCTTTCTGAAGTAAATAAATAAATATTTTTTAAAAGATTTTATTTATTTATTGAGAGCAAGAGAGAGCATGAGCATGGGCTGAGGGAAGGGACAGAGGCAGAGGGAGAAGCAGACTCCCCCACTGAGCAGGGAGCCCGACACGGGGCTCGATCCCAGGACCCTGGGATCATGACCTGAGCTGAAGGTAGATGATCAACTGACTGTACCAACCAGGCACCCCAATAAATAAATCTTTAAAAAAAAGAATCATAGGGCATTTATTGGACAATATACTTTGATTCTATGATGTTACTCCCCATAGTTCTTTAATGACAACAAAATGCCATGCAAACCTCATTATGTCAAGAATTCCAGAGTTCCCCTTCTCTGCCTGTTAATTTGCGAATTAATGTGAAGGATACAAAAGACATGTGGAACATGGTCATGGTCCTCAGTTCTGTTACTCTCTAATGACCTTCCCCAAATTTCAGTGGCTTGAAACAGCCATTTTATTTTGCCCACAATTTTATAGGTCAGGGATTCTGGAACAGTGCAGGGGAGAAACTCACCTCTGATCCACATGGCATCAAGTAAGATGGCTAAGACTGAAGGATCCACTTCCAATATGGCTTCTTCACCCAAGTGTCCAGTACTTCAGTGTTCCTTGGTGACCTTTTCTCTCCATATGGCATTTCATCCTCCAGGTCCTCTTCATAGAGCTTAGTTAGGTTTTTTACAGCATGGTGGTCTAGGTTAATTGCACTTCTTACATGGTGTCTTGCTTCTATGAGGAATGAAGTAGAAGCTGACAGATCGTTTAAGGCCCATGCTCAGACTGGTATAGCATCACTTCTAACATATTCGGTTGGTCAAAGCTGTCACAGGCAGACTCAAGGGAATGGAGAAAGAGTCTACCTCTTGATGGGGGAATGCCAAGGTCATATACTGAAAGAGCATTGTAGGGGTGGGAACTCTGCTACCACCTTTTCAGGAACAGGCAGTCTGCCACACCTCAAAGAGCTTTTACTCTAAGGGAGGGATTCATAAATAAGAGGCCCTGCATAAAATTCAGGAGGTCTTTGAACTTAGAAGGGGAAAATTATATTTTTAGTTTCCCTAGTCTCTAACTAAACTTTAGCATTTTTGTCCATTTTGAATACAAGCACAAATTACAGTACTTAGAGCAACACCTGTGATTTTGTTACCAATAGAAAGCACATACATTTTTACAGCACATTTGGTTGTTACAAATATCTCAAAATATCATTTATACTCATCACTATTTTGAAATAATAGTGGCTATAAAATCCTCCACTAGATCTTACTTAAAGTGTTAATAAAGAAGCAATATAGGGCCGCCTGGGTGTCTCAGTCAGTTAAGCATCCAACTCTTGATTTCGGCTCAGATCATGATCTTAGGTTGTGAGATCGAGCCCCGTGTTGGGCTCAGCACTGGATGTGAAGCCTGCTTAAGATTCTAAGATTCTTTTTTTTTTAAAAGATTTTATTTATTTATTTAACAGAGAGAGACATAGCGAGAGCAGGAACACAAGCAGGAGGAGTGGGAGAGGGTAAAGCAGGCTTCCCGCGGAGCAGGGAGCCAGATGCGGGGCTCGATCCCAGGACCCCGGGATCATGACCTGAGCCGAAGGCAGATGCTTAACAACTGAGCCACCCACGCGCCCCAAGATTCTAAGATTCTCCCTCTCCCTCTGCCCCTTCCCTCCTCTCTCCCTCTCTCAAAAAAAAAAAAAAAAGTAGCAATATATTACTCTATTACGATTTTGGTTTTTAGCATTTTGGTAGCTATATTTCAATGTAAAAGGTCTCTTTTATAATCTTATGTATTTTATTTTAAACATTTAAAAACATTACTCTGGAAAGGGGTCTACAGACTGCACCAGAAAGCCAGAGGGTTTCATGGCCCAAAAGAAAGGTTAAGAATTCCTACCTTGGATGAAGATGAAAGCATTAAACACACAAATGCAAAATAATTAGAGAAGCCCTACATTAATGGTATAATTTAATGTTGAATGTTGTAGCACAGGCTTTAAGTACAAGATTTCTTCCTCCTGGTGCTACAATTTGATTCAAGATACCATGTTTTTTGATGATATTTGACAGTTGTATACACTCATGTAATCATGATCACAGGAAGAATTAAAACAAAACAAAAACAACCTAAACAGTGGCAGATCTTCAAGAAATTTCTTAACTGGGATACCTGGGTGGCTCAGTCGGTTAAGTGTCTGCCTTCAGCTCAGGTCATGATCTCAGGATCCTGGGATTGAGTCCTGCATCGGGCTCGCTGCTCAGCGGGGAGTCTACTTCTCCCTCTCCCTCATCCCTTCCTTCTGCTTGTGCTCTCTCTCTCTCTCCCAAATAAATAAATAAAATCTTAAAAAAAAGAAATCTCTTAACTCTTAGCATCTAGAGAGTATCCTAAGATTCCAGAGAGGGGAAAAATATGGCCTACAAGGGAACAAGAATATGATTTCATCTTAGAATCCCTTAGAACCCTCTGAGAAAAATAATTATGTTTTTTTTAATTTTTTTTTTTTTAATTTATTTGAAGAGAGAGACACAGCAAGAGAGGGAACACAAGCAGGGGGAGTGGCAGAGGGAGAAGCAGGCTTCCCGCTGAGCAGGGAGCCCGATGCGGGGCTCGATCCCAGGACCCTGGGATCACGACCTGAGCCGAAGGCAGACACTTAACAACTGAGCCACCCAGGCGCCCCGAGAAAAATAATTATGAACTTAAGATTCTATACCTAGTAAACATGTCAATCAAGTGAGAAGGAAAAATAAAGTCATTTTCAGACATGTAAAAATTCAGAAGTTTTATTTCTTATGCACCCTTTCAAGAAAATTACTTGAAGATATTCTCAGCTATAACAAGAATAAAATCCAAAAAAGGTAAAAGTTTGAGATCTAAGAACACTGGCTTCAACCCAAGACAAGGGAAAAAGGAAGTCAGGATGACAGGCTGGCATCCAGCCCAGAGTGCTCTCTGGTCCAGATTGGAATAAGAAGGCAGAAGTTTCTGGGAAATATATCTTTAATAATTATATTGCATCTCTTACCGTGGATGGAGTATGAAGATAGATGATCTTAGTGACTTGATGAAGACATATGACAAAAAAAGTAAAATAAAATAAAGACACTTTAGAATCATAGAATAATGAACAATATTAACACAATCACAATAATGGAAATACTATGTATTGGTATTATCAATTTTAGCTTCAACCAACAGACAAAGCATGCAAGGATTAATTATGATTACAGAAGAGATGATGAAAGTTCTCAAATTTGGAGGAGGTTACAGATAGAAAAGTAGAAAAAGAGGCAGAGGGAAGAATAGGAGTCCTAACTTACTCATGCTATTAATAATAGCTAACACTGAGGAGTTACCATATGCTCATCCTAAGAGATAACATGAATTAATTCCTTTAATTTCCCACAATGAGGACACTGAGGCACAAGGAAGTACCTAACTTTCTAACATTTTTTGCTTCTTACTTCATGGAAAGTCAAAAAGTACAAGAGACACTTTGTGATGGATCAAGAAAATAGGAGATTTATATATCTTATTTCTAGAAACCATAATGTATGTACCAAAGGCATAATGGCAATGGCACAAAAATGGGTATGTAGATGGCAATGGTGATTTTTATAAGTCCATAGGAATTAAATCAGTTTTGTACAGGTTCATGAATAGACAGTCCAATGAGAGGGAAAAGAATATAAATTCCAGAAATATGCACAAATGATATAAATTAATATACAACACAGGTGGTATTTCAGTGAAGAAAAGAGAGGGCTAAGCAACTGGCTATCTATTTAGAAAGAATATAAGAAATAAATTTCAGTTGAACTACACATTTACATTTTTAACTGAAATCATATATAGTATACCAAGAAAACATCTAAGATTATACAGATATATGCATATAATTTGGGGAATAGGAGAAGTTTTTCCAAAGGCTTTCACTTAGAAGTGATAATCTATGAGATTAATAAATAAAACTACATATGTATTAAAAATTAGAGCATGGGGGGGCCCTGGGTGGCTCAGTCGGTTGGGTGTCTGCCTTCGGCTCAGGTCATGATCCCAGGGTCCTGGGATGGAGCCCCATGTCAGGCTCCCTCCTCAGCATGGTGCCTGCTTCTCCCTCTGCCCCTCCCCTGCCTCATGTTCTTTCTCAAATAAATAAATAAAAATCTTTAAAAATAAATATATAATAAAAATAAAAAATTAAAGCATGGGACAAAATAGCATAAGCAAAGTTAACAAACCACAAATAACAAACCTGGGAAGAAAATGGCAACATGAATGATAGTAGGCTTTTTTCTTTCCTTTGCAGGTAAGGAGCTCTTAGAAATTAGTAAGAGGGGGGCGCCTGGGTGGCTCAGTCGTTAAGCGTCTGCCTTCGGCTCAGGTCATGATCCCAGGGTCCTGGGATCGAGCCCCGCATCAGGCTCCCTGCTCAGCGGGAAGCCTGCTTCTCCCTCTCCCACTCCCCCTGCTTGTGTTCCCTCTCTCACTGTGACTCTCTCTCTCAAATAAATAAATAAAATCTTTAAAAAAAAAAGAAATTAGTAAGAGGAAGGTCAACAACCCAATCAAAAAACTGACAGAGGACAATACACAAAAAAGAAAATGAAAATCACTTCCAAAGGGAAAACTTACTGAATGATATGCAGTTTGAAATGCAACAAACTGTACAGGGATTTAATAAGTGTTGTTTACATTAGATTCCACAGTTGAACCAACATTAACAACCCTCCTGAGAGCACTTTTAGTGATTTGGCAGGACAAAGAACAAATCAATGGGATGATGAACTAATGGGGCATAAGGAAGTAAAAGTGAAGAATGTAAAGAAGGAAAAGGGAGGGAACTGGACAAGACTGGAGGTCACTGGGTCAAGGAAGAAACAATCAGCCCAAGAAACATTTCAAGCTATAAAAAAGAGGGGCTGAATTAAGAAAGTCAAGTCGTTAATTGTGAATTTCAAGCTGGACAAGGAAAGAGAAGTGCGAAGAATGTGCAGCCGACACCAAAGGGAAGATGGAGAGACCGAGGGGATCTGAGGTTTTTACAAGGCTAAATGAAGTGTGAGCATGAAAGAGCTAGGACAGAAGATTTGGTCGATAACTGGGATTTTAGACTTTGATTTCTAAGATGGATTAAACTCCCACATACAAAATGTGACCCATTTAATGGGTAACTGAACTGGAGAGGAAATAGTCATTGGAGTTGAATTTGGGCAAGATTAATATTTTGGATGGACGATCTATAACACCTAATATCTATAACACCACTGAGACCTGAGACCCAACAGTGGACATCGTCAGAATGGCCAACAAATGACATAGAGGAAAGAGCTGTTAGCAGGCATACTAAAGGAATACTCGTAGGAGCGGAGCAGGAGTGAGCACCCTGGGCTTTGCAAGGTCCTGGTGTCTAGGATGTCAGAGCTGGAAATGAACTGAAGAATCACAAGTTTCGAGCAATTAACAGATATACTTATAATATCTATTTCATAAAGATGTTGTGACAATCCAATGAGATGACATATGTAAATAGCCTGGTGCAGTGGTGGCCAGGATTATAATTAGCATAATTAGCCTTATTATGTATTCCTGGGAGCAGAGAGGAAATACATGTAATTAATCACATCTCACATTTTCATTTGGGAGGTGGAATACTGGAAAGCAGACTAAGGGACCTGCTAGGTCATGCCACCATTCTGTGATAGAAATTCTAGATTCTGGGGTGCCTGGGTGGCTCAGGTGGTTAAGCGTCTGCCTTCGGCTCAGGTCATGATCCCAGGGTCCTGGGATCGAGTCCCGCATCGGGCTCTCTGCTCCTTGGGAGCCTGCTTCTCCCTCTGCCTCTCTCTCTCGTCTCTCATGAATAAATAAATAAAATCTTTAAAAAAAAAAAAAGAAATTCTAGATTCTGGAACTGGTTCCTTATTCCCAACGCTGAATTAGTTCATTCTGGGGAAGAAAAAAAAAAGTTGCATTCTTCAAAAACTTTCTAAATGCATATGGGTAAACAGAAATCTGCTTTCAGTCTCACATGGGCAACAGAAAATATAAAATGGGGAGCATGGGTGGCTCAGATGGTTAAGAGGGGAGTCTGCTTCTCCCTCTCCCTCTGCTTGTGCTCTGTCTCTCCCTCTCTCAAATGAATAAATAAAATCTTAAAAAAAAAAAGAAAATATAACAAATCCAATGAGTAAAATAAAATGAGTCCTTGAATAATTTTAGGGAAATATAGTACACTACTTCAAGAAAGGAAAATACAGCTCAAAATTGTTTTATTGGCCAGTTTATCATCTTGATATAAAATACCACTAATGGAAACTTAAAAAGAGCATGCCTTTTGAATTTTAATGAATTTCAGTGAAATGTAGTTACAATTTGAAGTTACATAGATAAACAGATTGTTGGAATAAAGGTCTATATACTCATATATGTCCATTAATAAAACTGTTTATTATTAATCTGTTAGTTAAGTTTTTGACAAATTGCAATTATGTTTTTGTGTGATAGACCTAGTTCATGGACCCAGTTGTATATGATACAGATAAATACCAATTGATAGCTCAACAACAATCATTTATTTTTTAAGGCATAAAACTATTCAACCATGTGTCCATAGAAGACATTTTTCTTTCTTTCTGTTTTTTTTAAGATTTTTTATTTATTTTTTGATAGAGAAAGAGACGAGAGAGGGAACACAAGCAGGGGGAGTGGGTGGGGGAGAAACAGGCTTCCCACTGAGCAGGAAGCCCGATCCCAGAGTCCTGGGATCATGACCTGAGCCAAAGACAGACGCTTAATGACTGAGCCACCCAAACGCCCCAGAAGGCATTTTTGGTGGAACAAGATCGAGAACTGAGCAAAAGTTGATGCTTCTGATTGAGGGGGTAGAGTTTGGCTCCAACCTCCTCCTTTTCCTCAAGGGCTTTTTAAAAAGATTTTATTTATTTATCTGAGAGAGAGAGAGCACGAGCATAGGTAGGGGGTGGTGAGTAGAGGAAGAGGGAGAAGCAGACTCCCCACTAAGCAGGGAGCCTGACTTGGAGCTCCATCCCAGGACCTCAGGATCATGACCTGAGCCAAAGGCAGATGCTTAATCGACTGAGCCACCCAGGCACCCCCTTCAAGCACTTTTTAAAGGAAAGGGACATTAAGAAAATTTTATGTTATTTTTTTTCTTTTTAAATCTTATTTTCAGTAAAATTGCCCTTTTCTTGTGGTGTACAGTAGTATGAATTTTAATACATGTATAGATCCATGTATTCACCTCCATACTCAGGATACTAAACAGTTTCTTCACCCCCCAAAATCCCTTATCTCTCTCTCTTTTTTTTAAGATTATTTATTTATTTATTTGACAGTGAGACACAGCAAGAGAGGGAACACACGCAGGGGGAGTGGGAGAGGGGGAAGCAGGCTTCCCACCGAGCAGGTAGCCCAATGTGGGGCTTGATCCCATGACCTGGGATCATGACCTGAGCCCAAGGCAGAAGCCTAATGACTGAGCCACCCAGGCGCCCCACCTTGAGTTATCTCTTAATGGTCACTCCTCCCCCTACCCATAATCCCTGTGAATTTCTAATCTGGTTTTCATCTTTGTAGTTTTGCCTTTTGGAGACAGTCATATAAATGAGATCACACAGTATGTAACCTTTTGAGACTAACTTCTTGCACTCGGCATGCTTTTAAGATTCATCCAAGTTGTTACGTGTATCAGGAGTTCGTTACTTTTTTTTCTTTTTTTTTAAAATTATGTTATGTTAATCACCATACATTACATCATTAGTTTTTGATGTAGTGTTCCATGATTGTTTGCATATAACACCCAGTGCTCCATGCAGAATGTGCCCTCTTTAATACCCATCATCAGGCTAACCCATCCTCCCACCTCCTTCCCCTCTAGAACCCTCAGTTTGTTTTTCAGAGTCCATTGTCTCTCATGGTTCATCTCCCCCTCCGATACCCCCCTTCATTCTTCCCCTTCTGCTATCTTCTTCTTTTTTTTTAACATATAATGTATTATTTGCTTCAGAGGTACAGATCTATGATTCAACAGTCTTGCACAATTCACAGCGCTCACCACAGCACATACCCTCCCCAATGTCTATCACCCAGCCACCCCATTACCACACTTAGTTTATCTATTCACCCACTGAAGGAACTTTGTGTTGTTTCTAAATGTAGGCAATTACAAATAGAACTATGATAAACATTTGTGTACAGATTTTTGTGTGGATATGTTTTCATTTCTTAAAGCAGTTACCAGGAGTGGAATTTTTGGGTCATGACAGTAAGTTTATGTTTATAAGAAACTATCAGTTTTCCAGAATGGCTATACCATTTTGCAATAGAACCTGGTGTTGTCAGTAATTCTTATTTTAGCCACTCAGAAATGTAATGATACCTCACTGATTACTGGAGTTTCCCTACTAGCTAATGATGTTAAACATTTTTTTTCATGTGCCTCTTTGACATCCATTTTATCTCTATGGTGAAGTATCCACTCATGTCTTTGGTGGATTTTTAATTGAGTGTTTGTTTACTTATTGTCGACTCCTGAGAGTCCTGTATCTGATCTAGATAAAAGTCCTTTATCAAGGGCGCCTGGGTGGCTCAGTTGGTTGGGCGGCTGCCTTCGGCTCAGGTCATGATCCTGGAGTCCCTGGATCGAGTCCCGCATCGGGCTCCCTGCTCAGCAGGGAGTCTGCTTCTCCCTCTGACCCTCCCCCCTCTCATGTGCTTCCTCTCTCTCATTCTCTCTCTCTCAAATAAATAAATAAAATCTTTAAAAAAAAAAATTAAAAAAAAAAAAAAGTCCTTTATCAATATGTGATTTGCAAATATTTCCTTTCCTCCCAGTCTGCAGCTTATATTTTCATTCTCCTAACAGTGTCCTCTGCAGGGCAAAAAAAATTTTTTTTATTGTGACGAAGCTCAATTTATCAACTTTATTTTTTATTTAAGAATACTTTTGGTGCCATAAGTAAGAATTCTTCACTAAATCCAAAGTCTTCTATGTTTTTTTCTAAAAGTTGTACAGCTTTTTATTTTGTATTTAGGTCTCTGGTATATTTTGAAATAATTTTTGTGTATTGCATAAAGTTCTGGTTGAAGTGCTTCTCTCTCTTTTTTTTTAACGCATGGATGTCCAATTGTTCCAACACCACTTGTATTTATTTGTTTGTTTGTTTGTTTGTTTTAAGTAATATCTATGCCCAATGTGGGGCTTGAGTTCATGACTCCAAGATCAAGAGTCACGTGTTCTACCAACTGAGCAAGCCAGGCGCTCCCAAGACTGTTTTTAATACTCTAAGTGGCTTTTGCATCTTGTTAAAATTATAAATTATATGTGTGAGTCTATTTCTAGACTCTCTATTCTGTTCCACTGATCTATGTGTCTATCCCTTCAACAACACCACACTGTCTTGATTATTGTAGCTTCCTAGTGAGTTTTGAAATCAGGTAGTGTGGTTTGTTAAAACAATTTTCAGAAAAAGGTAAAATCATGACTCAAACAGATATAAATGAACACATGTTAAGTATTTTACTTTACTTGCTACTAAGGGAACCGAGCAGATGTTATAAATCATTCAAAGGAAAGGTCAAAAGAGCACACATTTATATGGAGTAAAGGAATATTGAAATGAATTGCACATGGAGAAGAAACTGGTTTTTCCAGAGTGTGAAGGAGCACATTTGAGCCTCCACCAAATGAAACAAAATGCCTATCTGTCTTACACAGTTATAAAACAGCTCCCGTAGAATCAGAATCTGATTAAGTAGAAAAGTACATTTATAGACAATGCATAGTTTTCCACTGAAGTACAAAATGTTCTTTCTACAGATTGCTCCAAATTTATTCTTCCTTTAAAAACTTGTTTACCTCTTCTAGTTCCTTTGTTTTTTCATATAAATGTTAGAATCAGCTTGTCTATATCTACCAAAATTCCTGCTTGTCTTTGGATTGGTATTGTATTAAGTCTATAGTTCAATTCAGGGAGGAAATGATATCTTTGCTTTGCTGAGTCTTCCAATTCAAGAATATGGTACATTTTTTCATTAATATGTCTTCTTTGATTTCTTTTATCAGCATTTTGTAGTTTTCAGCATACAGATTCTGTACATGTTTTGTTAGATCTAGACCAAGGTATTTAATTGTTTGAGATATTGTAAATTGTATTTTTAAATATTTGCTTTCTAGTTTTACATTGCTAGCAAAAATTGATTTTTGAGCATTGACTGTGTGTTGCAACCCTGATAAACTCTTATTAATTCCAGGAGTTCTTCTGTAGATAGTTTGAGATTTTCTACTTGCAGAATCATGTTATCTGAGACTAGGAACTGTTTTGGTTTTTTTTCTTTCAATCTGTATGTCTTTTTTTCTTCTTCTTCTTGCCTCATTGCTCTGGGTTAAAATTTTCAGTACAATGCTGAATTAAGAGTGGTGAGAGCAGACATCCTTAACTTATTCCCGAGTTTGGGAGAAAGCATTTAACCATTAAGTATGATATTAGCTGTAGGTTTTCTTTCTTTCTTTCTTTCTTTCTTTTTCTTTCTTTCTTTCTTTCTTTCTTTCTTTCTTTCTTTCTTTCGTAGATAATCTTTAGCAGGTTGAAGAAATTCCCTTCTAATCCTAGTTTGCTGCAAGTTTTTGTTCAGAATGATCTTTGGATTTTATCAAATGCTTTTCTGTATCAATTCATATGCTCATAAAGTTGTTCTTTATATTGTTGATACGGTGGGTTACATTGATTGATATCTGAATGTTGAACCTTCCATCCTGGGATAAACTCCACTTAGTATGATATATTATTCTTTTTATATATCCCTCAATTCAATTTGGTAATATTTTATTGAACATTTTTACATCCATCTTCATGAGAAATATAGGTCTGTAGTTATTTTTCTTTTCTTATCTTTTCTTTGTCTACTTTTGGTATCAGAGTAATGTTAGCCTCATAAAATGACCTGGGATATGTTTGCTCTTTTTCTATTTCATGAAGGTTATTGTGTAGAATTGGTGCCATTTCCCCTTTAGATGTTCCTAGAATTCATCTGTGGAACCATCGGGGCTGGGCAATTTCTTTTTGGAAGGCTTTTAACTACAAATTTAATTTCTTTAATAGTTATAGGACAACTCAAGTTATAGATTTTTCTTGGTTAAGCTGAAATTAGTCCATTTCATCTAAGGTATTGAATTTGTATGCATAGAGTTGTTCATAATATTCTCTCTCTCTCTCTTTTTTTTAAAGATTTCATTTATTTGACAGAGAGAGACATAGCAAGAGAGGGAACACAAGCAGGGGGAGTGGGAGAGGGAGAAGCAGGCTTCCCGCCGAGCAGGGAACCCGATGCGGGGCTCGATCCCAGGACCCTGGAATCACGACCTGAGCCAAAGGCAGACACTTAACGACTGAGCCACCCAGGTGCCCCATATATATATATTTTTAAAGATTTTATTTATTTGACAGAGAGAGACAGCAAGAGCAGGAACACAAGCAGGGGGAGTGAGAGAGGGAGAAGCAGGCTTCCCGTGGAGCAGGCAGACCGATGCGGGGCTCGATCCCAGGACCCTGGGACCATGACCTGAGCCGAAGGCAGACGCTTAATGACTGAGCTACCCAGGTGCCCCCATAATATTCTCTTATTAACCCTTTAATGTTTACAGAGTCTGTACTGATCTCTCCATTTTTAGTCTGATATTGGTAACTTGCATCTTCTCTCTGTTCCTGCTAGAAGTTATTTAATTTTATTGTACTCAGAAACCAGCCTTTAGTTTAATTGATTTTCTCTATTTTCTGTTTTAAATTTTATTAATTTATCGTTTCATCTCATTTTCCTTTGTTATCTTCGCTTTGGGTTTAGTTGCTTTTCTTTTTTCTAGTTTCTTAAGGTAAACATAAGTAATTGATTTGATTATTTTTTCTTTTCTAATATAAACATTTTAATGCTATAAATTTTCCTCTAAGGACTCCTTTAGCTGCATCCCACAAATTTTGATGTTACATTCGTTTTCATTTCATTCAAAATATTTTATAACTTACCCTGAAGCTTCCTTTTTCAGCCATGGATTAATTGGAAGTGTATTGATTAGCTTCAAGTGCTTAGAGATTTTTCTGTTATATTTCTCTTATTGATTTATAGTTTGATGTCATTATGGTTTGATGATACACTTTGTATACTTTGAATTTTTAAAAATTTGTTAAGGTTTGTTTAAAGATTTGGAATATGGTCTATCTTGGTAAATGTTCCATGTGCACTGAAGAAAATGTTTTCTTCTGTGTTTGGGTGGAATATTTTTCAAATATCAGTTGGTTGCCAGCTTTGTTCAGTCACCCTATATCCTTGATATTCTATTAGCTCTATTACTGAGAAAGGAGTGTTGATATCTCCAACTCTAATTATGGGCTTGTCCTTTTTCTTCTAATTCTGTCAGTTTTTGCTTCATGTATTTTGAAACTCTGTTGTTACACACACATCTAGGATTGTTACGGTTTCTTGGTTATCTAACCCTTTTTATCACCAGTAATTTTCTTTTCTCTGAAGTCAGGTCTGACAACAATACAGCCACCTCAGCTCTCTTGACTAGTGTCTGCATGGAAAATTTTCTTCCATCCTTTTACTTTAATCTATGTGTATCATTCCATTTGAACTAAGTTTCTTATAGATGGCACTGAGTGGGGTAATGTTCCTTAATCCATTCTGAGAATTTTTTTTTAATTGGAACATTCAGATCATTTACATTAATGTTATTATTGATATATTTAGATTTCGATTGATGGTACTCCAAATTCTGGTGTTTTTCCCCAATGTGCTATTTGCTTTCCAGAGTCTTCAAGTATTATCCCATGCACTCTGTCCAGGTTTTGTAGTTATACTCAGTGAAAGACAAGATATAAACTGTGCTTACTCCATCTTATTTATAACTGGAATTCTGAGAATAATTATTTTTAGAGCTCCCCTTAATCTGGGGATTTGAGTCCAAGTTTCTGACTGTCGTGTTAAAGTTCCTATTCGATCACAGGATCTCAAATTTCCCATGAACCCAACATACTTACATAAGTATTTTCCTTTGGCAGTTAAAAAACAAAACAAAATTCTCAGGATTTCCTAGGAAGGGCTGCTAGAAATGTACCCCTGCCGACTCAGAAGCTCCCCTTAGGTCAGAGATGCTTGGGGTGAGGACCCACATGTTGTAGACCTTTCTAAGACCAAACCAAACAGAATCTCTAGGCTGGCAGATGGTTGATGTCTCAAAATCATGCCATGTAGAGAAGGGTCGTTTTTGAAGGTTTTACTGCCTTTTCCTGACATACTGCTTAAGTACACTACCTATGTCTTTCAACTAGAGAGTGCTAAGGACTTCAAAGACTCCACCCACCTTCTTTCAAAATCCCTAATTTAAGACAAGTGTCAGTGTCTTTTAGCTCCACCTATGGTAGCTTAGATCCTATAGGACTGAGGTTGGGATGTTTCAGTCACTAAAATATTCTTTCTCAGGTCCCAGAGCCTCTGAGATGTCTATTTACTGTGAGGAGGTACTTTCAGTGGCACCAGAATACCAGAATCATTCCAACATTTGTATATATCCTTCATATATACCCTTTGAATGGTCTAATCTTTGTGATTCAAGAAGCTGGGGCCAGCTCCTTTCCCAAATAGTTGAGGCTGCAGAAGACTCAACCGCTAGTTTGTAGGGATAGTCTGCCACCTACTGTCCAAAAATGGTATTTGCCTGCTTGCTTTCATAGCTTAAAAATATGATTCAAAATGCAAATTATATGTTTCAGTGTTTCTTATGAATGAATGAGACAGCAAATCTGGATTTTTGTAATCCACAATCTAATGATCTGCCTCCTCCATTCTAAACACTATATCTAGCTAAAAATCACCATGTCTATTCCCTTAATATTGGGCCAGAACCTGGGCTTTAATTGGTCTGCAGAAGAAATATTATTAAGGGAGTGGGTTATAGCAATCAAATTCTGGGGTATTTTATTGCCTATGCATAGTTTGATGTTTGATTAAGGTCTCCAGCTGCTTTGGGGGGAAAAAACAACTTTTCCTCATCTAGATTTAAATTTTGTGGTCAGAAATGTAGAAGAGGTAGAAAAAGAGCAGACCAGACCTTGGCAATTTCATTTCTCTTTTCCTGGAAACTTCTGCCCCCATATCTTCCCTGGTTTCCCTCCTTGTCAACATTCAGATCGCAATTCAAATGCTTCCTAGAGAGCCTTTCCAGACCACCTGGGTAAAGTAGCCACTCTGCCACCCCCCCACCCCCATCACTCTGTAGCCCATTACCCTGTTATTTCTTCCCAACACTTATCACTAACTGAAACTAATTGATTCATTTATTTGTGAATGTGTGTATTGTCTTTCTTCCTTCCCCACCCCCACACCCACTAGAGGTAAGGGCCATTTTCTTGTTGACTGCTACAGCCCAAATACTCAAAACAGGATCCAACCCACAGTATTTGGTGAAAAAAAAATAATAGATACAATTATTTTGTGATACCAGCCATCTTGCTAGCCTAGAGATTCTGTCTGGTTTGGTCCTGGAAAAGTCTACATTATGAATACTTGCCTCAAGCATGTCCTAACTCTGGAAAACTTGAGTCTGCAGCAATGAGCTGGGAAGGGTTTTATCAGTAGTTCATCCTGAGAGTCCTTAGGAGTTTTTTGGGTTTTCTTAATTGCTGAAGGAAGATACCTATATAAGTATGTTGGATTATGGCAAATTTGAGATTCTGTGATCTGATAGGAACATTAAAGTGACCATCAGAAACTTGAAATCTGGCCCTCAGGTTTAAGGGGAACTCTAAAAATAATTATCCCCAAGTTCCAATAGTATGTAGATGGATTAAGTGTGCTTCATACATTGTCTCCCACTGAATATAGCCATAGAACCTGGACAGAATGCATGCAATAACTATGTGAAGACTCTGGAAAGTAAATAGCAACAGGCAGATTGCAGGGTGGGGATTTGGGAGGGTGTGGGACAACACCAGAATTTTGTGTAGCATCAATCTAAATCCAAACATATTGTCAAAAACAAGATGACAGGCCCCAAATGGAGTTACTTATACTAAGCCCCATGTCACCAAACTTAGACTTAATTACAGTTTCAGCTCTCCCCAAAATGGAATCTTAAACCAGTCAATCAGGAGTTGCCAGATCAAATTGCACCTGTGGACATTCCTACTCTGGCTGAAGAGGTTCCTGATCCTGACCGGACATTACTCCAACTTCTGATGCAAATTGTGAGAGCCTACTGAATTTGGGTAAACTAAAGTATAATTTAGTATTCCCTCTCCCTACTAGTTGATCTTATAAAGGATTTTCTTCTTTGTGGTGATAACAAAGTCAATCCTAGATTCTAGCACTTAGTCCCAAATGAAATGATGTTATTGGTTGATGACCATTGCCATTGCAACTTTCTGTTGATTTCTCCCTCATTACCTGCCCCCTCCAATTTTACCTGAGCTATACAACTGCTAGGAAAGGATAATATTCTGAAAAAATATTTTTTACAGTTTTATTTTGCTCAAGATCAAAAATTTTGAAATTGTAGAAAACGCACAATGAGGTTAAAAAACATTTCTTACCGTACCACTACCAAATGTTAACCAATTTTAATGTGTTTACTTCTAGTCACTTTTCCATTCCTATCTTTTTTTTTAAAAGATTTTATTTATTTATTTGAGAGAGAGAATGAGATAGAGACAGAGAGAGCATGAGATGGGGGAGCGTCAGAGGGAGAAGCAGACTTCCTGCTGAGCAGGGAGCCCGATGCGGGACTCGATCCCGGGACTCCAGGATCATGACCTGAGCTGAAGGCAGTCGCTTAACCAACTAAGCCACTCAGGCGCCCATTCCTATCTTTTTTTAAAATAAAAAACTGGTATACCCTTATTAGAGGATCTCAGCAAATAGTGTTTGAACAGACACATTGGAAATCAGGTTGAGCTGACTGGGGGCTGCCCCAGGCTGGCCTCAGATCTTTACAAATTGCATCCTTCAAGATACATCTGAGCAAAGAGGTGTGTTCCTAGAAGACACTGATCTAACTCCTATCAACAAAAGCCCAAGTTGCCTTAATAACACTTTATAAATGTCCTCCTTATTAAGAGGACAAGAATTATGCTGATTTTATCTAGTTATGCTTTCAGCCACAAAGAACTTCTCCTGTTCTCAGGGCTCATATTATAAGCCATTAAACTCTGATCAAAAAGTGAAACAAGGAACATTAACAGAGACATGTAGGGTCCTATTAAGGCATGTCTAATACCTGGGTTATCTTATTACTTTAAGCAGGTAGTCTTATATTACATAATTTAGCTATCTATAGTGATTAAACAAATGGTCAAAGTAAAAAGCAGGAATTCTTCTCACCCACTAGTCAAGAAACATGTTCTTCAAAGCTTTTCCACTGTTCTTGGATAGTTATAAAAATTACTTTCCACCTGTCTCGACTTGGACAAGCTCTCTAATCTCAGTTTCTTTATCTATAAAATGTGAATGATAACATTATCTATTTCATAGAATTTGTTGTAGATTAAGTGAGTTGAAGCCTGCAAAACACCTATTAAATATCTGGCATGTGGTAAACACAGAAAATAGCAAATAATATCTATTCTTAACAAGGATTCCATAATGTAAGTCTTGATCTGTTTTCAGACAATTTCTGAGAAGCAATGTTAAAGTTCATAGTCCTGTGATGAGTTCAGTAATGTGTAAAAACAGATATTAATTGCTACGTTAGTGGAGAAATGTAGTAGGATAGTAAATGGAAGTGCTGTTGTGAGAAGTAAATTAAATGTACACGAAGAAATATGCTTTGTTAAGGAAATGAAGGCAAGCAGAATCATAGATCACTTTCCCTTTTTAGAGTATTATCTCTAAGCCTGGGTTCTACACCTTAAAAAGGCCCAGAATAACAAAGAAGGAACAAAGAGATAATATATAATAATTTATGGGTGATGTATTTAAATCATATCTATTACACGTGAATAATATGTAAAAATTATATGCAAATAATAGCATTGATTTAAGACATAATTTTTGTCACTTTACCATACAACTGAGCAATTCCACACCGAGGCATTTACCCAAGAAAAAGGAAAACCTGTCCAACTAAAGATTTGTACAAGAATGTTCACAGCAGCGGGGCGCCTGGGGGGCTCAGTCGTTAAGCGTCTGCCTTTGGCTCAGGTCATGATCCCAGGGTCCTGGGATCGAGCCCCGCATCAGGCTCCCTGCTCAGCCAGGAGCCTGCTTCTCCCTCTCCCACTCCCCCTGCTTGTGATCCCTCTCTCACTTTGTCTCTCTCTGTCAAATAAATAAAATCTTTAAAAAAAAAAAAAAAAGAATGTTCACAGCAGCATTATTCGTATTCACCAAAAGCTGGAAACAATCCAAATGTCCATCAGCTAGTAAAAGAACAAATTGTGGTGTATCCCTATGATGGAATACTTCTAGGAAATAAAAAGGAACTAATTGCTGACAAATGCAATGACATGGGTAAGTGTTTTAGACATGCTAAAGAAGCCAGACACAAAAGACTGTATGTTGTATGATTCTATTTGTATGAAATTCTAGAAAAGGCAAGTCCACAGAGACAGAAGGCAAATCAGAGTTAGCCTAAGGCTAAAAGTGGGAGCAGGGAATTACTGCAAATGGAAATGAAAAAACTTTTTGGAGTGATTGAAATGTTCCAAAATTGGACTGTAGTGATGGTGGCATAACTGTATGAGTTTACTCAAATACATTGAACTGTGCAATTAAAATGGGTAAGTTTTATTATATGCAAATTATACATTAATAAAGCTGTTAAGAAGCTAGCAGGGAAAAAACACTGTGGGTTGGAAAATAAAAACTAATAAAGACCAACAGTACTGGAATTCTTTAGATTGGATCTGACAAGACTGAGACTCAATTAAGTAATTACTGTCCAACACTGGTCCCCAAAGCATAAAGTACCCAATTTATTCCAACGACAAATTTAAATGCAGGAGAAAATAAATCCCATATATAAAAATTTGTGATAATATAAAATCAAAGTTACCTTTGTTTCAGCTTTTACCTTTGTTTCAGCTTATACCTTTATTTTTTTTTAAAGATTTTGTTTATTTATTTGACAGAGAGAGACAAAGAGAGAGAGGGAACACAAGCGGGGGAGTGGGAGAGGGTTCCCGCTGCGCAGGGAGCCTGACGGGGGATTCAATTCCAGGATCCTGGGATCATGACCTGAGCCAAAAACAGACGCTCAATGACTGAGCCACCCAGGCGCCCTCAGCTTATACCTTTAAACAATGGTAAGAATCCTGAAAAGTAGCAGATAATTCAAATATGCTTAAATGGAAATGAATTTTCTTACGACAAAGTAAAAGCACTCACTACACCTGAATAGATTGGAAAAATCCGATCAAATAGGACAGTGCACCCAATGTTCATAGCAGCAATGTCCGCAATAGCCAAACTGTGAAAAGAGCCGAGATGCCCTTCAGCAGATGAATGGATAAAGAAGATGTGGTCCGTATATACAATGGAATATTACTCAGCCATCAGAAAAGATGAATACCCAACTTGTACATCAATATGGACGGGACTGGAGGAGATTATGCTAGGTGAAATAAGTCAAGCAGAGAAAGTCAATTATCATATGGTTTCACTTATTTGTGGAACGTAAGGAATAGCATGGAGGACAGTAGGAGAAGGAAGGGAAAAATGAAAGGGGGAAATCAGAGGGAGAGATGAACCAGGACAGACTATGGACTCTGAGAAACAAACTGAGGGTTTTAGAGGGGAGGGGGGTGGGGGGGATGGGTTAGCCTGGTGATGGGTATTAAGAAGGGCACGTACTGCATGGAGCACTGGGTGTTATACGCAAACAATGGATCGTGGATCACTACATCAAAAACTAATGATGTATTGTATGGTGACTAACATAACATAATAAAATAAAATAAAAAAAAAAGGACAGTGCAAAGAGTTAACTGACTAAAAGCATACCTTGTATGGTGCTGTAAACAGTATGAGAACTGCATTTGTCCATCGCCTGACCATGCATCCAACCTATTTGCTTGCAGGAGGACCAATTTTTAGTAAGCAATTTAGACCAAGTTCTTTAAAATTTCATGTGTGTAATTTTTTTTCAAATATAAGAAATAAAGCGTATGACAGCATTGTCTGGAATGGCAACATCCTGGAAAAAAACTAAGTATCCATCAATAAGGGAATAGAATTCTGGTGCAACTTATTGTAGAATAATGTGAAGCTCTCAAAATTACTAAGTTAGATTTATATGCATTGAGCTGGAGGACTGTGATATGGTGGGGAAAAAGCAAGATTTAGAGGCATGTATTTAGTATCCCACTTTTGTAAAAAATAAAACTATATTTGTCCAGATGTATGTAGGTGTTGGTAAAAGTACAGAGAAAAGCTTGGAAGGATAAACACCAACAGGATGTTAATAACCTCAAGTGGCTGGATTTGGAGAAAGGTGGGTGATATATCTCTATATTGATTTTGTTTTGATACATCTCTGTATTGTTAGACTGGTTACAATGAACAAAAAATTAGTTTGCGGGCGCCTGGGTGGCTCAGTTGGTTAAGCGACTGCCTTCGGCTCAGGTCATGATCCTGGAGTCCCGGGATCGAGTCCCGCATCGGGCTCCCTGCTCGGCAGGGAGTCTGCTTCTCCCTCTGGCCCTCCCCCCTCTCATGTGCTCTCTCTCATTCTCTCTCTCTCAAATAAATAAATAAAATCTTTAAAAAAAAAAATTAGTTTGCAATTTCAAAAAGTCAAATAAAAGAATTGCTTTTATTTTTATTTCATTGCTTTATTCTCAAGATAGCGTCAACCCAGAGAAATGGAGGGGTGGTTGTACTGTTTGAAAAAATGGAGGTGAATATATCATAGGAAAATTGCACTCTGAGGACTCGATTGGTTTTAGTCCCTCCTCCGTCTTCTCCCCACACTCAGCCAAATTCTGCATGTTGATATAGAGGACTTGGAATGAAATAAAACCGCAGAGCTGATTTCTCTCCTAAATGTTTTAGGAAGCAAATGATAGCCACACCTGATCTCCTCAATGAACTTGGGTATTGCCGTGTGTAGATCAGCTGGCATTTGTAGATGATTTACTGCTGAATTTCAATGTCAATTATTGATTTTTCCTGTTACTACATTCCATTTTGTTTTGGTTTGGTAATTTTGGTTTGATAAATTGTTTTTGGTAAACCAATTAGGCATATAAATCTATGCTGGAAGAAATTGATAGGTAATACTTCAAAAATAAGCAAAATGGAAGCATGGCAATCTAATTTTATTCCGTAACATAGGGGTTCCACAGTCTCAGTAGAATCTCAGTAATTAGAAATCAGCTTAAACAACATGTGTTTCAACCTATTATTATTCTTTACCAGCCCTGTCTGTTGAGTTCAGAAACAGTTGCAGCCAAAATGAAAGAAATAAGGAAGGGGGCGCCTGGGTGGCTCAGTCAGTTAAGGGTCTGCCCTCGGCTCGGGTCATGATCCCAGGATCCTGGGATCGAGCCCCGCCCCTGCATGGGGGGGGTCCCTGCTCAGTGGGGAGCCTACTTCTCCCTCTGCCCCTCCCCCTCCCCCCCCCCCCCGCACTCTTAGGCACGTGCGCGCACTCTCTCAAATAAAATCTTAAAAAAAAGAAACTAGCATCAAAGAATGTCTAGTCCATTTTGAACTGTTAACACACTAATGAATGTATTTGCAAGAAACGTATTTTGGCGCTCCTGGGTGGCTCAGTCGTTAAGCGTCTGCCTTCCGCTCAGGTCATGATCCCAGGGTCCTGGGATCAAGCCCCACATCGGGCTCCCTGCTCGGCGGGAAGCCTGCTTCTCCCTCTCCCACTCCCCGTGCTTGTGTTCCCTCTCTCGCTGTCTCTGTCAAATAAATAAATAAAATCTTTAAAAAAAAAAGAAAGAAAGAAAGAAAGAAATAAGGAAGTAAAAAAATCAAGTAGTCAATTGGGGTTAAAAATTGAAACTTTTTTTAAAAAAGTATTTTCTTTATAAAGTGAAATGGTTACAAGTGTTAGAACTGAATACTGGCTCTGTCTGTGTAGGTGATTTGGGACAATTCTTATCTGTAAAATAAGAACTAATAATTCCATTTCTCTCCTAAGGTTCTGAAAAATTAAATAAGATGATGCATGCATAGTGTTATTTGCACAGTGTCTGAAAAGAGTAAGTATTAAATAAACATCAGCTGCTGTTATTATTATTTAGGGTTATTCTATGGTTAGGTATAAAGCTGAGTCTTAGCAATGCTTACCATGAACTTAATGCTCATGGTTGAACTTACTGATACTTCTCAACCTATATCATGCTCTTTTTTTTTTTTTTAAAGAGTTTGTTTATTTATTTGACAGAGACAGAGATAGCGAGAGCAGGAACACAAGCAGGGGGAGAAGGAGAGGGAGAAGCAGACTTCAACTGAGCAGGGAGCCCGATGTGGGGCTCGATCCCAGGACCCTGGGGTCATGACCTGAGCAGAAGGCAGACGCTTAACGACTGCGCCACCCAGGCGCCCTATCATGCTCTTTTTTTAATGCAGTTGAATATAATCCTTTTTCCTATGGGAGTTTATATTTGTGTTTTCTTTTTTTTAACACATATATATATTTAACATATATATATTTTAATATTTTATTTATTTATTTGAGAGAGACAAAGATAGTGAGAGAGAGAATGAGCAGGAAGGAGGGGGAGAAAGACTCCCCAATGAGCAGGTAGCCCCAATGCGGGGCTCCATCCCAGGACCCTGAGATCATGACCTGAGCCGAAGGCAGACGCTTAACCATCTGAGTCACCCAAGCGCCCCTATATTTGTGTTTTCAACATTGATTATTTATATTGAATTCCACAAGATTGCTTTAATGCTGTTGGAAATTCCTTTGTCTTTAAAATGTTTAGGAGAAGTTTCTTGCTTTTGGAGATAGCTAAAAGAAGAAAAAAAGAAAAACACAGTTCACCATCTTCATTTCTGGAGCTAAAAACAATAAAATATAGGATATGAGAGATGATCAAGGGATATAGCAAGTGAGTTCAACTTCAAGAAGATTTAGGATAAAACATGACCGGAGGCTGTAGTCATTAAGGGATAGGACACTTAGATCACAGGATTGAAACTTAAAAGAATCAATATCAGAACTGGGAATCATTGTTTTCAGGAAATCTTTACAGACATTACCCATGTGTTCATGTACTTTATTTTTGCGACATGCATGGCATATGTAATATAACATATTACATGTGTTAAAATATTATGTGTACATATTACAAAAATAAAATAACTGTAGAAATATTCTAAGCCACAGGAAGGCTACAATTTATTGCAGTGAGAAAGAATTGTACCAAACTGAATAATAAAAAAGTCAAGAGATATGCTTGCACATTTTTTTCTTGCACATTTTTTTGAAATAACCTATGTCCAGTGATGTTCATTCCAGCCTTGTTTGTAAAAGCAAAAGATTGGAAACAACCTAAATGTCCATCGATAGGAGAGAAGTTGAATTATGGTTCATCTGTACAATGGAATAATTTCCAGTCTTCACAAAGAATGAGACAAATCAAACCAATTTTGAAGATATATTGTTAATCAAAACTGTAAGATATTGAACTGTGGGTGTGGTTTGCTACCACTGTGTCAAAATTAACTATATATACATACATGTATATATACATATACACACGTCTATCCATTATACATGTATACATCTGTTTATCTCTGCGTGTAAGATACGCAGAATCATGGAATGGTCCTGATGCTCTCTAGTTCTCATTCTTTTTTTTTTTTTTTAAGATTTTATCTATTCATTTTTGTGAGAGAGAGAGAGAGAGAGAGCGCATGAGTGGAGGGGAGGGGCAAAGGGAGAAGCAGAGCCCAATGTGGGACTCGATCCCAGGACCCCAGGATCATGACCTGAGCCAAAGGCAGAGGCTTAACTGACTGAGCCACCCAGATGCCCACTAGTTCTCATTCTTGTAACATTCTAGAATAGCTGGGATTAAAAAAAAAATACAGAAAAATTGAAATGCTATCAGATTTTTAAGTGACATCTTTTTAGGGAGCTGAGTTTAGCCTTCCTGGTACCTCAATGAAACAAATTATCATTGCAACTGTAGTCCTAACAGTAGTAGCCCCAGAATTGACTGTGCTCTTGCTGTGTTCCAGGTACTTTTCCATGCACTATAGATGTGCATAGAAATCTTCACTGTAACTCTATAAGGTGTGTGTTCTTTTTACTCATTTTAAGATGAGGAAACAGAGGCAGAGAGACTGGAGTAACTTGCCTAACTCTCTCCCTCTCGAAAGTGAAATGTGGACTGCGCTGGTGGTCTTCATTCATCAAGGAGGAAATATAGCCAGTATCATTCTTATCATCAAAGTTCTCGTCTGATTTTAGCAAGACCCCTGCCAAGATGAATTCCTGGGTCACTCTGAACATAGCACTCAAAATGCCTGCCTCACCCTACCTCACACAGCTTTAATGAGCACTGAGAGGTGAACCTGTGTGAGATGGGTTAACATTTTTCTTTAAGAAAAATGACATATATTCTTTTATTTCTAAAACACTTAAGCTAGAACAAGGAGGTAACATTACCATTTACCTAGCTGGTCTTTTCTACAAGAAAAGTCCCTTTGTTTTCCGGATCTCATGTATTTTAGGAAAGCTATTGCTCTTTTTACATAAGTCTAAGGGGTGCCTGGATGGCTCAGTCAGTTAAGCATCTGGCTTCGGCTCAGGTCATGATCCTGGGATCCGGGGATCGAGTCCTGTGTCGGGCTCCCTGCTCAGCGGGGAGCCTGCTTCTCCCTCTGCCTCTCTCTTTGTCTATCATGAATAAATAAATAAAAATCTTTTTAAAAAATAATAAAATAATAAAAAATAAATAATTCTAAAAAAACTTCCAATTGAGGAAAATTGCGGCAGAAATCTCCACGCGAGGGCACTGGGGACAACAGACAATAAGGAACAACTAATGAAAGAGAAGGAGATGACAAAGGAAACCCTTGACAGCTCCTACTGGCAAGCAGTAAGAAAAAAAATCTATTTAAGCTGAACTGTTTCCCAGCCTTCCACTTCTAATAAGAACAGAGCTGGCTCAGAACAGGCAGAATTCTGAAAATTATGAAATATGCTAATGCTGATACTGTGTCTTTTATGGGAGATTATCAAAACATTTTCCCCAAAGAGAACAAGTTGATGACCTCTATATTCTCCAGAGCAAACCTGTTGCCCAGGATATTGGAGGTTTTACAAGAGCTGGTACAAAAGCAGAGGGAGACTTTGCCCTTTGTTTTGGGGCTCAAACTTCCTCTCCTCTAGAAAACTGGGCTCATGAAATGCACAGCATTGACACTTTAGCCAAACATAAGCAAGAAAATGGTAGACCCTATAGTGAGAGGGCGTCGTGCCTCGATGGTGGAAAGCCTTTTCTCAGCAACGTCAGCTCTGAACTGGAAGCCAAAGTACTGCTTACCGCAGCAGGAAGTTTACAGAGCAGTAAACATCTTTCCTCTCTAATGAGTCTGGCTTATAAAAAGAATAATTGCGTTGAGCAGATAACATGGAATACAGCGGAAAGTGAAGAGAGTCTGGAGCAGAACAGGGCAGAAGTGAAGAGCCGGGAGAAAAAACAATCATTGATTTTACTTATTTATTGTTATGGATTTTGTTTTTAAGTCTAATACCCGAGAAAGGACCATAGTCTTGGTCTGGCTACCCTAGACTTCCCAATGCCAGAAAAGGGTGGAAAGGAGAGAAAACACCTCCCTTTTTTGCATTAGAGAGAGAAATGTCAGCAAAAGGTATTGGTTTGTTTTCTTTGTTCTTTTTATCAGCAAAGCCAGTGTGCTCTATTGTTTGCTGGCCTAACAAAAATGAAATCAAGGCTTTCACTGAACAGCCTTCTATTCTTCTGCCAAATGCTGAATCAACAGCCCAGCTTCTGCAACAGCTTTGCTCTAATGATCCTAGACAGTTTCTGTTCATGTCATGCACTGGGTCACAAAGAGGAAAGAGGGGTAACAGAAAGCAGAATGGGACAGAGACAAAATGAGCGCTTTGAAGGCTCTTTGGACTGCTATCAAACCAGTTCCTCAGAGAAGTGTAACTGGAATTATTTATTAGCTTCCTACTACATATGTTTTGTAGTTATGTCATGTAGCGTGGTAAAAATTAATGTTTTGTGAAATCTCCATCCTTCTCCTTCAACGGAGTGCACTGAACTGTTTTCAACAAATCCTCTTGCGATCTTCAGAACTTCTCTGGGAACTTTGTTTTATGGATTCTGAAATCTGTGGTGACACCATCTGACGGGCAGAATCAAGGCTCGATGCAAATTGAGATAAGCAGCCTCCAGCGCAGAGGCTTGTTAGGGTCTGGGGGTGCTGCAGGATTCCCTCTGGCCCTTGCCCTGTCAGAACTCCAGATCCGGTCTCACGGTCCCAATTGCTGGAGGGTTGAGTGAGCCCCCAGGGCTATGAGTTCACAGGAAAGACTTGTAGTAACAGTCTTGGCATTCTGAGCCAGAGGAAGTCGGGCTTTCTTTTCAGTTGCTCAAGCCACCACCCCCTCCCGTGTGGTTTGTGGCACCGGATTTGCCATCACCCAGAACCCCTGCCGCGGAAAAGATGTTCAAGACCCCAGTCATGAAGGGACAGCAGCAAGGAATGATTTGTTGCCTCTTTCGACGAAAGAGTAGGAAGCTAATAATCTGAAATTGTATAATCAAGCGCCACCTAAGTCGATGCAGATTCTTACAAACAAGGTTAATCAGGGTGTTTTTGTAGTAAATGTTGCCTAAGTAACAGACTCTGTGGGAGGCCTCTTCAACTCCGTTGATGGCTGAAGGCCTTTTGGTGATTTTTTTTATGTTAAAGTCCTGTTGAGTGAAGTTGGGGGAGTGATTAAAAAGTGAAGTAAAAAGAAAAAAAAAATATGGCTGGAGAAAGAGAGAAAAAAAGAGAGGTCAATTAAACATGTTTGAAGAGAAAAATCAGCTTTCCTTGCTCATCCTTTGGGGGGTGTCACCACCATTAAGGGCTGTGGTAATACTATTCATCTGCTCACTTTTTTTTTTTTTAATAAGTCTGCATTTTTTTCCCCAAGAAATTCAACATTTATTGAGCAAGGGCAAAGTCCATGCAAGAAATCTTTTATGATTTTTGTCTATGAACTAAGATTCTAAGAATTGTACTGAAAGTAACACCTTTTAAAAAGTTCTAAGACTGGCTTCTTGAAAACAAAAAATCAATTTTGAGGTTATGGTGCTTCAAAACACCAAAAGTGGGGGGCGCCTGGGTGGCTCAGTCGTTAAGCGTCTGCCTTCGGCTCAGGTCATGGTCCCAGGGTCCTGGGATCGAGCCCCACATCGGGCTCCTTGCTCCGTGGGAAGCCTGCTTCTCTCTCTCTCCCACTCCCCCTGCTTGTGCTCCCTCTCTCGCTGTGTCTCTCTGTCAAATAAATAAAATATTTAAAAAAAAAAAAAAAAAACACCAAAAGTGGGTTGGCAATGATAAGAGGGTTAGTAGTTTTATTGAATTATGTTCTCTATAAACATAACAGGTATTTAAATGCAAGGAGTAAAAATGTACTATTCATTTCTGAATTCATCTCACTTCTTAAAATATTGGGAGATGGTTCCCAATGTTGAACTAGTCCTCTTCCTTTTCCCAAGACAGCTTTTGCCAAATGGAAGAACAGGTGAATGAGTTAAGGAATAAAACTAAGGGAAACAAAGAAAAGAACCAACAGTTTACAGGACCTCATTTCTTGATATACCTAATACCAGATAGATGTGGAACTCTGGGTGCAAGTCAACTGATAATGTAATAAATTAACTCAAATCCTAAGATACAGCCATTTTACTTCTTTTTTCTTAAAGAAAAACATGAAAATGTCCTCCTTAATCCATCAGCTTTAACCCTATGCTGTTTAATTTCAGTTGATTTTGGATTATTTTGCAGTTTCACTTCCCCCTTGTCATTTATTTGATGTCACTAGAAATAGACTATTTGCTTTCCATTTCTTTACTCCTCTTTTTTTTTTTAAAGATTTTATTTATTTATTTGACAGAGGGAGAGAGAGAGAGCGAGCACAAACAGGGGGAGCCGCAGGAGGAGAGGAAGAGGGTGAAGCAGACTCCTCACTGAGCAGGGAGCCCGATATGGGGCTTGATCCCAGAACCCTGGGATCATGACCTGAACAAAAGGCAGACTCTTGACTGACTGAGCCACCAACTGATCCACCCAGGCGCCCGCATTTCTGTTACTCCTAATTTAAGCTATTAATGGGCTGGAACTGAGGGATCGGTGCAGATGAGGGTAAGTTATATTTTCTGTTATTTAAAATTACGGGCACAATGTTTTTTGAGGAGCTAATTTACCTATAGGTCAAATTTTAATAAAAAGATAACACAGTATTATAAAATTGATGTTAAGAATAAGACATCAGGCTAGGGGGGAAAGATGGCGGAGGAGTAGGGGACCCTCTTTCAACTGGTCCCCGGAATTGAGCTGGATATCTACCAGACCACTCTGAGCACCCACGAAACCAGCCTGAGATGTAAGAAGATCTGGATCTCTACAAACACAATATCGCAGGCAGTTGGTTTTGAGGTACGAAGAGGAGAGCCGTGATTCCGCAGGCAGATATCAGAGGATAAACGGCAGCGGGAAGGTGCCTGGTCATGGGGATCCTACACCGCCGGTGAGTGACAGCCTCGCGCGCTGCGGACGGGCACAGACCAGTAGCGTCGGGAAAGGACTTTAAGGCAGCCCCCGGGGTGGAGGA
This sequence comes from Leptonychotes weddellii, assembly GCF_054177405.1. Lineage (NCBI taxonomy): Eukaryota > Metazoa > Chordata > Mammalia > Carnivora > Phocidae > Leptonychotes > Leptonychotes weddellii. The sequence continues at coordinate 76,687,689 of NC_138369.1, forward strand.
CCAGACCGCGTGTCCTGTGCATGCGAACCGCAGCCTCCGAGACGGAAACCCGGTGCGCCGGGGTCCCGCCGGTGAACTGCAACCTCCGGGGTGGAAACCCCGAGCGGCGGAGTCGCGCACACGCGAACTGCAGTCCCCAGGACAGGACCCCAAACGGCGGAGTCACGCGCGCGGGCAAACTGGGAGCGGCTGGCGTTTTTAGAAGCACAAAGGGCAGAGACGTGCCCCGACCTGGAGGCAGGACTGGGAGCGCTGCGGAGGGGCGCACAACCCAGGACGCTGCAGTTTATAGCAGCACGGACAGAAACAGAGACAGTGTGGCCTGGAGAGCTCACTGAAGAACAGACTGTGGTCTCTCTGCTCTGAGGCAGAGGGTTGGAATGGTCTCTTCTGCTCTGACTGGCGGAAGAGACGCGGAAAGCCGCCAGGGAAAGGCGCCAGAGAACAAAAGCCCCAAAGACTGATTCCCACTGAGCCCATCCCCCGCCACAGGGGCACAGGGCAACTCCGCCCAAACAGGGTTGCCTGAGTAACAGCACGGCAGGCCCCTCCCGCAGAAGACAGGCTGGGAAAACAAGAGGCCAGTAACCCTAAGGTCCCAAGAAAACAGGTGCATCTTGCTTGGGTTCTGGTCAATA
>NC_138369.1:76688826-76783646 GCF_054177405.1 Leptonychotes weddellii
TTTCACTTATTTGCGGAACATAAGGAATAACATGGAGGACATTAAGAGAAGGAAGGGAAAAATGGGGGGGGGGGAATTGGAGGGAGAGATGAACCATGAGAGACTATGGACCTGAGAAACAAACAGGGTTTTAGAGGGGAGGAGGGGGGGGATTGGTTAGCCCGGTGATGGGTATTAAGGAGGGCACGTACTGCATGGAGCACTGGGTGTTATACGAAAACAATGGATCGTGGATCACTACATCAAAAACTAATGATGTATTGTATGGTGACTAACATAACATAATAAAATTAAAAAAAAAACAAAACATAATCCATAGACCATAAAAAAAAAAAAAGAATAAGACATCAAAGTATTTCTTCTGTGTTATTTTGAGGAAACACACCATAAACAAAGTGTAGAAGAGTTTTCCTTCATTTAAAAATGTCTAATATACATTTTGATAGAATTATAAACAGAAGTGACACCTTAACAATCAAGGAAAGAGGAAATCATGGCTAGTAGAGCTCATGAGTTAAATGAAGCTAATTGGTTTAGAGCATAGATTTTGAAATCGTCTGGAAAGGCCCTGCAGCTTTTAGTGATAAGATATTGGGAAAATTGGGGCACCTGGGTGGCTCATTCATTAAGCGTCTGCCTTCAGCTCAGGTCATGATCCCAGGGTCCTGGGATCGAGCCCTGCATCGGGCTCCCTGCTCCGCAGGAAGCCTGCTTCTCCCTCTGCCTGCCGTTCCCCTTGAAAACTGGTCCAAACTTAACTAAAATTGTGGATTGACTGGAGTATCTTTTCCTTAGCCTTTTGAGATAGTATAGAAATCCTTAAAAACAAATTAAGCACTTTTTGGAAGGGGAAGGTGCTAAATAATGATTTAGCACATTTTGCTTGTTTCAGACTTAAGGCACCGTAGAGCCACCATCTATTTGAATTTCTCACTGTATTATTCACTGGGGACATTTTTGCAAAACCTGGGCTTATTCATGTTTTAGAACCAGTTTGGTTGTTGACAGAGATTTAGATTTAGACATAAAAGCTATTTTGTTTTCATATTTGTAAATAATCTTAAATTGTTTAACATATATCAGTGTAGAGATATCTTTCGGCAAACATAGTTTTCTAATAGTTGCATAGCTTTTCAAGTAATCAATATTTACACACAGACACATAGGTTAATGAAATCTACATTAGAGAAAATATGTCTTCTAAGACTATATAGAAAAACAGAATAAGAAGGACATTAAGCTTAGTGATTTGGTGAACTTTTATTTATTTATTTTTATTATTTTTAAAGATTTTATTTATTTGTCAGAGAGAGAGAGAGAAAACAAGCAGGGGGAGTTTCAGGCAGAGGAAGAAGCAGGCTCCCCACCAAGCAAGTAGCCCAATTCAGGACTGGATCCCAGAACCCTAGGATCATGACTGGAGCTGAAGGTAGACACTCAACTGACTGAGCCACCCAGGCATCCCATGATTTGGTGAAATTTTAGAGTTCTTTAATCTAGGCTATTCATATGATTTTTGAAAGATTCTGTTATCAGACTATAAATGATACAACTGGCCTATAGAAAAGACTGTATGTTGGAAATTCCTTGGTTTAGAAATGTTAATGACCCTCATGAAAAACTTAACCCCTAAACTTCTACCTCGCTATTACTACATACATTTTCTCTCTGGTCGAAATTCTCATTTTGTAATTCTCCTAAAACTATCTGTGACTCCATTAGGCTTCTTTTCCTCCACGTGCTGAAGGTAATAATAATCATGACACAGTTTGTATTCTGGTCATGGCAGAAAACCTTTAAGTTCCTAAGGATTACTGAGGAAGGACCAGAAGAAGATCTAAACTGTTGGTTGCTGAAAGTGTACCATTTCATCTATAAATAAAAACAGTCATCGAATTACTCTTGCAAAATCCTGGGCTTTGGCACCAGGTGGATGTGGATTTAAATTTAACTCCAGCACTTACTTAAGGGGGTGTTTTGGGCAAGTTCCATAAGCCCTCTGAACCTTGGTGAGTTTCTCATCCATACAAAACAGGTAACAACATGTTGTAACAGATCAGGGCATAGAGTAAACTCTCAGTGTACAGTAACGGCTCCTCCCTTAAAACTCTTCTTTGATCTCTCATGCCTGTCTCCAACTTCCATTTTCAACATAGTAATACAAAGCATTCTAGTCTGTGAATATGTATTCACAGATTTTTAAAATAAATAAATAAGCAAACAAATAAATGAATAAATAAAAACCTCCCCAACTCAGAGCTGGGTTTAGATCATTAGAAGTCCTCAATTCGACACCCATGAAATAAGTGAAGGGAATTCAACAAAATTTTGATTTTTCCCATGATTATTATTTTGGTGCTTTTTATAAAACATTTACTAGCAAATCCTTTTTAAGTTTCTTTTATCTTGGGAGTCTTTGCTTTGTTGGTGTCCTAAACTGCCGACTCTGTAATCCAGCACTGCCCCAAATGTTGCATTATTTACTTCTAGAATTACAGAGAAGGAGAACAAAAGGTATATAAGGAAGAGAAGAAGTTAACACTTGCGGAACATGAATGGTGCTTACTAAATGCTCCATAAAAGTTAGTTTTCTTTTGCCCTTCTTTCTTGGTTTTTAAAGTTTAGACAGTATTGGGGCGCCTAGGTGGCTCAGTCAGTTGAGGGTCTGCCTTTGGTCATGATCCCAGGGTCCTGGGATGGAGCCCCATGTCTGGCTCCCTGCTCAGCAGGGAGCCTGCTTCTCCCTCTCCCTCTGCCCCTCCCCTTGCTTGTGTGCGCGCTCTCTCTCTCTCTCTCAAATAAATAAATAAAATATTAAAAAATAAAACTAAAATTTAGATAGTATTAATTTACTCCCTATTATGAAAGATAAAGGATTTATCTCCCTCTCCTACCTTATCCCATTTTTAAGTTTATGATTTTTATTCTTCTATTATGTACATTTATAATATTAAATAATGTTGATCCAACATTATTAGATAGTGTGTCTTGACTCTTAATCCTCAAAACAACTGGAGTTGATATGTATATTGCCTTCCTTTCATTGATACGGAAATTGAGGTTCAAAGTTAAGTAGCTAATAAGTAGTAGAATTGGGATTTCAAAATTTACAAGATGAAGAAAAGACAAGAGAAAAAATGTATGTCTCCAAGTAAGTAAATGCAGTGTCCAAAGATAATTATAAATGAAAACAGTGGGGTCTTACTTGTTGTAACTAAACCATTGTTTCTAGTACAGTAGGCTCCTTTCTACTCTCAAAGGTTTGTCTTACAGGCAGATCTGTAATAGATCGAATTTAACTGTACCATTTTTTAAAATTGGGTGGCAGCAATGACTAGTATAAAAGTGAGTTACTTTTATATTAGTAAGGTTTTTTTTAATTGTCTTTATTATTAGGTACCTTTTATTTTGCTTTACATTGATTTACTATTTATTTTTTTGCCAAATCCACAGTATGGATTTGAGAACCAGTAGCTGAGCTTGAAATACTACTTCCTATATTAGTTTTATTTTCCTTCATGCTAAGTAAGTGGCTGCCACCTCATTTATTGCTGCTCAGAAGGAAAAAAAAAGTCATATTTTTCTTGACAAAATTAGGTTTCACATAGAAATGGCAGTCATATCATCTTCATATGCACAAAGTCAGAAAGAATTTAATTGTGTAATTAAGTTTTATGTTCTTAGATGAACATAATATGAACAAGTCATTACCCAATATCAACAGATAGACATCTTTTCCTTGTAGTTGAGATGAATTTTGATGAAATCCATGGGAAGTAGAAGCTTTTATTGCACCTAATTAACTTTAGAGGATGTTTTCTCACCTTGATTTCTGTGTGAATGGGCCATTGGCATTCTAAGAACTTCACGATCAAATTTTGGCTCATTACTCAAATGTTCTATTGCACAAACACTGCATGCATCTAGCTCTTTTTGTGTCTTACATTGATGTATGACTTTAGCAAGGCGACTCTGTGTTCTCTTGTAAGAAATAAAGAAAATAAAGACACATTTTTGGCATGAACTGTTTTATGATTTTTCATGATAAGAGTATTCAGATACAGTTGTTGAGAAATTGAACCTCCCCTGTTTTGTGAATAATAGTTTAAATGTCTGTTTATCTTGTCTTAGACGGAGGAAACTCAAACACAAGGGTTATATAAACCAGCTGGAGATCCTGAGATTAACTATAGTGAGAAAATCAGCAGGTACCAAGTGGTTGGTAAATAGGTGCTCCACAAAGTAATTTTAACTCTCACTACCGTCTTTCAAGATACCAATATCCCTAGTTTATGGATGAGGGAACTGAGGCTTAAAGAGAATCAAGAACTTGCCTATGATCTTTTACTACCTTATATTTCCTTAAGGGCTGATGACTAAAAATATCTGACTATAATAATTTCATAGCAGATTGGAAATATTGTTCACTTCAAAACCTTTATGGAAAAACATACAGAAGCATCTAGATTTTTCTCAAATATGGTAATACTGGAAGTGTTTGCATTGACTAGTAAGAACATTTGAATTAGAAAATCCTCAACAGGGTGCCTGGGTGGCTCAGTTGGTTAAGCGACTGCCTTCGGCTCAGGTCATGATCCTGGAGTTCCAGGATCGAGTCCCGCATCGGGCTCCCTGCTCGGCAGGGAGTCTGCTTCTCCCTCTGACCCTCCCCTGTCTCATGCTCTCTCTCTCTATCTCATTCTCTCTCTCAAATAAATAAAATCTTTAAAAAAAAAAAATTCTTAAAAAAAAAAAGAAAATCCTCAACAATGTGTATATTACCAAAAAAAAGAGAAAAAAGAAGTCTTTGGAGTTAAGTTTAACAAAAGAACACAGAAAGGCCTTTTCCTTAATCAATTAATATTTTAATAATGGTTTCAAAGTGTTAAACGACAGACCAGGTATTTCATTTTCCCTCTTGATCCAACCCTGAAAATATGGTCAGAACTGAATAATTTTCTGTAATTAAATGAAAGAATGTTTTTGTTAATATAAGTTCAAAATCTTTATATAACTTAATTATCCTTTATATTTTTTTAAATTTTATTTATTTGACAGAGAGAGAGAGCGACAGAGGGAACACAAGCAGGGGAAGTGGGAGAGGGAAAAGCAGGCTTCCTGCTGAGCAGCCCCCGCCCCCATCACGACCCGAGCCAAAGGCAGCCGCTTTAACGAATGAGCCACCCAGGCGCCCCTAATTATCCGTTTAAAAAGGCATTTTCATTCATATTAATTGATGTAGTTTTTGAATGTTGGTGAGGTCCGGAGCTGACGACCAAGAAAGAATTCTTGAGACGTCTTTGGTGCAAAATGGTGGTTTTATTAAAGCACGGGGACAGGACCCGTGGGCAGAAAGAGGTGCTGCCCCAGGATTCTGATTATATACTTTGGGATTGGGGGAAGTAAAGATAAAGGAAGTTTCAAAAGGATTTTCATATGCTAAAGAAGACTCCTGGGATACCAGAGGCCTTGCAAAACCAAGGTTATTTTTCCCTCTAACAAGACATTAAAAGACATTAAGATGGTTGGGAGCTTCCTGGAAGAACATTATACTCTGCCTGCCTCAAGTATTTGTCAATGGGCTGCAGGTTTTAAGGACATTTAATTTTATCTACATTTCCTTCTGCCTTTGTTTCCCACATCATTAATAATAAAATTAGAGTTCACAGGGTAGGATTAAGTGAGCAGGGGAAACCAGACTAAGATTTATTATTTTTTTAATGTGGGAACTATGTATGTACACAAACATATGTATATGCACCAAGGAATGCTTGTGACATCACCATTTGTCACATGTTGGCAAAAAATGCAAGTCTATATAATTATTAGAATAGTATAGAGGAACACAAAAAACTATATGTGGTGAGATAAACCTTGAGAAACACTGACAAACAAAAAAACAACCACATAAAAAATTAAAACTAAGTCCAGTAGGAGATGACTCTGTGAGAGCTTCAAGCTTGCCAACTCAACTGGAAAGTATTTTCTGACTGTGTGTTTGCACACAGCACTGTCCAAGAGAAATATAATAGGAGCCACCTATAACATTTTATATTTTCTAGTAGCTACATTTTTTAAAAAAGAAACAAGTGAAATTAAATTTAATAATGTATTATTTTTAAGATTTGAGAGAGAGAAGGAGAGAGAGCGCAAGCACACCAAGTGAGCACAGGGAGGGGCAGAGAGAGAGGGAGAGAGAAACTCCAGCAGATTCCTTGCTGAGCTCAGAGCCCAACGCTAGGTTCCATCTCACAACCCTGAGATCATGACCTGAGACAAAACCAAGAGTGGGATGCTTAACCAACTGTGCCACCCAGGCGCCCCTTTAATACTGTATTTTATTTAACCAAATATATGTCCGAAATATTATTTCAACATGTTATTAATACATAAATTATTAATGCAATATTTTACTATTCTTCATATTAAATCTGGTGTGTATTTTAGCTTTATTTCAATTATTCAGGAGTTACATTGGGTAAGTGGCTACTGTACTGGAAACAGTTCCAATCTTGCTGAATTACATAGAGTTCATAGGGATTTATTTTGGATCTGGACATTGATTTCATTAGGAAGAGCAATTTAACAGCAATAGGGAGTGTGATAAACAGGTGCTTGACCATCTTGTGGGTTCCCTAAAATCTAAAACCTCTCCTGACTTGTTTTTTTTTTTTTTTAAAGATTTTATTTATTTTTTGACAGAGAGAGACACAGCGAGAGAGGGAACACAAGCAGGGGGAGTGGGAGAGGGAGAAGTAGGTTTCCCGCTGAGCGGGGAGCCCGATGCGGGGCTCGATCCCAGGACCCTGGGATCATGACCTGAGCTGAAGGCAGATGCTTAATGACTGAGCCACCCAGGCACCCCTAAAACCTCTCCTGATTGTAAACTAACTTATGCCACTGATGAAAGCTAATGATATCTAGGGTTCTAGAGGGGAGGGGGGGAAGGGTTAGCCTGGTGATGGGTATTAAAGAGGGCACGTATTGAACGGAGCACTGAGTGTTATACGCAAACAATGAATCCTGGAACATTACATCAAAAACTAATGATGTAATGTATGGTGATTAACATAATAAAAAAATAAAAATAAAAAGCTGTGAAATACTGTCAGTATATGTCACACAATTTAGAAGGGCATCTTCTGTGTTCTCTCCTAACTAAATTTGATTTGTGCACACTATGAAAGTGTCAGGAAAGCTAATACAAATTTAAATTTTGAGTAAAAAGACAAATCCAGAGAGAGAAGTCTGAGGGGCCTGCCTTGTATTTGTCACTCTTTTTTAAAAAGAGTAAGTAGGGCACCTGGGTGGCTCAGTCAGTTGGGCGCCTGCCATCAGCTCGGGTCGTGATCCCAGGGTCCTGGGATCGAGTCCCGCATCGGGCTCCCTGCTCAGTGGGGAGCCTGCTTCTCCCTCTGCCCCTCCCCCCACTTGTTCTCTCTCTCTCTCTCTCTCTCAAAAATAAATAAATTCTTTAAAAATAAATAAATAAATAAATAAAAAAGAGTGAATATGTGTGTTGGCGGTGGGGGTGGGTACTGGTTTAAGGAAGAATAGAGAAAGAAGGGACAAGTCCTCTTATCCTTCCTGACTCTTGCATTTAGTTCTAGTGTCTTAAGAATGACACTGACCAATTTGTACAAATCAAATTAAGAGCAACCAAGGCAATTGTGAAAAGGCTTGAAACCACATCCTGTGAGCAACAGCTGAAAGCATGAGGGATATGGCTTCAGAAGATGGGAAGCTGTGGCTGGGGTAGTCAAAGTGATAAGCAGAGGAGAGAGAGAGAGAGAGAGAGGTGATTAGCTGTATTGGCAAATACTTAAAGGGATGTCACAAAGAGGAAAAACAAAACAACTAAAATGCTCATGAAAGAGAGGTCAAGTTGGCTGAATCCAAAGAAGATGGTTTCTTTTTTTTTTTTTAAAGATTTTATTTATTTATTTGACAGAGAGAGAGTTAGCAAGAGCAGAAACAAGCAGGGGGAGTGGGAAAGGGAGAAGCAGGCTTCCCGCAGAGCAGGGAGCCCGATGTGGGACTCGATCCCAGGACCCTGGGATCATGACATGAGCCGAAGGCAGACGTTTAACCAACTGCGCCACCCAGGCGCCCCAAGAAGATGGTTTCTAAAAATGAAGATAAATGTCTTGGGAGGCAGGCAATTTTCCCCTACTGGGGATGGGGGGCATGTCATAATGCTGAAGTCTCCTCCCAACTCTGAGAACCGATTTTATCTGTCCCAAATATAGAACAGAAAGGCAGTGTGGAGGTTTACTACTTCACTGGCCGCTATCTTCCAAGTCCTGTGACTAAATCTGTCCTTAACCTTTAGGAGTTAGGTCACCTCGGGGAAGTCTCTTGGACTCTCTGGGTTTGCTTCCTCTATAAAATAAAAATAATACACTCCATACAGACTTCTGGAATTATTGGAAGGCTTTGCAACCTATAAAATGCCGCATAAACACAAGTTTCTGTTTCCATGGGATAAGGCAAGAAGGCCCCTTAACTCAGCCCTCCAGTTTCTTTTTTCTTCTCTTCCCCTTCTACTCTGTTTAAGGTTCTGTCCACACCCAGCTATTCCTGGCACCACCCCTAAGATGCGCCTTATCTTACTGCTGCAGTACAGGAAAGACTACTACTCTAAGGCTAAATGCAGTCTTTTTCTGCCCTAAGGTAGGGAAAAGGCTCAATAAAGTCAAGAAGCAAAGTCTGTAAAAACCACTGTCTACATTTTTCATCCTGCAACTACCATCTCTAAAAAACAAGTCAACCGCTGAAAGGGACTCTGAGAAATCACTTTCAGCATGGCTTTGCAGAATATTAAACCCCTCAGACAACTTTAACCCTCATAAAATAATGTGTCCATGCAATTCACCCCCATCCGTTTTTTGAACTTTGCAGCAGAATCATTCATTTTTGAACTGTGGTCTTTAGAATTCAGGTCTGGGAGAGGAGACTGTAAGAACTTCCATAAACTTGCTCACAGGTAACACACAATGTCCCCTCTTTTCTCTAACCTGACGCCCCACCTCCAGCTCCTATGTGTGTTCAGGGAGATGGTATTGAGGGTACAGACTATGGAGTCGGACTGTTACGGTTCAAACACCAAGTCCATTACTGTGGGGAAGTGCCTTAATTTATCTGCAAAACGAGGATAATTCCTACTTCAGAGCTGAGGTTTAACTAATGTAAATAAAACCCTTGGCACGTGGTCAGCAGACAATAAATGGAGCTATCAGTATTATCTTCCTGGCATTCCCATCGACGACAAGCCGTAGCCATCTCCCAAGCTTAAATCTTGGCGACCTCCCAGACCAACTAAAATTTAAACCCTCAACTGTCATTCTGTAAGTCTTAATAGCGGTGAACCTGCTGGCTCGCAATCCAGCCAAACCGGGTAGCAGGCTGAGCCTTCGGATTGCCTCGCGGATATTCCACGGCATTTGAAGTCCGGGGCGAAGCTGGGGAAAGGCTTCAAAAGAGGACTTCAGGGGATTAACAGGTAAAGAGCTGGGACGCGGCACAGTCGTCCGCAGGACTCAGAGCCACCCGCCAAGGGGCGTGACCTTAGGAGAACAAGCCGGAGGGGCGTGGCTCCACCCGCGAGCGGTCCGCCTCGGCACTGCGTGGACTCCGGCTCCTACAGCCGGCCGCGTCACTCGGCGCATGTGTAAATTCTGGGGGGCGGGCGGGCCGGTAGAACGCGGAATTTCTGGGAAAGAGGGCGAATGGGACGGGGAGAGCCGAGAAATGCATGCGGGGGGTGGGGCGGGATAGAAAGCGGAAGAGTTGAAATCAGCTGACCGGGTCTCGTGACAGCCTGGGCGGTGGCGACGCAGGCGTATTGGAGCGCGGTTGCTGAAAGCCTGGGCGAAGATGGCGGCCTCCAGAGTGAGCCTCTGAGAGGCAGAGGGAGGAGGCGGAGGGGGCGGGGAGGCCGGGCCGCCGCGGCACCAGGAACCCGCGGCAGCGGAGCTACAGGGCCCCGAAGGGGGAAAGGGGAAGTGGTGAGGGGGAGGAGGCCGGAGGGCGCCTCATCTCACTCCGGACGCAGAGCCGGCGGCGGGAGGAGCTCGGGCTGGAGCCTCTCCAGCCTCCCGCGAAGGTAAACCATTCCGGGCACCGGCCTCTGGGGCTCTGCCTTATCCCCTCCCCACGCCAGGGGGACTTGGGGGGCTAAGGACAGGAAAAAAGAGGGGTGGTGTCTTGGCCGCCGCAGCCTTCAGCTGCTAAGGAAAGCAGATTACCCTCCCCCAAGGCTGCTGGTCTGGTTCCTCCCGTCGGATTCCCCCCTGGCTCCAGGTGACATTATCCCTGGGCGCTGCCTTGTTCAGCCCCACCCCTCTTTTTTGGATTGTTTTTCCGTTTTCTACCCACCATGGTCCCCAGATTCCCTCTGTACATCCTTACCCCACACACCCCTTACTCCCCTCTGGGCTCCGCCCTCAGGATTACCTTCCAGCTTCCTAGTCTGAACACACTTTGTGCTGGTTGCCGGCAACTCTTGTTTCCTGGGGTCCGCGACCTTCCTTCCCCCCCACGTCCGGTGTAGACTTTGACTTTCTTTGCTTAGCTTTGTTTCGTTTCGTTTGGAGATGGGGAGCACCCGCGTCGTTTCTTCTCCAGGCTCTCCCTTTTCCAAAATCAAGTTTACCCCCCAGGTTTTTCCTTTCCTGCAGGGGAGCTTATTTTCAGTGGCCTTTCCTTTACTGCTGTGATTTTGCCTCTGAATGTGGCCTTTGGAATGGGTGAAGTAGGACTCAGACGCTCAGTGAAGTGGCGGTTAAACGCAGATTTGACTTATTAGACTTAAGAAGAGTGCCTTCCCTTAAACCGTCTTATTGTAGGGTGTTCAGTTACCTACTCTTGTCTTCAAATTGTTTTCTTTATCAGTTGATGTTTTCAGATTGTTTCCTTTATCAGTTTTTTTTCCAGGGGGGTTAAAAAATCTCCCCGTAATGAGGCTATGGTCTCCCAAAGTAATGATTTCTCTCTTCCCTTCTCTGCTTTTCCCTTTTACCCTACTGTGATTTCTTCTGAACAGGAGGGCCTAGGCCTGATGCTTTTACCTCCTCTATGAAGGGCTTTACAATGTTGGGTTATTTTGAGCCTCTTGGAGTGTAATGTCTTCGCGAAAAAAATTTCAGAATATTTCTTTAGGCTCTGCCCCAGTGACTGTCTTTCTTGCTGTATTTTCTTTTTTACTTTATGGATCTGATCGATTTCTAGGTTTGAAAGTACTATCTGCTGAATTTGAGGAAATTACAGTGGTCGGGTTTTGTAGTATATTATCAGTATTCTGTGAGTCTATGGAAATGTGAAATAGGATTTGCCCTAAAAAGTTAAAAAAAAGGGAAATTTGAAAAACTCGTCAGAAACTCGCTATCCGAAAAAGACTTGATTCACATTTCTTTGGTTTCTGGAAAGTGCTATATTGTTTGCCTGAATTTGGCATATAACCTAAAACCTTGTTAACATATTAAATGTAATATTAAACAGTGTTTAAGCAGCTATATCTCAGACTTGGCTTTTGCTATTAATGTCACAATGGGGCATAAGTCCTGTTTAGAAAATGTTACACTGTATTCCCAGTTTGAGAACAGGAAGTAGAACATATTAAGGGAGGAAAAGAATGGTCAGAGGGTTATTAAGAGAGGAATGTCAGGAACCTTAAGTCTATAGTCCAGTTCATGGAAAATACCACCATTTGTATTCCACTGGGAGGCAATGGATGTTCCTCTTTTTCTAAAGTGACAGTAGTAAATAGGCTAAACCAAATGAACATTATCAATGCAAAAGTTACGGAACCATGGAAAACAGGAGTTATTTGTAACAATTTAGCTTTATCCACAAATAGAAGGTAGTTGCTGAGGTGGACTATAACAATGCTGGCTTTATTAAATTTGTAAAAAAGGTTGATAGTGGAAGCTGGTTCTCAATAGATACTAAATTACAGTTGAAATAAAAAGGATCTGTTTTAACTAATTTGGCTCTTTCCTTAACCAGTTCTGTTTACACAGGTGATTTTCATTGCACTTACCTTTCCCCCGCTTCTCTGAGGTACTTAAAACTAGTAAAATAGAAGCAAGGCTGTGCAGGTAAACTATAGCAAAGATTTGGTTGCTAATAGTTTCGGGCCTAAATGTTGACTGTAATATTTAGCAGTGGTTAAAGGGGAGTTGTTTTGAAAGAAATCCTTTAAGTCAGTGTTTCTCAACTTCATTAAACCCAATAAAGACTCCCTTTTTATTCCAAACAATTTGTAACAGCTGCTCGATTATTTGGAGATAGTTTTTAAATATAACCACCTTCTGACTTTGGTCCTGGGACAAAAAGAAGATTTGCTATCACTGTTGCACCAAAAAAGAATGGGACTCACTTTAAATTCTTGACTTTTTTTTTTTTTTGAGAACTGTTAAAGAACCGAGGTCACCGAGCAAACCATTGGCCAATCTTTTAAGGTGAGAGGGTATACATGAATTCAGTGTCACCTTCATTGGACACAACTGGATACTGGTAAGAAGAGTTCAGCTAGAATAGCTGACAAGTTGATGAAGGCTGAGTGCACCTTCTTCCAAGCTCTTTCTCTACAAACTCACTAGGCACTGTTAGAAAAGATTGGAAAGAACCCTGGGGAGTGTCTGTTGTGGTGCTGACCTAGAGGAGGGGAAAAGCAGCAGAGCTTTCAAGAGGGGCACAAAACTCTGATTCTTTCTCTGTCTCTTTTATGGAACAATAACCTTAATCTGTGAAGGGAAGGGCATCTCTGCTGGCCCCTTGGTTAGCATTCACTGAGCTGGGGCAATGCAAGAAAAGGGGAAAGAATCTCCTCTGGGAGGGGCACTGAACTTAAAACTGCAGCCAGGAGGAACAAGAAGATCACACCCCTGAGATCCAGGGGTATAGTGTATGCCTAAGACTGAACCTTAATCAGAACTACAATGATTCTATCTCCAACCCCCTGCCACTATAAGAAGTTTTGAGTAACAAGGAATGCAGAATATTACTAGGAGTAATATCATGCAAAGAGGCACAGCACAAAGAATCGGATAGACATGCTGTAGTAAACCATCCCCCACCATAGGCACCAGCTATTCTGTAGATTTTTGAAGCCTGGGGTACATTGAGAATAACCATAGCAACAGCAAATCATAAATCCAGCCCAACTCCTAAACAGATTAACACAAACCCTGCACTAAAGACCCAGCAAAGAAAAGATGTGTCCATTTCCAGTCACAAAAATTATTTACCGCAATCTCTACTCTTCTATACGTGTCCAGCTTTCAAACAAAATTTATAAGGCGTACAAAAAGGCAGAGAAAATTCCCTAGAGAAAGCAATCATCAGAAGTACACTTAGATTAACATAAATGCTGTTATCTGCTAGGGAATTTAAAATGACTAATATGTTAAGTGGATAACATGCAAGATCAGATGGGTAATTTTAGCTGATAGAAACTATAAGAAAGAATCAAAAGAAATGCTAGAGGTATTATTACACAGTAAAGAAATGAAGAATGCTTTTGGGCTTATCAGAATTGACATAGCCAAGGAAAGAACCAGTGAAATTATAAATGGTAGAAGAAATTTACCCAGCTGACACAAAAAAAAGTTAAAACACCCTAGAGCTTGGGGATAGTATTAAACATTTTAATATATGAATGATTAGAATCCCAGAAAAAGAGAGAACAGAGTAGAAGAAATATTAAAATGTTTGAGGAAATAATAGAAAAATTTCCAAAATTAATGTCAGACATCAAACCACAGATCCAGAAGCTTAGAGAACACCAAGCAAGATAAATACCCCCCCCGCCACCCGCCCCCCTGCCAACTCAGAACATATTTAAACTGAGGAGGTAAGTAAACAAAGGACAGAGAAAATCTTGAAGGTAGCCAAAGAAAAGAGAAACCTATACAGAGGGACAAAGAGTTAAAGCAGAGAAACCATGCAAACAAGACAGTCGAGTGACAGCTTTAAAGTACCAAAAGAAAAAAACAGCAAAAATATTTTTCAGAAATGAAGACAAAATACAGACACTGTCAAACAAAAGCCAAGAGGTTCAAAAGTATAATCTCTCCATTTACATGATAGGTACATTCCTAGAAAATTATGTGCATATTAAACTCTGCAAAATGTACTTTGTGATTTATATTTAATACAGAATTAAAATTGGGATCAGTTATAAATAGGTTTTTACCTATGTTAATGCCCAGTTGGATATTTGAAAGTCAGTTGAGGGTAGTTCTTCAACCTGTGAGACTGTCTTGTACATTGAGGGGCATTTAGCCCCATCCACTAAATCATAGTACAGTAGTCACCCCTTGTTCACTTTTCATAGTTTCTTTTACTTGAGGTCAGTAGCAGTCCAGAATCAGATGATCCTCAAAAAAAAAAAAAAAGTTCAGTGGTCTCCTAATGCTGTATCACATTTGCCTGTGCTGTTTACCTCATATAATCTCATCACATAGGCATTTTATCTCAAATCAAAAGAAGGCTGAGTGTAGTGCAGTAAATTTTGAGAGAGATCACATTCACATAACATTGCAGTATATTGTTATAATTGTTCTTAATTACTGTTAATATGTCAGTGTACCTAATTTATAAATTAAACTTTATTATAGGTATGTACATACAGGGAAAGAGTCTATATGGGATTTGGTACTATGTGGTTTTAGGCATCCACTGGGGGTCTTGGAACACATTTCCTGTGGATAGGGGGGACTACTTTAGCGTTTCTCTATTTTTTTTCCTTAAGATTTTCTTTATTAGAGAGCATGAGTGGAGGGGAGAGGGAGAAGCAAACTCCTCACTGAGCAGTGATCCTAATGCGGGGCTCGATCCCAGGACCCAGGGTCCAGGACCTGAGCCGAAGGCAGACCCGTAACTGAGTGAGCCGCTGGGAGCCCCTACTTTAGTGTTCTAATCATAGTGCCTTTAAAATTGTAGTCAGTGGTTTTCAACACATTTTTCTGCTTCAGCAGTTTTCACATGCTCAGCACATGCCAATCAGTAACATCTCTTAAAGTGTGGAGTGATTTCTAATTGTGGGAACTCCTTTGAGAATCACTGATTTGGGAATATTTTTGTAGTGAGTAACTTAAATCAACATGGTTGTGATCATCTTTACTAACTTAGACTAAGTGTCGTTCAGTAAAATTTATTTTATCAATAAAGAGAAATGTAATTTGCTAGTAGTTCTTTTCACAGGCTCTTTATTCAACAGCCTGCATATTTGAGTTTTACTTGCACTTTTAGTGGACTGCTTATGAAGAGTAGTGATCTCTAAAACAACAAAGTTGGGCGCCTGGGTGGCTCAGTCAGTTAAGTGGCTGCCTTTGGCTCAGGTCATGCTCTCAGGGTCCTGGGATCGAGTCCTGCATCAGGCTCCTTGCTTAGTAGGGAGTCTTGCTTCTCCCTCTGCCTCTCCCTCCCCCCTGCTTGTGTGCGTGCGCGTGCGTGCGCTCTCTCTCTCAGATTTGAGAGGCAGATTTTTTTTTTTAAGATTATTTATTTATTTGAGAGAGCGAGAATGAGAGAAAGAGTGTACATGAGAGGGGGGAGGGTCAGAGGGAGAAGCAGACTCCCCACGGAGCAGGGAGCCCGATGCGGGACTCGATCCCAGGACTCCAGGATCATGATCAGAGCCAAAGGCAGTCGCTCAACCAACTGAGCCACCCAGGAGCCCCTCAGATAAATCTTAAAAAAATAAAACAATGAAGTCTACATTCAATGGGATTTTATTGTTGCAGCATTCTAAGTTGCCCTTAGAAGTAGACCAAACTGCCTAAGCGGTGTTCACATTTTTAGCGCATGGCCATTGGTGATGCCTCTGTGAAGTTGATGAGTAAAAATTTGATCTGTGATGAACAGATCAAAAACAAAACCCCAAAGCAATCTAAAATAATTACTTAAATTTTTTTTTTTAAATTTTATTTATTTATTTGACAGAGAGACAGCGAGAGAGGGAACACAAAAAGGGGGAGTGGGAGAGGGAGAAGCAGGCTTCCCGCTGAGCAGGAAGCCCGATGTGGGGCTTGATCCCAGGACCCTGAGATCATGACCTGAGCCGAAGGCAGGCGCTTAATGACTGAGCCACCCAGGCGCCCCTTAAATGTTTTAATTTTGTCAAGTATAGTTGCCAGAACATAAAGGAAGGATTGATAAGGTTATGAATATAGGAGATTTCCCCTAATATTTCATAAATCCTATGCTAATTATAGTAAAATTTAAATTCTTATACATGGATTTCAGACATGTATTCCTTAGTCATCTAGTGCTATGAGGTTTCTCTCCCCCTCAAACTTCTAGTTAAGATACAGAATGTATTTTGGATGTTTACCAAATCTTAAGAGTAGATAAAGCCATTCCCTCCCCCAACCGTAGATGTGCTGGGTTTAATTTTAAAAGTGTAATTTTCCCTTTTTTTTTTAGTTAACTGGTAGATTTGAGGTGTTCTGTAAGATCTGAAGAACTATGGCAGAGTTAGGAATAACAGGGATATTTCAGAAAGAGCCAAAGGAGAAACCTACATGTTGCTGTTTTGTGTTGGGTGAAAGGGAAATTGTAGTAGCCTAAGCTCCTTGTCTTTTAATAGTGTGTTTGACTATTAGGATGCTTACTCTAAAACTTCCTCTAAGAAGAATTTGTAATATGCTTAGGAAATTTATTCCTCCATTATGCATTCACTACAGTGATAGAAAAACAGCAACAAGTTAAAACATGGCAATTGAAAATCTCTTACCGGGCGCCTGGGTGGCTCAGTTGGTTGGGCGACTGCCTTCGGCTCAGGTCATGATCCTGGAGTCCCGGGATCGAGTCCCGCATCAGGCTCCCTGCTCAGCAGGGAGTCTGCTTCTTCCTCTGACCCTCTTCCCTCTCGTGCTCTCTCTCTCTCATTCTCTCTCTCTCAAATAAATAAATAAAATCTTTAAAAAAAAAAAGAAAATCTCTTACCTATTAGGGTCTATTTAGTGTAATAGAGGAAGATTATTTAGTACCTGTTCGTGAGCTAAAGAAGAGCTTATTGAACTAGAACATTTTATTCTTGCAGAGCCAAGTTAGCGTCAAAGATAAAATAAAGTAGAAATTAGGTCTAAAAATTTTCAGGAATGTGTACAAACAAACTAAATGATCATTAGCATCGATTTCATAGGATTGCTTAAATGAACACATTTGTTTGGGTTTTTTAGGTGAATATTCAGGGCTGTTTTTAAGTTTTGTTTTTTTTTTGTTTTTAAGTTTTGGAAAGGAGAGTCATAATCATGCATCTTTCTTAGAAAAAAACTTTTTGTTACAACAGCTAGAGGTCTATTTTGTGAGAAGAATTATTCCCTCAGATGACATCAGCATACATGTGATTAAAATGTAAAGACGTATTTTTTTTCAATATTTATATTGCATAGGAATGGCCAACAAAATTAACTACTGTGATATTTATGCTTGCCCCTCCCCCAATTAAGATACTATTAAAAGTGTTTCTTCAGATTTAGGGGTTGCTTTTGAGTTTCCCTTGCCCTTTTATTTCATGAATATATATCTGATTTCTAATTGGAAAGGAATAGATTTTTAAAGAATGGGGAGATGGATCTTAGATTATTTTGCCCTACCCTGTGGTGGGGAAGTATTTAAAAGTTCATTTTGATGTGGCAGACAAGGTAAAGGTTTCAATATTATAACTTCTGGGCAGTTATTTGGAGATAAGATTGTCAACTGAAATTTGTACTACTGGATTTCTTCTCCAACCACATTTATCTCTGGAGTTCGTGGGTTCTTTAGCGCTTTTAGAAAGCTAAGGTAGGATGTATTAAAACCTTACTTTGTGATCTATTTTATAAGCTGTATAGTTATTTTTTTAAAAAGATTTTATTTATGGGCGCCTGGGTGGCTCAGTTGGTTAAGCGACTGCCTTCGGCTCAGGTCATGATCCTGGAGTCCTGGGATCGAGTCCCACATCGGGCTCCCTGCTCAGCAGGGAGTCTGCTTCTCCCCCTGACCCTCCCCACTCTCATGCTCTCTCTATCTCATTCTCTCTCTCAAATAAATAAATAAAATCTTTAAAAAAAAAAGATTTTATTTATTTGAGCGAGCAGGAGCCATGAGCAAGGGGAGGGGTAGAGGGAGAAGCAGACTCCCCACTAAGCTGAAGGCAGACCCCTAATGACTGAGCCCCTTTATAAGCTGTTTGAAGACCCCTGTACACGGGCGCCTGGGTGGCTCAGATGGTTGGGCGTCTGCCTTCGGCTTGGGTCATGATCTCCAGGTCCTGGGATAGAGCCCCATGTCAGGCTCTCAGCTCAGTGGGGAGTCTGCTTCTCCCTCTGCCTCTCCCCCTGCTTGTGCTCTCTCTCTCTCTCTCTCAAATGAATAAATAAAATCTTAAAAAAAAAAGACCCCTGTACAGTAGGTATTATACACATTACACATACTGATTTGTTACTTATTTAGAAGGAAATGCTTTTGCCTCTACTTGTGTTATATATTAAAACATGAAGCTGAAAATAAAAAATTAAAAAAGAAGGGGCGCCTGGGTGGCTCAGTCGTTAGGCGTCTGCCTTCGGCTCAGGTCATGGTCCCAGGGTCCTGGGATCGAGCCCCACGTCGGGCTCCCTGCTCAGCGGGAAGCCTGCTTCTCCCTCTCCCACTCCCCCTGCTTGTGTTCCCTCTCTCACTGTGTCTCTGGCAAATAAATAAAATCTTTAAAAAAAAAAAAAATTAAAAAAGGTTAAAGTTCATATCAGTTTCCCCCATACACAGCACATTCTAAGACAGTCTAGTTGTAACTTTTTAATCTGGGTAAAAATTAATGTTCCATTAACTGTTTATATTTTGTGCTCGCTTCAGCAGCACATCTAAAATTGGAACGTTAACTATTTATATTTTTACCTTTTATTTGAAACAAGTAGCCAAGTGATGTAATTCACTCAGATTTTGAATCCAGTTACAAATAAATGTAGGCCTTTAAAAAGCTAGTATTAAGGGATTCTCTCTTTGGTTATTACTCAAGATGAGCCTTTGCCTTAGCAGTGGTCTCCTTCCCCCTGCATTTTTAATAGGATATAGCTGTATGAGGAAATATTAAGTTAATAAATTAGTTCCTGTATGGGGCACCTGGGTGGCTCAGTTGGGTAAGCAACTGCCTTCGGCTCAGGTCATGATCTCAGGTCCTGGGATCGAGCCCCGCATCGGGCTTTCTGCTCAGCGGGAAGCCTCCTTCTCCCTCTCCCACTCCCCCTGCTTATATTCCCTCTCTCGCTGTCTGTCTCTCTCTCTCTGTCAATTAAATAAATAAATAAAAATCTTTAAAAAAAATAAATTAGTTCCTGTCATGTGACCTATACCATATTTTCAGGTGTAGTGTCACAGTGTAGCAGAAAAACAGCATTTCTATAGGCGAGCTTGGTCAGAAAATAAAGGTAAATGCAATTCTCCCCCCAAATAAATTTTTCATCTACAGCCAAGTTGAGAGAACTTTACATTACATACATACTCGTATACTCATCTCCAAGATTTTCACATTAACATTTACTAGTTGCTTTATCATATATCCATCTTTCTATCCATCTTATTTTTTTTAAATATTTTATTTATATGATAGAGAGTGCAAGCAGGGGGAGCAGTAGAGGGAGAGGGAGAAGCAGGCTTCCCGCTGAGCAGGGAGCCCGATGCGGGGCTCGATCCCAGGACCCTGAGATCATGACCTGAGCCCAAGGCAGATGCCTAACCATCTGAGCCACCCAGGCACCTCTATCCATCTTATTTTTTAATGCATTTCAGGACAAACTCATGTTTTTAATTCATTATTTGAGAGCAGAATTCTTTGTTACAGACTCAAAGTGTAAAAATTAGTATCTCATCTGCTCTCTCCAAGTTGTTTTAATTGTGTAAAAATTAGTCTCGGTGGGTCATGCAAAATGTGCTTTAAAGGCACATAGCGTTTATTAAAGCCATTTCCTTCATTTATTCACTAGTGTATCACATATGGTCCCCAACTTAATGATACCTTAACTTAAAATCTTTCAACTCTATGATGGTGTGAAAGTGGTATGCATTCAGTAGAAACCATACTTTGAGTGTTGAGTTTTGATATCTTCCCAGGCTAGCGCTATGTGGTATCCTACTCTCGTGACCACGGGCAGTGGCAGCGAGCCGCAGCTCCCAGTCAGCCATGCAGTCACAAGAGGGAACAACTGATAGGCTTAGAACCATTCTGTTTTTCACTTTCAGTGCAGTATTCAGTAAATCACATGTGCTACTCAATACTTTGTTATAAAATAGGCATTGTATTAGATGATTTTGCCCAACTATAGGCTAATGTGTTCTGAGCACATTTAAGGTAGGCTAGGCTAAGCTATGATGACTGGTAAGTTGTGTATTAAATGCATTTTCAGCTTACAGTGGGCTTATCAGGAGGTAACACCATAGTAAGTCAAGGAAGATCTGTATTTTTCTGAGTATACACATTCATCTCTGGATAAATGAGGGCTTTGTTTTTACTTAAACACAAGACTTGCACATACACTTAGTTTTGCTCTGTGTGCAGATTCTTTTGCTTACAGCTTGGCTATAATCTGTCTGGGTGTCTGTGGTGTTGAAGCCATTCAATCTGTTTTTTGTTCTTAGTATCAATTTGGTGTAGGCTTCTGCTTAGTGGACTCTCAAATCCTGTGGTTTTGTGTCAAAATCGTATCTTCTGAAAGATCGGTCTCATTTTATTCATAAATGGTCTTAAATGGATTGCAGTTTTACTGCCAGTAATAAATTAGAGAATGTGAGAACATTAAATGTTCGAAAGCATGAAACAAGGGAATTCACTGAATAGGGTGAATCTAGCCAAAATGCCTGTGTTGCCCTGAATTTGACTTTTTAACCCCTGGAACAATTCTCTCAAAAGAACAAACTGCGAAGTTGCAAAAAAGCTCTGTTGGTGGTACAGTAATAAGGTATGGAACGAAAACAGGTGAAGCCAACTTAAAAAATTGGAGATGCTTTCTGTGTGATTTAGTTACAAAGAATATGTAAATTTGTGTTTTGCTCATCAAAAAAAGGGCAGGTCTTTGAGAATTTGAAGTGGGACACTATTGCAGGAATGAAGGAGATGAATTATTTTTCTTTAGATTTTATTTATTTACTTGAGAGAGAGCAAGCGGAGTGCTCGTGAGAGAGCGCGCGCACGGGGGCAAGGGGTGGGGAGTGATGAGAAGCAGATTCCCTGCTGAGCAGGGAGCCCGACAGTGTTCCATCCCAGGACCCCAGGATCATGACCTGAGCCAGAGGCAGATACTTAACCGACTGAGCCACCCAGGTGCCCCGAAGGAGATGAAATTTAAGCAATAATGAGTTTGAACAGATAAATTCTTGTTAACTTGAGTACGTCTTAACAACTGGCAGGGTGGCAAGTGTTGATGCAGCTGCTACCAAGATCTCATCCAACAAGTTTTACATTTTTTTAGTTGGACAGTTCATTGCTATTTAGAGAATGTGCCTATAAATGACTGTTATTGCTGTTACCTGCTTGATGCTTGAGCTGCTTGATACTAGAAGTTTTGCATATTTTTCATCACTATTAATGGGAATTATGGTTGCCTAAGAGTTTTTGTCTATGAGCAACAATTTTAGAAACACTTTTGGAGCTTATTAAAGAAATATGTAAATATTAATGGAGAAATACATAAATATTAAATGGACCATAGATTATTTGTAGGGAGTGAAGTTCTTTTTTCCAAAAGTTTCTCAAACCATAGTTAATTTGTAGATATCAACAAATTTAAAAATATTATGTTGGTTTCATGTAAAGAGATACTTCTAACAAGTGAAATTCCAAATGCGTAAGTAGGGGATTTAAAATGTAGTAAGTAACATTGACTTGAAAAATGATAGTATTTTATAGGAAAAAGTTGAAATAAAGAGAAGCTTAAATGTCAGGTTATAGCTGACTTAAGATAATTTTTAAATATTTCATCTATCATGATTACCTTAACCTGTCTCATGTATTTATTCCTTTTTATTTTTTAAATTTCACTTATTTATTCATTTATTTTTGAGAAAGCAGGTGTGTATGCGAGCAGAAATGTGCACAAGTTGTGGGGGAGGGGCAGAGGGAGAGGGAGAATCCCAAGCAGGCTCCACGCCCCCGTGCAGAGCCTGAAGTAGGGCTCTATCCCATGACTCTGAGATCATGACCTGAGCTGAAATGAAGAGTCGGACTTGACTGACTGAGCCACCCAGGTGCCCTTATTTATTTCTTTTAAAAACCTTTTTAGGTGGGGCGCCTGGGTGGCTCAGTCGTTAAGCGTCTGCCTTCAGCTCAGGTCATGATCCCAGGATCCTGGGATCGAGCCCCGCATCGGGCTCTCTGCTCGGCGGGAAGCCTGCTTCTCCCTCTTCCACTCACCCTGCTTGTGTTCCTGTTCTTGCTGTGTCTGTGTCAAATGAATAAATAAAATCTTTAAAAAAAAAATAAAAACCTTTTTAGGTAAGATAAATTGTAAGGAATAAAATAACAATGGATAATAAAATAATGACACCCTCATATATTCAACCCAGCTTAAGAAATATATATTGCTATAGTTATTTTTGAATGAGCAGGTGAAAACTGAATACCGATTAAAGCAATAAAACACTATACTTTTGAAGGTAGAAATCCTAGCTGATATTCTTTGGTGATATACATTGAATAAATAGTACAAGGATTGAAATTAAAAGATAAAAGATTTAAGATTAAGTAATTTAAAATTTTTAACTTTCCCACCTGAGACACCTTAAGAGAGATACAGGGCCTTGTAAGCCTGAAAGAGAGGTAATCAATCATAGATATGAAACAACTATTTCATATCTAGGGTAGTATGTTTAAAGTACAGTAATAACTATTGATTGCAGTTACTATTTTTGAGTGCTTATTCTGAGCCAAGCATCACACTCCCCCTTTATCTCATTTAGTCCTCACCAAAGCCTTTTGCTACAAATACTGTTCTCTCTCTTTCATAGATGAACCGTGATTCTGAGAAGTTTAGGAAGCTTTTCTTCAAGGTCATGCAGTCAGTAAATGGCAGTTATTACTAATCTGCCTTCAACCATATGTAACATTTTAAAAATTTGCCACCCTTACTTACCTTGATGATAGATTGAAATTAAACTAGTTTAGTGTGTATATAGCTTTTTGTGCTAGTCGTTAGTTACATTTAGTGTGGTCTGGTATCTGTGCTACAGGGAGTTATTTCAAGGTTGTGTTACAAGATTAAATCATCACTTGAACGCTGTGCTTGGAGGAACCCCAGACTTGCCTTCACTCATTTTCCAGTGGTTCTCTTGAAGTTCTTCCAAGTCTCACTTTGAATGATACATAGTCCGTACAGAATATTCTTATCCTATTTCTTCTGCATTTTTCCGATATTTGTGTATTGCCATTATCCACTAGTGCGTTATTTGTGTGTCCAGGAGTATCCTCATGGTCTAAAAGAGTTAGTGCAGTTTCCAGACCAGTTGCCTTTTTATTAGATTAAATGACTGCATCACAAAGTGGTTGAGGTTTTGACAATATAAAATAGCTTTACCTGGGGCGCCTGGGTGGCTCAGTTGGTTAAGCGACTGCCTTCGGCTCAGGTCATGATCCTGGAGTCCCGGGATCGAGTCCCGCATCGGGCTCCCTGCTCAGCCGGGAGTCTGCTTCTCCCTCTGACCCTCCCCCCTCTCATGTGCTCTCTCTCCTCTCATCCTCTCTCTAAAATAAATAAATAAAATCTTTAAAAAAAAAAAATAGCTTTACCTGAAAATTTGGAGAGGTTAATATTACACTGTTGAGAAGTAGGTCCCAGCCTCAGATCTCATTAATCCGGTTATTTTAAAAGTTCAGGTGTTAGTTGAAATAGTATTTTTCTGTTATTGAGCTCCTTAAAGACTATCTTGGAATCCTATATTCGTAGGAAATTTCTGTCATGTTTGTTTTGAACAGTTCATTTAAAAAAAAATTTTTTTTTAGCCTTTTTTTTTAGATATTTATTTATTTACTTATTTATTGATGGAGAGAGAGAAGGAGAGGGAGAAGCAGGCTCTCTGCTGAGCAAGGAGCTTGATTCGGGGCTCGATCCCAGAACCCCGGGATCATGACCTGAGCTGAATGCAGACATTCAACCCACTGAACCACCCAGGCATCCCGTTTAAAAAATTTTTAAAGCTTATCTATAGACAGAAATATTCAGCCTTGGAGCTTTCCTTTTTCTTTTTTTTTTTTTCCTAAAGATTTTATTTATTTATTTGAGAGAGAGAGAATGAGAAAGAGAGCACATGAGAGGGGGGAGGGTCCGAGGGAGAAGCAGACTCCCTGCCGAGCAGGGAGCTCGATGCGGGACTCGATCCCGGGACTCCAGGATCATGACCTGAGCCGAAGGCAGTCGCTTAACCAACTGAGCCACCCAGGCGCCCTGCTTTCCTTTTTCTTTTATTTCTTTTGCCTTGTGTTGAGTATGGCAGTTTGTTTCATTGTTTGAAATTGTGTGAAGGTAATAATTGGAATAGTTCTAAATTAATACAGGAATGTACTGTCAAATGATACATCTGTAATTACATGGTCAGAATGAATTTATTTTAGTTCCTAAATTCGAGGGAAGGTTTTACTGCTTAGGTTAAATAGAGTGTAGAGTTAAGTAGATTGAGTCCACAGTCTGGCCCAACTCCTTACCAGCTGTGTGACCAGGGAGAAGTGATATAAATTCTCTAAGTTTTCTTGTCAATAAAATGGGAATCATCATATCTGTACCATGTACCATGGTGGTGTTATGGAGACAAAATGAGGTAGATAGATAAATGCATAGTCAAGGCCT
Organism: Leptonychotes weddellii; assembly: GCF_054177405.1. Taxonomy (NCBI): domain Eukaryota; kingdom Metazoa; phylum Chordata; class Mammalia; order Carnivora; family Phocidae; genus Leptonychotes; species Leptonychotes weddellii. Next base: position 76,713,642 of record NC_138369.1, read on the forward strand.
GGTCTAATCATTAACACGTGATGAATACTCAATGGACCTTGTTTTCAGGACATGTCTTAAATCTTTTTATTAGAGTCACCATGCCTCCCCAATTTCAGGGTAATCTTTACTGAGGGCTCAAAATAAAAAAGGGTTATCCTGATTTATATTATGAGGCTATGCAGACACTAGTAATACATAGCACTGAATTATCCCCTTATTTGGCTATGTAGGTGAGTATCTCCTCCCTCTCTTACCTCTCAAATATACCTGCCTATATATAACATGGCTGAAGGCAAGCTTTTCAGATAAAGGAGTACTTCTCTTCCAAAAAAAACACTTCCATTATAACTAGCCTTTTTTGGTGGTGGTTATTCAGGATTGGATGCACAATAGCAGTATCACTTGTTGCTTCCTAAAATATTAGAGATAATTGTCAGGTGTGCCGATTTTGGCCATAGGAACTTCTACTGATGTCTAGAGTGCTGAAGTACTTCTTTAATCTTATATTGTATTTTTCTGTCAACATGATTATCTGCATCAGTATTTCTATCAGGCCAGGTAATCAGTAGTTTACTTTAAAATTTTCTTAAATTTTATTTTATTGTGGTAAGAACACAACATGAGATCTGTCCTCTTAACAGATTTTTAAGTGTGCAGTACAGTATTGTTAACTATAGGCACCATGCAGTATAGCACATCTCTGGAACTTAATTATCTTGCACAGCCGAAACTTTATACCCATTGATTAGCAACTCCCCCTTTCCACTGCACCCCAGTTCCTGGCAACCACCATTCTTCTCTCTGTTTCTATGAGTTTGACTATTTTAGATAACTCATATAATACTGCATGGAGTCATGCAGTATTTGTCCTTCTGTGACTGACTTATTTAACTTAGCATCATGTCCCCCAAAGGTCACCCATGTTGCATATTGCAAGATTTCCTTTTTCAAGGCTGAATAATACTCCATTGTATGTGTATGCCACATTTTTTTTTATTCATTTATCCGTTGATGGACTTGAAGTTGTTTCCGCATCTTGGCTCTTATAGAAAATGCTGCAATCAACATGGGAGTGTTGGCTCTTCAAGATCCTAATTTCAGTTCTTTTGGATAAATACATGGAAGTTTGATTGCTGGATCATATGGTAGTTCTTTTTTTTAATTTTTAGGAACTTCCATACTGTTTTCCACACTGCTTACACCATTTTACATTCCCACTAACAATATTCAGTTTCTCTACATCCTTGCCAAAACATGTTGTCTTTTGGGGTTTTCTTTTGTTTTGATAATAACCATTTTAACAGGTGTACGGTAGTATCTCATGCCCCCTTTTTTTTTTCAGATTTTACTTATTTATTTTTTTTAATTTTTTTTTTTTTTTAAAGATTTTATCTATTTATTTGACAGAGAGAGAGCACAAGTAGGCAGAGCGGCAGGCAGAGGGTGAGGGAAAAGCAGGCTTCTCACTGAGCAGAGAGCCCGATGTGGGGCTCGATCCCAGGACCCTGGGATCATGAGCTGAGCCGAAGGCAGACGCTTAACGACTGAGCCACCCAGGCGCCCCAGATTTTACTTATTTATTATTTTTAGGCAATCTCCACACGCGGGGCTTAAACTCAAAATCCCGAGATCAAGATTTGCATGCTCCATCGACTGAGCCAGCCAGGCACCCCCTCTTGTTCTTTTGAGTTGCATTTCTCTGATAGTGACATTGAACATCTTTTCATATACCTGTTGGCCATTTATATATCTTCTAGTAGTTTAATTTTATATTAATGTGTGTGTTAGATCTTCTCTCCCTTTCTCCTTTTATCTATCCTAACCTAAGAACTCTCTGGAGTCTGGTGCTTTCATCACCACCAAGTTCCTAGGTCTTCGGAAAGTTGTAGAAAAGCCTTCTTGATGTAAACTTTTTAAAATTCCCCTCCTAAAAGATCTGTTTGGGTTACGTATACCCCTAAATCAGTGATACCTATGAAGTCATCTTTAGGATTCCCCCTGGGTCATGCTCTAAGTTCTTTGGGGCTATCATTTTAAAGTCTCTGTTATTTTTCCCTCACTTCCATTTTAAATTTAAAGTCCCTTAATGATATCAGTCACTCTTCACTCAAGTACATTTTTTGTCAGTTTTCTAAGATAGGCCTTGGTACAGAGTCTGTATTCAGATATCTTAAGTTATGGACTAGCAGTCCAAACTCCACTCTTTAGTATTGGCCATCACCTTTTCTGTCCTCCTTTCTTATTCCCTTATTCCAATCTTCAGTCATAGTATATAAGGGAAAGATAACATCTGTAGACCTGTATTTTTCACTATTTTGGCATATTTTCAGAGATCCTACCTAAGTTTCTTTTCAGCAACAACATTTACTGCAAATGATTTAGAAGGCAGGAAGAATGTTTGCTGGTTTTAATAAGTCTTAGTTGGCTGCCTATTTCATCTCAGATACACAATCCAGGAAAAAAACAAAATGCACCAACTGTCAGGACTATATTTAGCTGTCTCCATAACATACTAGTAGGAAGATGTCAGTTGACTGTAATTTCCTTTCTAAGATTTCCCTAACCTTGCTGTTACTTGTGGTTCTCTTATTCCTCAGAGCGAGTTGATGCTTTTCCAGATGATTTGACAAAACCTTATTTATGAGTACTTGTTAGAACATGAAGTTTAAAGTGGACATCAGAATTTCCCGTGGGGTTGCTGCATTTCATTCATTCACTCAAATACTTACTGAGCACCTGTTTTGTGTCAGGAACTCTTGTAGGCTCTGGGTATACACACACACACACACACACGTTAATGAGCTTAATAGGCAGAAATGCTTCTCTCTGGATATGGTAGCAGGATTAGATGGATAATAAATTGTTAGAAAGTGAAAGGTGCCATAGAGGAAAAATGAGCAGGAGTCAGAGGGAATTGAAGGTGTAGAATGAGGAGAGTGATTACAATTTATAACAGGATAGTTAGGGTAGGCCTCATTATAAAAGTGACATTTGAATACAGATTTGAAGGACATGTGAGCCATGTAGGTATCTAGGGGAAGAGTGTTCTACGTAGAGTATAGAGGCCTTTGCCACTCTGCTAATACAAAAATAAGTAGTAAAAATGAAGAAAGCAATTTCAAAATAGCAGTGTCTTTTAAAATGTTTTTGCTATGCAGGTATATATACTCAGAAATAAAAACATGTTCATACAAATGTATATAGCAGCATGATTCATAATAGCAAGAAAATAGAAACAACACAAATGTCCATTAACTGATAAATAAACAGAATGTGGTATATCTATACAATAGAAAGAAACTAATCCATGCCAGAGTGTGGATGAACTTTGATAATGTAATGCTAAGTGAAAGAAGGCAGTCACAGAGACCACATTTTGTATGACTCATTTATATGAGATGTCTAAAATAGGCAAATCCATAGTGACAGAAAGTAGGTAAGTGGTTGCCAGGTGCTGGGAGTGAGTGGGAATGAGGAGTGACTGCTAACAGGGTTTCTTTTTGGGGGCATAAAAATGTTCTAAAAACAACATTGGTTGTAGAACTCTGAATATACTAAAAACCCCTGAATTGTACACCTAAAAAGGGTGAATTCTATGGTGTGTGAATTGTATCTTAAAAAGCTGTTACAAAGTGTTTTTTTTTGAATGAAATTAGTTTTATTCAAGTTATTAAAAGAATGCTGAATAAAAAAAAAATTAGACCAGTGTGAACCATAATATGTTTGGAACCATATAATTCTAGCTATTTAGTGTGCATTAACACTTGGTATGTATCCAGTATTTTTAAAAGTACATTTCTAATTAAGGGCAGGGAGAGATGGTCAAGTCACACAAGAAGAAATACATGACCATATTCATTTTAACTTTTATGCAGTATGAAGCAAATTATGTAGTATTTTCAAAATTTATCAGTCTTTTCCTTAGTAAATAGTTCCAATAATTTATCCTGTACAGTTAGCTAAATTTAAATTTTTTTCATGAAGTTAAATGGGTTCTGGATTTCATACATTTCTGGGTTACAGTCAGTAGACTAATTTTAAAATATGACAACATGGTCCCTCTGCATGAAGCTGGTAGGAAGCTATCACCATGTGATCCATCACACAAATTTAGAGTCCTGAACTGTTTGGTCTATGTACTCTTCAGCCAGAAGAGTTCACTCACCAAACTTTTTAGGTTTCTAAACACTTACTGTCAATTTCTGTACTTAGCTTGATGCTTGTGATTACACTGTAAGTAGCATTGTTCTAGTATATTCATCCAATGGAATACCATATAGCCTTAAAAAATTACTTTTTTAAAGAATATTTAATTCCATAGAAGGTTCTGTAGAAGAAGGTTAAAATTGTGTGAAAATGGGCTTAAGCAGTACAATTGACAATCTCAATTTTGTTTTATTTTTATTTATTTATTTATTTATTTTTTAACCAGCCCTGAAAGAAATTATTTATGTATTTGACAGAGAGAGACACAGCAAGAGAGGGAACACAAGCAGGGGGAGTGGGAGAGGGAGAAGCAGGCTTCCTGCTGAGCAGGGAGTCCGATGCGGGGCTCGATCCCAGCACCCTGGGATCATGACCTGAGCCGAAGGCAGACGCCTAATGACTGAGCCACCCAGGCGCCCCTCTCAATTTTTTTTAAAAAAGCCTATTCTAGGGGCACCTGGGTGGCTCAGTTGGTTAAGCATCTGCCTTCAGCTCAGGTCATGATCCCAGGGTCCTGGGATTGAGCCCCATGTCGGGCTCCCTGCTCAGCAGGGAGTCTGCTTCTCCCTCTGCCTCTCCCCCTGCTTGTGCTCTCTCTCAAATAAATAAATAAAATAAAATAAAATAAAAATTTAAAAAGCCTATTCTAAATAGAAGAAGGGAGGCTAGAGTGATTATCTTTAGATGCTAGGATTTGCATTATGAGCATTTTAGATTTTTTACTGTGGACATGCATTACTTTTGTAATGAAAATATTGTTATTTTTAAGTTAAATTGTATTTACGGTGGGTCTCCTTAAAGTGACAGTGACAACAGAACAGCTGGCTCTTAGTAATTCAAAAACCTTTTGGAATTGATTTGATACTTGGCAAACATTTTTAGGTGCCCATATTGTGCAAGGGCATTGTTTGGTAATGTGAGATTTAAAGATTCATTTACATGAACATTTTTTATTAGATTCTTTACTCTTGGGATGTTGAGGGCAATTCTTGTCCTCAAGAAACCCAGTGTAGTGGAGGGGAGCAATCACAATATGGTGCGCTAAAGTATGTGAGAGAGACGTGAACAGACCACTGCCTGTTCCTTAAAACCTGTGGTCTTGTAGAAGAATCTGTGCCTTAAAATCGGTACTACATGGCAAGCTCTGAAAGTATGGTATGGGAGATTCAGGAAAAACTCGAAGGATAACTGTACTAAATTCAGCCATATTTTTATCTTTTAGGTTTCAGCACAAAATGAACATAATTAGGGAGAACAAGGATTTGGCATGTTTCTACACAACAAAACATTCATGGAGGGGAAAGTAAGTATTTCTGTTGGTTTTATTTTTCTGTGCCTCTGTGAAGTATCATTTTAAACATAATTTTCAATATCTTGAATAGTACCACACAGCTCATTTTTGCCATTTAGCCCTTCTCTTCTGAAAAGCATATGTGCATATTTTAAATGCAAATTCTACACTTGGAATAAATTATTGTTCTTTTTTTCTTTTGACATTTCTGGTTTTCTGTCTGTGTTAGGTAAGAGTTGGTAATAATTAAAAGTAACAAAAGGAAAACAGACCATCTGTCTACCTTCTTCGATGTTGTCAGTTAATGATTGGATTATATAGTAGTGGCAGAGTATTAATTCCATAGCTTTATTGCCCGGAGACTAACCTGTGTGTGATGGCTACATTTTTGTGTCGATTTGCCGGTCAGAGAAATATGCTAATAGTGTTTTTATAATCTTTCTTTAGTCCTATAATGAATTTAAAAAAATTGGGTTTGCTCTTATTTTTTCCTTGGGAGAGGAAGTGACATTTTTTAGTAGGCTGCCTGGTCAGACCCAGATGTTGATGCTTCTGTTTCCTTTTTGTAAAACCGGTGATAATTCCTACCCCTCAGATTGCTGTGAGGACTAAATGAAGTGACATGGAGCATGTGAAGGTTTTAAAATCATGCCTAAATACATTGAGTATTCAGTGGATGGCACCTGTTGATCATTACCAAAAAAAGGTTTCCTGTCTAATCCTTTTAAGTAGTAATAAGTAAAATGAGTATCCCACACTTCGACAAATAGGTGACCACATTATTCCAAATCAGGCCTCAGATAAACCATGCCACATACACAAAGCCAGTAACTTTGGATCTTTTCCTGAACTTTTCATCTTTTAGGTAATAGTGTAGTAACTTCTTAGAATGGTGCAACATCTGAATTCTGTAGTGTTTCTGGTTTGCGTTAGCAAACTGACTATAATTTTGAAAGATAGAGTGTACGAGCTCCTAAATTAGGGAGCATAACTGTTATAGTTGTAGAATATTTCTCTTGAAATTTTTTCTTCATTTAATTTCATTGAGCAAAGTTAGAAAATTAACATACCCAGGGTAGTGTGAGTCTCTTTAGTTCTTTGAATCAGCCTTAAAAAAGATTGTGTATTGAAATTATTTTTATTTTTTCCTCAAGTGGTAGGTTGCTCTGATCATCATACTCTAACTTCTATTTTTAATACAAGTATAGCATAGTGAAACAATAATTCTAAAAAATAAGGTTACTGAACATTTTTTGTTTTGTGAGCTTGTCAGTAATTGTGGTATCTGGAGAAGTTTTTTTTTGATGTTCTAGGAAAGTTGTGACTAAGACTTAAGACAATCCTCTTTCTTTACCTTCTGTAGTAATTTGGAGCAGAACTGTTTATTTGCTCTCAGCACGATTCCTTGCCTCCATCATTGACACCTTGAAACTTTTTTGTTTTGTTTTACAACATCCTTATTAAGATAAAATTTTCATAACATAAAATTCACCTTTTTAAAGTGTACCATTAGTGGTTTTTAATATATTCAATAGAGTAGTGGACACTAACCATTTATTTATTTATTTATTTATTTATTTATTTATTCATGAGAGACAGAGAGGCAGAGGGAGAAGCAGGCTCCCAAGGAGCAGAGAGCCCGATGCGGGACTCGATCCCAGGACCCTGGGATCATGACCTGAGCTGAAGGCAGACGCTTAACCATCTGAGCCACCCAGGCGCCCCACACTAACCATTTTTGGAGCCCTTTCATCACCTTCCCCAAAATCTTCTCTAATAATATTAGCAATTACTTCCCTTTTTTCCTATCTTCTCAGCATCTGGCAGCCACTAATCTACTTTCTGTCACAAGATTAGCTTTTTTTTTAGATTTGTTTATTTTGAGCGAGGTAGCGCGCGTGCACACGAACACAGAGGGAGGGGCAATCTTAAGCAAAGAGAATCTTAAGCAAACTCTGCTGAGTGCAGAGTCCAACATGGGGCTCCATCCCAATGACCCTGAGATCATGACCCGAGCCAAAACAGAGTCAGATGCATGATTGTCTTCTTTCACTTAGCATAACGTTTTCAAGGTTCATCCTATTGTAGCTTGTGCATTTCATTTCTTTTTAATGCCAAGTAATATTCTATTGTATGAATTTACCACATTTTGTTTATCCACTCATCAGCTGATGGACCATTGTTGGTATTGTTTGATTGGTAAATACTGATTGGTATTGTTTCCACTTTTTTTACTATTATGAATAATGCTGCTATAAATGTCTATGTGTAACCTTATGGGTGAATGTGTATTTCCAGTTCTCTTGGGTACATACCTAGGAGTGGAATTGATGTTGTATGGAGTTATATAGAGTTACATGGTAACTCTATGTTTAACATTTTGAGGAATAGCCAAGCTTTTCCAAGTGGCTAAAGCATTTTGCAATCCTACTATCAGGGTATAAGGAATCCACTTTCTCCACATCCTTACCAACACTTGTCATTGTCTCTTCTCTTATTTTAGCTACCCTAATGGATATAAAGTGGTATCTCTGTCATTTTATTTTTATTATTTTTTAAAAGATTTATTTATCTCTTTTGAGAGAGAGTGGGCACATATGTGCGTGAGTGGAGGGAGGGACAGAAGGAGAGCATCTTCAAGCAGACTCCCTGCTGAGTGCAGAGCCTGAGGCGGGGCTCAGCGCACAACCCCATGAGATCATGACCTGAGCTGAAACTAACAGTCGGATGCTTAACTGACTGAGCCACCCAGGCACCCCTTGTTGTGGTTTTAATTTGCATTTCCCTGATGACTAAGATGTTGAATATCTTTTTGTGTGTTTGTTGGCCATTTGTATATTTTTCACAAAATGTCTATTCAAATAATTTATCCATTTTTTATTTGGGTTATTTGTCCTTTTATTGTTGTAGGAGTTCATTATATATTCTGAATGTAAGTTGCTTATCAGATACATGATTTGCAGATATTTTCTGCTATTTTGTGGGTTGTCTTTTCACTCTTGATGGTTATCTCCTGAAGCACAAGGTTTTTGATTTTGATGAAATCCAGTTTGTTTTTCTTTTGTGATTTGTGCTTTTGGTGTCATATCTAAGAAGCCATTACCTAATCCAAGGTCTCAAAGATTTATTCCTATATTCTAAGAATTTTATAGCTTCGATTTTGGGTTAATTTTTATTGTAGTGTGAAATAGGGATGCAACTTCATTCTTTTTGCATGTGGATATCCAGTTGCCCCAGCATCATTTGTTGAAAAGATGATTCTTTCCCCGTTGAATTGTTTTGGCACTCTTGTCAAAAATAATAGGCCATAAATGTAAAGGTTTATTTCTGAACTGCCAGTTTTGTCCCATTGATCTATATACCTGACCTTATGCCAGAGCTATACTGTCTTGATTACTGTAGCTTTGTACTGTTTTAAAACTAGGAAGTTTGAGGTTCCAACTTTGTTCGTTTTCAAGATTGGGCTATTCTGGGTCTCTTGCATTTCCGTATGAATTTTAGAGTCAGGTAGTCAATTTTACAAAAAAGGCTGCTGGGATTTTGATAGGGAATTTATTAAATGTGTGGATCAAATGGAGTATTGCCACCATAACAATATTGAGACTTGATCCATGAAAGTGGGATGTCTTTCCATTTATTTACATCTTTTAAATTTTCTTTCAGCAGTATTTTGTTGTTTTTAATGTACACACCTTGAAGCTTTTACCTTCTTGAAAGATCTTGCATTTCCAGAGTGTGATAGTTATTTCATTAATAATGTAAATTATTATGTGGCACTCAAATTTTTATTATACTTACCTATTTTATGTGGCCAATTCTAATCTAACTTTAAAGCATTCCTCATCAGTCTTAATGCAAAAAAACAAATGGCTAACATTAAAAATTCTGTATTGTTTCAGAGTTGTTAATTGAATTCTTTCTCTAGAAATAAGTCTATTTACAACAAATTCTACATGTGATTTTGGGGATTTAGGGCCTCAGTTTTAAGTGACTTCATGCCTATATACATACTGCTAACCCAGGCCCAACATTCAGAAAAATGACATTGATAGTGGCAGCAAAGATGAGGAAATATTTTTCTTTCTATGTATTTCTAAGTTAAAAATATATGTCTAAATTAAACATGTCTATATATTTAGATATGTTCTAAATTAAAAATAACCTCTTTTACATATTTCTGTTGAGGATATTCATGTGACCTATTTCATATTACCTTTGTAATAGTTTTCATGTGTCTCATTTTGCAGCCACTACTCCATACTCTTAATAATTCAGGTCTATTCACGGTTAGTGTAGTCTCCTTAGCTGGCAAAGTAGCCTTTTCTCCTATGCTTGTCATTTTCCCGCTTCCAAAGTACATAACTATATGTTTGCTCTGGAAGGAACAGGAAGGGCGAATAGATTTCAGGAGTAAAAAGCACTTTTCTTTCATGGAAGAGCAAAGTTTCCTTTTTGGCCTAAGCAAGCCATTTCTAATAGGAAGGAGAATGCATATATTTCAGTTAAAGCAGAAGTGCAGATTCACTTTGGGAAACTTTAGGGTGATTTTCAAAATGTAGGTTTTTAGTTTTTTCTGGGTGGAAATTACAAATAAAATCTACCTGTGGATCACTTTGGTATTTGCATACATTAATTGTAGCAAATACTCTGAATTTAAGAGTAGCATTTTAGTGTCTGCACTAGATTTTAATACGTTGGGATGGATATATGGTAATCAGTCTGTGGAATTAAATGGCAGATGCTTATGACATTCATATACAGTCTGTGTAGTGACTAGATACAGGAAATTGAGAGGAAAGTCAACTGAAAGTGAAGCTGGCAAATTTCTGATACCTTTCTTATGTGTAGAAATAGAATCCTGCAAAAGAAGAGATACTCCTCTCTTTAGCCATCTGGAATTTACAAATGTCACCAACTCTGATAATCCTAGAAATCCTGAGTGTTTTTTCCCTTGCTTTATTGATCTAGCTCTTGACCCTGCCAGCCTCTAAACCTCAGATGAGTGCATCTTGAACTGTTTTTGTGTTTTCTTTATATAATTCTTTGTGCTTATTATCAGGCAATCTGGGATTTGAACATTTTTCATCCAGAAGTGCAAATAATAACGCATTTGCTTTTTGGGAATTTTGTATTTACACACAGTGTTGTATTAAAAGCAAGCTCCAGGAGCAAAGACAGTCTTTTCATCTGGACATGCACATGCAAAAAAAAAAAAAAAAAAAAAGAATCTAGGCACAGACTTTACACTTTTCACAGAAGTTAACTCAAAATGGGTCACTGACCTAAACATGAAACACAGAAGTCTTAAAGATAACATGGGAGGGCACCTGGTGGCTCAGTTGGTTAAGCGACTGCCTTCGGCTCAGGTCATGATCCTGGAGTCCCAGGATCGAGACCCACATCGGGCTCCCCACTCAGTGGGGAGTCTGCTTCTCCTCTGACCCTCCTCCCTCTCGTGCTGTCTCTCATTCTCTCTCTCTCAAATAAATAAATAAAATCTTAAAAAAAAAAGAAAAAAGACAACATGGGAGAAAACCTAGATGACTCTTGGGTTTGGTGATGACTTTTTATATACAACACCAAAGATGTGACCCATGAAAAAATGAATTGATCGGCTGGACTTCATTAAAATTAAAAATTTCTCTGCAAAAGACACTGTCAAGAGACTGTAAAAACAAGCTGGGAGAAAATATTTGTAAAAGACATTTGATGAAGGACTATTCAAAGTATACAAAGAACCCTTAAAACTCAACAATAAGAAAACCAACAACCCAATTAAAAAATGAGCCAAAGACTTTAACAGAGATCTCACCAAAGTAGAAATACAGATGACAAACATATGAAAAGATGCTTCACATCATCAGTCATCAGGGAAATGCAAATGTCGGGATACTACTCACATTTATTGGATTGGCCAAAATCCAGAACACTGACAGCGCCAAATGCTGACAAGGATGTGGAGCAAAGGGAACTCTCATCCGTTGCTGGTGGGAATGCAAAATGGTATAGCCACTTTGGAAGACCGTTTGGTGGTTTCTTACAAAACTCAACATCCTCTTACCATATGATCCAGCAATCACACTCCGTAGTATTTACCCAAAAGAGTTGAAAATTACATCCACACAAAAACCTGCACACAGATGTTTATAGCACCTTTATTTATAATCACCAAAACTTGGAAACAACCAGGATGTCCGTCAGTAAGTGAATGGACAGATAAACTGTAGTACATGCAGATGATGAGTATTACTCAGTGCCAAAATGAAATCAACCATCAAGCTAGGAAAGACATGAAAGAAACTTAAATGCATATTACTGACAGAAGCCAGTCTGAAAAGGTTGCATATTGTATAATTCCAACTACATGACATTGCAGAATAGGCAGAACTTTGGAGACAGTAAAAAGATGAGTAGCTGCCAAGGTTTAAGGAGGAGGGAGGGATAAAAGGTGGAGCACAAAGGATTTTTAGGGCAGTGAAACTTACTCTGTGTGATACTGTAATGGTGGATACATGCCTTTATACATTTGTCCAGACCCATAGAATGTACAACACCAGGAGTGAACCCTAATGTAAACTGGACTTGGGTTGAAAATGATGTGTCAGTATAGGTTCAGCAATTAAACAAATGTATGTACCACTGTGGTGGGTGGAGAATTTGATAATAAGGGAGGCTGTGCATGGGTGGGGACAGGGAGTATTTGGGAAGTCTCTGTACCTTTGGCATAATCTTTCTGTGAACCTAAAACTGCTCTAAAAATTAAAAAAAAATTTTTTTTTTTTTTTTAAGATTTTATTTATTTGACAGAGCACAAGCAGAGGGAGAGAGAGGGAGAAGCAGGCTGCCCGCTGAGCAAGGACCCCGATGTGGGACTCGATCCCAGGACCCTGGGATCATGACCTGGGCCAAAGGCAGCCGCTTAACCGATTGAGCCACCCAGGTGTCCCTAAAAATTAAAAATATTTTTAAAAACAACTCTATCTGAGCTGGAAAAAATACAGACCTTGCATCATGAAATTTAAGCCCTTACATTTCATGGGATGTGGTTTAGTTCCCCTGAAAAAAACGGGACATTTTCTTACTGAGTTATTGGGATAGATAATTGCAGAGAGAGTATGTGCTATACATTTCTTCTTCCTCTTTTCTGAGGAATACAACTTCTGATGTGAGTCATCTCAGGTGAAACTCATCTTTCAAGTGGAGTTTGACCAGAATCAGAGTATCCTGGTATCATAGGCATAGGAATGATCACTTTGCCCGTTATTTTGTTCTATGTGTTAGGTATGGATTTAGCAGTTATGGTTACTGGAAGCATATTGGTACTAATTATAATTAATTCAGTTACTCTACTGGAGTTTTTTTTTTTAAAGATTTTATTTTTTTATTTGACAGAGACACAGCAAGAGAGGGAACACAAGCAGGGGGAGTGGGAGAGGGAGAAGCAGGCTCCACGCAGAGCAGGGAGCCCGATGTGGGACTCGATCCCAGGACCCTGGGATCATGACCTGAGCCGAAGGCAGTCGCTTAACCGACTGAGCCACCCAGGCGCCCTCTACTGGAGTTTTGAACCCCTCCCCCCGTTACTCAGAATAATAGCAAGAAGAATAGCTAACATTTATTGATTATAAATAGCAAGTGACAAATACTTTACATGGATTATTTCTTTTAATCCTCACATTATGAAATAGATATATATACTATCCACATCTTTCAGTTGGAGAAACTGAAGCTTAGAGAGGTTAAGCAAATTATCAGAGGATACATAGAAAGTGAATAGTCCAGATAGTATTCGAACCCAGGTAGTGACTCCAGAGCTGGTGGGCTAAATTAGTAAGCTGTAGTGCCTCCTTCAGCATTGCTTACCATTGATCTCCTAACTCTTTGAGAAATCTTGTACTGCAGTCATCCTTAGTTTCATTATTTGGTGGACTAAAATTGTAATTCAAGTAACTGGATTGTGAAGCTTTTAATAGTAAACAGAAAAACCCTAGGTTCTGTGAGAATCCTAACAGCTTCTTAGAAATTGGTAGCCAAAACTTATTTTAAAATGATTGAAGGAACTAGGGTGTTCAGCTTAGGAAAGAGGATTCAAAGTGAAAGTCTGGTTGGCAGAAAAATTATTATATCCTATGAGAAGCTGAAAGACAGAACTTGAACCAGCAGGTGAAATTTGTGGGTAAGAATATAATTCTAAGGAACAATGGTTAGTATCTGCAGTACTGGAAAAAAAAAAAAAAAAGAATTACTCTTAAGGAAAGTTAGTTAGTTCCCTTGCACCAGTAATGAAAATTAAAACTAGCCACCTTTGCCCAGGGTACTATAAAGGTTCAAGCTAGGGCGCCTGGGTGACTCAGTTGGTTAAGCGACTGCCTTCGGCTCAGGTCATGATCCTGGAGTCCCTGGATCGAGTCCCGCGTCGGGCTCCCTGCTCGGCGGGGAGCCTGCTTCTGCCTCTGACCCTCCCCCCTCTCATGTGCTCTCTCTCTCTCATTCTCTCTGTCTCAAATAAATAAAAATTAAAAAAAAAAAAAAAGGTTCAAGCTATATGTTATGGGGGTTAGGCTAGGTAACATAAAAGCTTGTCTTCCAACTCTGATTAGATCTTTTTGGCTTATTTGAGGCCCACTGCATAGACTTATCTACTGAAAGGATTGAGGGTCTTAACTTTAAGTCTACAGCCATGCCACCCTAAATGTGCCTGATCTCATCTGATCTCGGGAGCTAAGCAGGGTTGGGCCTGGTTAGTACTTGGATGGGAGGTTCTTAACTTTAAAAGTAATACACAAAGGTTTTATGACCTCAAGAAATTTGAGAACCATTAGTTTATAGTAAACATAAGCTTTTTCTGTACTTTACAAAAAGAAAGTAATGTTGAATTTTCTGTTTTGAGAGAGTTGTGAGAGAGAGAGGGAGGTGGGGGGGAGAAGGAGAAAGAGAATCTTAAGCAGACTCAACACCCAGTGTGGAGTCTGATTCGGGCTAGATTTCACAACCCTGAGATCATGACCCGAGCTGATATCAAGAGTCTGGCCACCCAGGCGCCCCTCCCAACATTTTATTTATTATTAACTAATTCAGACATCTGAAATGAACTTCAGAGTAGTTAAGAGATATGATACCTGTCAGTCATCGTTTGAAAGTTAATTCCAGACTTGAATACTCTTAACTAGCATGTATTAATTAGACATGTACAATAGTGTCAATAGATGCTCCAAAAATACCACCATCACAATATTCTGCACAAAATTTCATTACCATTCAACTCTCAAAATAGAGAACATTCAACATTACTTTCTTTTCAAGCCCTGCACTGGTTCCATGCTGGGTGTGGAGCCTACTTTAAAAAAAAAAAAAAAAAGTATGGCATAACATATTTTTATCTGCAGGAATTAGAATAATACAGGAGTGTTCATTTTAATGTAAGTTAATGTAAGTTTAGTCTGTTAAAAAATCTGAACATCACCTGTCATATTCAAAACAAGATTACATCCCCAGCTTTTGTTTCAGATGATCTTTCTTATCTCTGTCAGCAATATCATCAGCACCTTTTTACTTGTTCTTATCTTTACCAATTGTTATGGGAGCAAAATGCCCCATTAGAAAAGGTGCCCCAAATATGTTTTTTTTATTTAAAGAGCTTTAGTTTCCTGATTCTAAATAACATTAGAGTTCATGGGTAATGTAAATTATATTATTTATTAAGCTGTCATATTAGAATAAATCTGTGAGTTATGAAAACTTGATGGAAGAAAATCCCTTATTCCCTATAGGCATTTAATGATTTGTGTGACTTTAGTTGCTGAGTAAAATGGAAACAAGTGCAATAAGTAAAGTCAATAATGATTATTAATTTCTCAGTTGGGGGAAAAGGTGTTTGCCTTTACATTTCTTCATATTATATAGATGGCATCATCTGTCATAAATTTCTCATACATTTTGTTTACTTTAGTCTTTGTTCCTTTTGTTACTTGGTTTTAATATAGCTATATTTTATAAGAACTTTTAGTATGATAATTTTAAGGAATTAGCCAGCAAATTTATCTCAAACCCATAAGAACAGCAAATTATAATTTATAAATGGCATTTTCTCTTTGCAGAGAGAAAATAAAATGGGAGTATTTCATAAAAATAAGACCTTAGTCATTTCCTGATGTTACACTGGTTAAGATTGAAAAACTAGTGTGAAATTAGTTGCTATCTGACATATATTCTGTTTTAAAAACAAGAGTAAATGAGCAGATCATAGATTTGAATGCATGTTGATGTATGATTAGATAGATTGGCCTATTTAGCTATTTGACAAACACTGAGCATGTGCTGTATGCAGTGCTGGGTCCTGTGGGAGGAGTTAGAATTTCAAGATAATGAAGACATGGTACCCCCTTGAACTTAGGGAATCTTTGTTCTTTATGACTTAGGACACCAGTGACTTAGTAAAAGATACAAAAAAAATCTTAAGTTTGCAAGTGTTGTGACTAACATACCATACATGTGGGATCATTTAGATTTTAATCTCTAAATCTGATATCTAAGGAGGCTTTACAGGTAATCTTTGAAGGTTTAGGGCTGCTTGTAAAGGTGTAAATTTTTAATGACCTAGAAGTATTTGTTCTATACTTAAAGAAAGTGCAGCGGCCATTCTAGAGGACAGAGGTAAGGGGAGCTCTCATGGAAGGGGGAGAGAGGAGAATAGAAGAGAATTCTCTTAAGAATTTCCTTATAGGGCGCCTGAGTGGCTCAGTTGGTTAAGCGACTGCCTTCAGCTCAGGTCATGATCCTCGAGTCCCGGGATCGAGTCCCACGTCGGGCTCCCTGCTCAGCAGGGAGTCTGCTTCTCCCTCTGACCCTCCTCCCTCTCATGCTCTCTGTCTCTCATTCTCTCTCTCTCAAATAAATAAATAAAATCTTTAAAAAAAAAAAAAAAAAGAATTTCCTTATAGCTTTCTTCTTAGGGAGGCTGTAGAGCCCAGTATTTTGTCTGAGAGATAGGTCTGAGTTTACTAGTCTTGACGACAGTATTTTGAGCCCAGTGGGCACTTAACTTCAGGATCCTTTTGCTGAAGGATCTAGAATGTGCTCTCTCCAGTTATGGTAGTCACTAACCAGCTGTGACTTTAAATTTAAAGTAATTAAATATAAATAAAATTTAAAATTCACTTGCATTAGCCACATTTCAAGTGCTCAGTAGCTACATGTGGCTCATGGCTACCTCATTAGACAGTGTAGATATAGAACGTTTCCATCTTTTTGGAAAGTTCTTTTGCACGGCAATGATCTAGACAACAAAGTACATGAGAAAGATGTTAGAAGGTCTTTAGTTGTGTGGAGGAAATTAGTTTAGAATTGAAAAGAATATCTTCTTAGCTGAGATCTTTTAAGACTTTGAATGTGACATTAGGTGACACTGGAAACATTTCAGGCATTTAATTCTTCTACTTTTGTTCCCAAAGTAAAATAAACAAATTCTGTAGTTTCATTTCAGGATTATAAAAATTGGCATGTTTGACTCTCCAGATGATTCTGAAAGTTAGAATTTGTGATTTTTGATTTCATTGTGCAGTCTTCAACAAGATCTTATTTGTCCCTGTTAATTGATAAAGCCTCTGAAGTTCTGAGACTTTTTAGCTGTTTAGGTTAATCCTCATGTACTTCACCAATCTCTCAACCCTCACCTGGCTTTAGAAAGCAGCAAATGAATGTTTTTATGTTAGAAGAAGGTAGTTTCATTCTTTTGATCATTTCCCACTCCATTTTAGACATGTGAAAAAAATATTTGTAATATGGCAGTACTTTTTTAATGACTATATGGTAAAGATTAATAAAATCTGTCATTTTTTTTCCCCAAATGGAGATAACTTCATCATTTTTATTATGTAATATACTAATTAGAAAAAAATGGAAATAGAAAAATTGTGAAAGATCTCTCTTGATCTCAGTGGAAATCCTTCTAGTATGTTACCCTCAAGTCTGATAATGGCTATTTGTTTAAGGTATGTATGTCTTTTTAGTATTAGTAGTTTAAAGCAGAAAAACATGATTTCCGTAGATATCAAAAAGGCATTTGATTGTATTTAACGTCCAGTTTTGGTAATTTAAAAATCTCTTAACTAAAATACAAATAGATACTTCATTAAATATGACCAATTATATTAATAGATTTTTCTAATATTGAACTCTGTTTTCCTAAAATGAACCTTCTTTGGTCATGGTGTACTACTATTTTCATAAGCTACTTGATTCTTTTTTTTTTTAAGATTTTATTTATTTGACAGAGAGAGTACAGTCAGGGGGAGCGGCAGGCAGAGGGAGAAGCAGACTCCCCACTGAGTAAGGAACCTGATGTGGGGCTTGATTCCAGGACCCTGGGATCATGACCTGAGCTGAAGACAGAGCTAAACCGACTGAGCCACCCAGGCGCCCCGAGTTACTTGATTCTTATTGCTAATATTTATTTAAAAAAATAGATTGTGTATCTTTTTTTCTTTTTGTGTTGTCTTACCAGATTTTGGTTATCACTAAAAGAATTGAGGAACTGTCCTTAGTCTGTTTCTTGGAACAACTTAAGAAGCTTGGGACTTACCTGTTCCTTTAAGGTTCATCTTCTTGTTTGAGCTGTGGTGCTTCTGTAGGTTGTAATTCTTTGCAGCTTTCTTAAATTCTTCTATATAGGGATTGATTTATTTGTAACTTCAAATTTATCTGTGTAGAGTTACATCATTATTTCTTCTGTATCTATGATTATAAATTCTTATATATCCTTAATTTTGTTTTTGTGTTTTCTTAGACTAGCTGATGTTTTATGTATTTTATGTTTAAAGAACTAATTCTTTATTTTTAAGTTTTTCTGATTCAGGTTCTATTTTTATCATTATGAATTCCTCTCCTAAAGGATTATTGATATCCAAGTGATTTTTCTCCTTAGATATGAAGTGAAGTGAGAAGTGAAAATTGCCTGTAGTGGTGTAGGCTTCCTACTTCTATAAAATTGCAACACTTAAATGTAATAGGTACTTACTTAAGTAGAAATTATTACGATTCCAGAATATTGCTGTGACTGACCAGTTGCAGGCCATAGCTTTTCCTTTCTTTGCATCATGGTTTTGTTGAAAGCATATTTTTAAAGAATTAGTGTATAGTGTTGATGTTTTTAATAAAATTTTCCCATTTAGAATCTTGGCATCTTCAGGCAGTATTTTAACTTCATGTATACTAACAACTCAAGCTTGCATAGGTCCTACTTCTCTACTTACGGATCACTAGTTCACAGTAAAGTGAGTGGTGGTGGGTAGGTTTTAATAACACTTTAGAATATAAAACTAAACTATATTTAGTTAGCATTAATCAACTGATACATTTCTATTTGTTCAAATATTCCTTTTGTGTTAATATCATATATTTTATTATAAAATGTTTCTTTAAGACTAAATTTAAGTACTTGTCTTTCTTTGTAGGTATAAGCGTGTCTTTTCAGTTGGAACCCATGCGATTACTACATATAATCCCAATACCTTAGAAGTAACAAATCAGGTAATCATGTTAGAAGCTGTTAGGCATTTTTTGAACTCCATTTGAATTTTAAAAGCCAGGTAATGACCCATGATTTCCTTGGCCTGAAATCAGTATTTTAGGTAGAAAAGTCAACTTTGAAAGAGATCGATACGCTTATAGAATACTTCATGCCGAGTACCAAAAATAAGTAAATAAAAGAGGGTGGTGACAAATGTTTTTTTCTAGGCTCTAAGTATAATAACTTTTTGATATGTTGCTTTTGATTTAGCCATCTCTTTTATGTAAATTGGTGCATTAGTTCTTTATAATTTTAAAGACTATAGGAACTGCAATAAAGGCATACATAAATTAAGTCACAGTGCAGTGGTTGGAAAATACTTGTCATAGAAGTAGGATTACTGTTTATAAAGGCAAAACCAACTTGAATATGGATAAGTAAACAAAATTAAATATTTTCTAGCTTATTTTTAATTCTAAATTAGTCATGTTTTACAGATTCCTTTTTGTCTGTTTTAACAGATCTGTAGGTAATCATAAAATTTTATTCCTCGCTTCTTTTCACTTTTATGTATTTTAATTGCTTTGGATTCGTCATTAATCATTAAAATTGGAATACAGGTGGGATTTTTATTGTTGTCTCTGATAACTGAAAACCTTTAAAAGAATTTGTTATGGAATTACTATAAGATATAACATCTTCTAGGCCTCTGTATTATTTTGTAAGATTTTTCTCATTTAATCCGTGATTGTGAAATTAAAGTAGTAAAAATAGTATTTAATACAGCATCAGTTGGAAGAATTTTTCTTTTTGTTAGTGGCCTTATGGAGACATTTGCAGCATCAGTCCCGTTGGAAAAGGACAAGGAACAGAATTCAACCTCACATTTCGTAAAGGCAGTGGGAAAAAGTCAGAAACTTTAAAATTTTCTACAGAGCACAGAACAGAACTTCTTACAGAAGCATTGGTAAGAACAGTTCCATGTTAATAAGCTAAATTTCTTTTTTTTTTTTTAAATGAAACCGTTACATTAAAGTACAGATGTTAATGTTCTGAGCTTTTTTTCCCACACTGCTTATTTTTTCTTATTGACTGTTAACTTGATTCTGTGAAACTTTCACTTTCTCTAACTGAAAAATCTATTTAATTAGCGTTTAGACTTTGTAAGCGCATATACAGAGCAGAGCAGTTGTATGTCTAATCTGTCTTGTTTTTCAGTGAAGTTCCACACATTTTTTATTGAACAGTCTTAAACTATAACATCAATAATATTTAATATCAAGGTTATCAAGTTGAGATTTTACATGTTTTAGATAGAAAAGACTGAACCGTGAGTCTTCCTTACCAGTCTATTGTCATAAACTGTGATTGTTTTCTCTTTCAGAGATTTAGAACTGATTTCTCAGAAGGAAAAATCACAGGAAGGGCAAGTATTTGACCTTATTAATACCTGTTTCTATTCTAATGTTGCCCATTATTATAGAAATCATTTTGTGATCCGTGTGCTTCTTTTACGGCAAAGCTAAAGGGGAAAAAAGGAATTATCGTTTAATGTTTTGTGGCACTATGTGAGAGATGAATGTAGTTTAATAGCAAACTCCAACATGAGGAATTAGATTTATGACTGTTAATGTTGATGGTTGGAGAAGAAGTTTTCAGGCAGACCTATGGAACATTAAAACCGATGCTATAACCATTCAGGTGCTCTTTATTCAATATTCTAAACAGCAACAGTAAGCATCACACTGTGGATAATACCTGTTGGAACATGCACTAGTTGTTTGGTGTAGGATTTTCCTATTTCAGAAGTATTAAGGTTTTAAGAAGTTTGGGGTATATCAAAACTGTCTTATATTTTCTTGCACTGGATCTGGCTGCTAGTAAGGCTTTGCATGGTGCACTGGCAGCTTTGGGGAAGTCACGGGTGCTTATTAGAATCTTCATAACTTTCTCAGGCGTTCTCTAGTCATGTTACAATAGCATTTAAACTAAATCAGAGACTTCTGACGAGGGGAGATGGGAGTTTATGCTTTTTTCACTCCCTTGAAATACCAAATTTCTTTCCATGAGAAGGTATTGCTTTTACAGGGACAGGGGCAGAATAATGCCTAAACTGTAGCACTCTTCAGAACTCTGGCTTCTGGTAAAAGGCAAGAACTGAATTCTGAGAAGCTGGCAGCATCATTTCTCTGTTTTTTTTAAGCCCGCATCCTTTCTATGGATGTTCTGCTGCTAGTTTTAGCATCCCAGAAACCTCACAGATCTCAGGTCAAGCAACTGACTGGCTGCTCAGGAGCCATTTAAAATAGATTAATGGCAGTTGGCAAGCTGCTGCTTTCTTGTTCTCATGAGCCACAGTCAGATTTCTATAAATTGTAATTTGGTATGCTTATTTTAATTACTTTATGTTAGCAGTTGAGTTTTCTGTATTCCTCATCTGGAAAAGAACTGCTTCCAAAAACATACTTTTAGATTTTGTTTATAAGCTTCCCTTTATATCAGTTAACTTCAGCCACTTAATACTTTTCAAAACTGAGGTGGAAACAGTGTCTCTAAAAGATTGCCTGAAAGTCTGTCTAGTTTTAATCAGGAATAAATGGCACCTCTTCCTCCCCCAAATGCTCTGCTGGTGAATACTCTTGCATAAATTGAATTTGACCCTCAGGTCTTCAGTTGTCCCTAGATGTACTCTAAATCAGATCTCTAAGTCTCTCTCTTTTGGCTTCTGCAATCCTGAGGGATAATGATGTGTTTCTGTCAGCACATCTCATTATGACAGTTGATTATCAGCTGGAGTGAACAGAGACTATCCTGCAGAGTGGGTTGGAGCATGCAAGCAAGCATAGTTTGGAAAAGCACCACCATTTTTGTGGCTTCCCTTCTTCTGGAGAGAAGTGGCACCTTTAGTTCAGAATCAAGGTTCTAAATATATTCTTGGGTGAATGTAGGCCCTTTGTCTTTCTCCAGAATTCCTTTTATGGAACTATAATGTGCATTATTATACCATCGATCAGTAATGCTGAGGGGACTTGATGTCATATGATCCTGAGCCAAACTGAGGCTCATTGCTGGGTTTAGTGTTGGGGTGTCGTGGAGGCGTTTATTATTTAATGCCTTACTCACTTTTCTGAATACCTACGAGAGAATTTCTCTCATTTCAGTATTAGAAATAGTTGTACTCCTGAGCAACCAATTTACTTTTACCTGAAGAGTCCTGTAACTGACCATGTGTTCCTCTTCATATTGTTGGGTAGAAAACTTTGTGGACTTTTTGGGTGGGTGAGGGGATATTCATTTCACATCTGACACTTGGTTACTTTTCTCTTGCCTCATTTTGTCTTTATTTTAAATTATTTTCTCTTGTATCATAACATTTTGGCTAGCAGCCTCACCTAAACCTTTTTTTTCTTTTTAAGAATAAAACAAACTGGGTAGTAAATGATGTTGACCATTCTAATCATTTCTGATACTAGGTACCTTAATTTACAAAGGAATGTTATTATTTAGTGGAATTTTACTTGGTAATGCAATCAAATTTATAACTCTCCATTGTTGTGATTAGAAAAGCCTAAGGTCCAACTGAGGCTTCAGCATTTTTGTGTGTGTAGAAAGAAAATCTATATTACATACTGAACCAGCTCAGATTGTTTAAACTGAACACTGTAACTTCCCCAAAATGTGACTTACCTCTTTTCTATATGTAAATTGAATTAAAAGAATCCATCAATAAAAGTTGAAATCTTTATTCCCAATAAAACTTTCAGAGTAACATTTCTTTTGGGACTTACTTTTCTTTCTTTCTTTTTTTATAGATTTGCATAAGACTGACTCAAAATTGTTTCACAAAATATTGTAACCCAAACCTTTGTTAATTTAAAAAACATATAGTATCTTCAGTTTGAGTGAACATTCTTACTTAAATACAAACCTCCAAATAGCTAAAATTAATGTTTTTAACAATTTGGATAGTAGCTCTAAATATTTACAACGTTGTTTAGATTTCTAGTTGTTTTAGCAGTGACTGATATATTAACTGTAACTTTATTTCATGGTAAGCTTAAATATGAACCTAAAAGTAGTATTATTTCTCTCTCCAGAGATATAACTGCTATAAACATCACTGGAGTGATACAAGAAAACCTGTCATTTTAGAAGTAACTCCTGGAGGCTTTGACCAAATTAATCCTGCAACCAACAAAGTCCTCTGTTCCTATGACTATAGAAATATTGAAGGCTTTGTAGATCTCTCTGATTATCAAGGAGGGTTTTGTATACTTTACGGAGGATTTAGTAGATTGGTAAGTAGTATTTTTAAAAAGTCATTTAAAAAGAGGCATGACCATTTGAAGGAAAGCAGTGTTTTTACACTTAATTTTCTTTTTTTAAAAGATTTTATTTATTTATTTGAGAGAGAGAGAATGAGAGACAGACAGCACAAGAGGGAAGAGGGTCAGAGGGAGAAGCAGACTCCCTGCCGAGCAGGGAGCCCGATGCGGGACTTGATCCCGGGACTCCAGGATCATGACCTGAGCCGAAGGCAGTCGCTTAACCAACTGAGCCACCCAGGCGCCCCTTGTCACTTTTTTTTTTTTTTTAAAGATTTTATTTATTTATTTGAAAGAGAGAGAATGAGAGAGAGCACATGAGAGGGGGGAGGGTACACTTAATTTTCAAATTCACATGAGTCTTCTGGAAGGAAGTCTGGTATTAAGAGTGTAGGCTTTGTTATCAAAGAGACCTGAGCTTGAATCCCAACTTAAAGCTTTTTAAAGTGGGGAGAGTGAGGCGCCTGGGTGGCTTAGCTGTTAAGCATCTGCCTTTGGCTCAGGTCATGATCCGGGAGACTGGGGGGCTCCCTGCTCAGTGGGGAGTCTGCTTCTCCCTCTGACCCTCACACCTTTTGTGCTCACATGCACTCTCTCTCACTCTCTCAAATAAATTTAAAACAAAAAGTGGGGAGAGTAATATGTACGTCATAGGTTTTTGTTTCTGTTTCTTCTTTTTTTTTTTTTTTGAGGATCCTGTGAGATAACTTATGTAAATGTTTAGCATAATATGTGGCTTAGTATTCAGTAAATGGTAGTTACGGTTGTTATTTTCATTAGTATTAATGTCTTAACTGAAAGATTCTAAGCTTTCTTTGAAAAAATAATTTACGATCTTTTATTTTTATAGTCTTCCCTCCTTTCCCCAGCTGTTTGTAATTTGAAATCTGAGTATTCATTGAAACTTCATTACATGTTCTTGTCTTGAAATTCTGAATTATATGTGAATTGTGTGGTACAGTAGAAGCCACTTAAGATGCTCAGACCCTATTTGTTAATTGGTAATTGAAGCTGAGCTATATAGATGATGACCATCTTTTTTTATAAGAAACATTTGCCTTCCTTAATTAAACCTCGCATCTCAAAGATGAGCAGTAGAGTTTCCACAAGGAAAGGCTCAGTTTAGCTTACTCTCAAGATTCTTTCCTCTTGAGAATTTTAATTTCTGTAGCTATCTTAGTGGCCTGGGAACAACTACTCCCAAGATTTAGTGTTGTGTAGATAAATTATCCTTCTCTGGGTAGCAGAGCCAGGGCAAGCCTGGAACTTCTAGATACACAAGAGGCTAGAGGGTAGCAGAAGGGAAATAAAAGGAATGATAACGGGATAGGGGTGCTAAACTATTTGATTTACAAAATATGTTATCTCCTCAGAGTTACAGGCTTTTTTCTGTCTTTCACTCTTTGCCCAGGACCCTGGGATCATGACCTGAGTCAAAGGCAGACGCTTAATGACTGAGCCACCTAGGCGCCCCTAAAATCAGGTTTTAAAACATGATCTCAACCAGTGTTTCTCAGCAGGGGAGCTATTAGAATATGGACAGGACAATTCTTTATTGCGTGGCACTCTCCTGCCTTGTTCTTTGCAGCACATTAGTGTTTCTGGCCCAGGTGTCAAATGCAAGTAGCAATACCTTATCTTTACCTTTGTAAATAACACTCCTGGAGGTTGATTTGTAATGTCCATTGGCCAGTGGCTTGTAAACATTTAAGCATTCTTCAAGGTAATCGTGCAAGAAAACCCACTATTATTAAAAACATTAAATCAGAGCTACTTTTGTTGAAGATGGTAATCCTGCCCACATAGTACCCACTACCCCCACTGGACTTGGCTGGGGTCCCTGGGACCCCTTCTGGAAGCTCCAGCATGCTGTTTTCTACATGGTGACAGGAATCAGGCTCTGAGAAGTTATGAGATAATTTCCATTCAATGAGTTATTTGCAAGGCTCTATATCCCAGACTTTGTGATTTTTAACTTAGTGTAATAGTGGTTCAGACAACACACTGCAGGGCACCTGGGTGGCTCAGTGGGTTAAGCGTCTGCGTCTGCCTTCGGCTCAGGTCATGATCCCGGGGTCCTGGGATTGAGCCCTGCATCAGGCTCCCTGCTCAGTGGAGAGCCTGCTTCTCCCTCTCCCTCTGGCTGCCACTCCTGCTTGTGCTCTCTCTTTCTCTCTCTCTGATAGATTAGATAGATAGATAGATAGATAGATAGATAGATAGATAGATAGATAGATAGATAGTTAGTTAGATAAAATCTTAAAAAAAACCCCACAACACACTGCTTATTTACCTTTGATATGATCAACTACCATTGTTTTTCTTTAGAATTGCTACTCCAGTCTCTTTCCTGTTGAGTTGATTAAAAATGGTCACATTTTAGTTGTTTCAACCCTGACTTTAAATTTCAAAATTTGTGCAGCATTTATTTGCATCAGAGCAAAGAGAAGAAATAATCAAAAGTGCAATAGATCATGCT
The DNA here is from genome assembly GCF_054177405.1 of Leptonychotes weddellii. NCBI lineage: Eukaryota > Metazoa > Chordata > Mammalia > Carnivora > Phocidae > Leptonychotes > Leptonychotes weddellii. The sequence goes on from NC_138369.1 coordinate 76,739,432, forward strand.
GGCAACTACATAGGTATTTCATTGCGCATCAGAAAAGAACCTTTAGAATTTGAGCAATATTTGAATCTTCGCTTTGGAAAATACAGCACTGATGAATCCATCACATCTTTAGCAGAGTTTATAGTCCAAAAAATATCACCTCGACATTCGGTAAGATCCTGTGTTCAAAATAAAAATTTGTTCATCTGATTTTGACATTTTTCTTCCATGACTTACTAATGTGTCTCAATTTTGTTTGAAGGAACCCATAAAACGAGTTCTAGCACTTACAGAAACATGTTTAGTAGAACGTGATCCCGCAACCTATAATATTGCAACTTTGAAGCCTTTAGGAGAAGTAAGTGTAACATTATTAGCCTAAATGAGATTTCTTCCTATTGATAAATTAGAATAATTTTCTATTTTAACATTTTTAATGCTTAAAGAATGGAAAATGAGAATATACTTAATTCTTCACATTATTGTATTTGTTGTACTTAGAACAATGAATATTACAAAATTTATTTTCAAAGTATACAATGAATGGAACTTTTTATTCAACAGTTATATGAAAATTTGAATGAAACTTTTAAGCAGCTCTTAAATTCTGATATTGTAAACAGTTTTTAAATATTGACTTCTTTAAGCTAAAATGATGATATGTAGTACTTCTAAGGAAATGCCATAAAACTAAACCTCTTTTGTTGAACTTGGTTTTTGTTTTCATTAGGTATTTGCGTTGGTTTGTGACTCAGAAAATCCTCAACTTTTTACCATTGAATTTATAAAAGGGCAAATACGGAAATATTCTTCAACAGAAAGGTATTTTGAGATCCTAGTATATGCAAGGCAAAGTCCTCCATCAGTGAGGAAAAACAAAGATTTATAATCTAGAACTTTGAAATCATATAACTTAGGAAAAGACAACATTATTTTGTTGCATATTGAAAATGACCATTCAGTTTTCAAATTTCTAAAGAGAATAAAAATGATTTGATTTTAAATGGAATGATGAAAATAAAATGTATTTCTGTAACTTATGCTTTTAAGGTTTTTGAAATAGCATCTTTCACTTTCATTGTTAAATTGTTTGGATAACAGCAGCAAGTTACTTTAAATATACTTGAAGTTAGATTTTTTTAAGTTAGCATCAGTAGGCTAGTTAATAATTTTCCAGTGGAATGTGCCTGTTTTTTTTTTATATTACTGTGAGTTGGCTGTTGCTGTGATAACCTGTGAGATGCTATAGCTCATAAACTCCTTCTGTAAGGTAAACCACTTAGAGTGCTGTTATACTGTGAATGACTATATCTCCCTTCATATACTAAGCCATTGTCATGGGTTGGCAGTTTTTACATTCCAGGAACTTCTTTTATGCTGTTGTAAATAGATTGAGACTGAATCTGTTTTTAAAAGATAGTTGAGGGCACCTGGGTGGCTCAGTCGGTTGAGCGACTGCCTTCGGCTCAGGTCGTGATCCTGGAGTCCCGGGATCGAGTCCCGCATCGGGCTCCCTGCTCGGCGGGGAGTCTGCTTCTCCCTCTGACCCTTTCATGCTCTATCTCATTCTCTCTCTCAAATAAATAAATGAAGTCTTTAAAAAAAAAAAATAAATAAAATAAAAGATAGTTGAAACAGTTCTGGTACATTTTGCCACTGTCTACAATACAGCCTTATTGAAGTATTGTCACTTCCTGGAGTATGACCAGTAACTGTTTCTTACCTTGGAAAGCTTTTGATCTAAGTTCAACAAAAATGGCATTTTAAGCAAAAGGTCATATTTTTTTCCTGTCTTGAATTCAAGGAAGAGAACTTCTGGGAAAAAAAAAAAAAATAGTGCACATGTTCTAATCAGAGAGGGTATCTCACATTTACAGTTTGTCATGTGCTTTATGTACATTACATTGTTTAATCCTGATCCCTAGGAAGAAGATGCCATTTTTCCCAATAAAGTCTGTCTGCAGAAAGTAAAGCAGTTTCTTTGTGACTTTGGATTAGGAAAAGATTTCTTAGATATAATACCAAAAACAGAATTCATAAAAGTCTGATTAATTAGACTTTGTCAAATCAAAAACTTTGACCCCATTAAGAAAAGGAAAAGACAAGCCACAGACAGAAAATATTTGGAAAACATATAGCTAATAAAAGACTTGTTTCTAGAATATATAAAGAACCCTTTTAACTCAATACTAAAAAACAATAACAAATGGGCAAAAATATTCAAATAGACACCTACCTCATCAGAGAAGGTATTTGAATGGTAAATAAACACATAAAAAGATCATGATTCATTAGGGAAAAGTAAAACCATTACATGTACACTAAAATGGATAACATCAAAAAGACTGGCAATGCCAATTGTTGGCAAGCATGTGGATTCTCATATATTGCTGGTGAGGATGTAAAATCATAAAGTGTTTTAAAAAATAGTTTGGCAATTTCTTAAACATATAGTTCTCATATGACCCTATGTCAGTTTTACTCCTAGGTATCTACCCCCACAGAAATAAAAACATATGCCCATATAAAAACTTGTATGTGTATGTTTATAATAACGTTACTCATAATAGCCAAAACTAGAAACAATTGATACATACATCACCTGGTGAACGAATGGGCAAAAGTGTTGATTATCGTTACAGTGAAATACTCCTCAGCAATAAAAAGGACTGAACCTTAAAAATACACTATATATAAAATAAGCAAGCCACATAAGGCTATACATATATGATTCTGTTTATATGAATTTTTTAATAGACTTTTTTTGGAGCAGTTTTGGGTTCATAGCAATATCGAGCAGAAGGTATACCTGTACACTCTACTGCCCTGCCTCCTAACTGCCTCTCCCATGACCAACATCCCCTACCAGAGTGATACATTTGTTACAATTGATGGACCTGTAAGTTTGAACAAATGTATAATGGCATTTGTCTACCATTATAGTATCATACAGACTATTTTCACTGCCCTAAAAATCTCCAGGGATCCTCTCCAGCAGTAGTAATACCGCTCCACTGATTTCGTCTCGCCTTCCTCCCTAAACCTTGACAGTCACTCATCTTTTTACTGTCTCCAAAGTTGCTTTAGTATCATAGTTGGAATTGTACAGTATGTAGCCTTTTCAGATTGGCTTCTTTCATTTCCTGGCTGGATAGCTCATTTCTTTTTAACACTTAGTCATATTCCATTATCTAGATACAACCATGGTTTATTTATCCGTTTGACCTCTTGGTTGCTTCCAAGTTTGGGCAGTTATGAATGAAGCTGCGGTAAACATCTGTGTGCAGATTTTGTGTGGACGTAAGTTTTCATCCTTTGTGTAAATACTAAGCCGTGTGATCACTGGATCATATGGTAAGAGGATGTTGAGTTTTGTCAGAAACTGCCAACTGTCTTCCAAAAGTGGCTGTGCCATTTTGTATTCCAAGCAGCAGTGAATGAGGGTTCCTGTTGCTCCATATCCTCCCCAGCATTTGGTATAATTAGTGTTCGATTTTGGTCATTCTAAGGTGTGTGGTGGCTTCTTGTTGTTTCAGTTTGCATTTCCCTGATGACATGTGTTGAGTATCTTTGCATATGTGTATTTGCTGTCTGTGTATCTTCTTTGGTGAGGTGTCTGTCAAGGACTTCAGATCACTTTTTAATTGAGTTGTTTTTCTTATTGTTGACCTTTAAGAGTTATGTGTATAGGGCGCCTGGGTGGCTCAGTTGGTTAAAGCGACTGCCTTCGGCTCAGGTCATGATCCTGGAGTCCCGGGATCGAGTCCCGCATCGGGCTCCCTGCTCGGCGGGGAGTCTGCTTCTCCCTCTGACCCTCCCAACCCTCCCCCCTCTCATGTGCTCTCTCTCTCAGTCTCTCTCTCTCTCAAATAAATAAATAAAATCTTTAAAAAAAAAAAAAAAGAGTTATGTGTATATTTTGGATAACAGTCCATTATCAGATAGGGCTTTTGTAAATATTTTCTCGCAGACTGTGGCTTGCCTTTTCATTCTCTTGATGAAGTTATTTGAAAAAACTGGGGAGTTTTTTGCAGATGGGCACAAGGGAATTTTTGGGGGTGATGGAAGTATACCAAAACTGGATGATTGCACAACTGTATAGATTTACTAAGAATTCTTTTTTTTTAATTTTTAAATTAACATATAATGTATTATTTGTTTCAGGGCACAGGTCTGTGGTTCATCAGTCTTACACAATTCACAGCGCTCATCATAGTACATACCCTCCCCAGTGTCCATCACCCAACCACCCCATCCCTCCCATCACCCTCCACTCCAGCAACCCTCAGTTTGTTTCCTGAGATTAAGAATCCCTTATGGTTTGTCTCCCTCTCTGGTTTCATCTTGTTTCATTTTTCCCCTCCCTTTCCCTATGATCCTCTGTCTTGTTTCTCAGATTCCTCATGTCAATGAGATCATATGATACTTATCTTTCTCTGATTGACTTATTTTGCTTAGCATAATACCCTCTAGTTCCATCCACGTCATATACATTTACTAAGAATTCTTAAACTGTAATTTTAATTGGGTGAATTTTTGATTTGTAAGTTATACCTCAGTACAACTGTTTAAAAAAATCTTAAAGAAAAAACCAAATGTTACATTTATAGTGCTTGGGTAATTTGTACAAGGTATGTGACAGCAAAGTACAGAGCTAGTATTAGAACTCCAGGCTTTCTCTTAAAGGCCTGTTCCCTTAATTATCAATCCTAAAACCTATTTATTTTTTACCTTGCTTAGAGATTCCTTATTAGCAAGTTTGCTGGATGGAGTAAGAGCCTCTGGTAACAGAGATGTTTGTGTAAAAATGACACCAACTCATAAAGGTCAGCGATGGGGGTTACTGAGCATGCCTGTTGATGAGGAAGTAGAGAGCCTTCATCTCAGATTTTTAGCCACACCTCCAAGTAAGTACTGATTTAAGTATGATTGTATTTCCATCCATCTTAATAATTTAAAAATTAGGAATGCAAATCTCTAAATCTTTTTGAACCTTTTCATCTTACAGATGGCAACTTTGCAGATGCTGTATTCAGGTTCAACGCTAATATTTCATATAGTGGAGTTCTGCATGCAGTAACACAGGATGTAAGATAAATTGTATTACAATTTGTTCATTGTCATTAACTTCTGGAATGGAAACTTTTTGAAACATTCTTCTTTTACCTAGGGTCTCTTCTCAGAAAACAAAGAAAAACTGATCAATAATGCCATAACAGCATTATTGTCCCAAGAGGGAGATGTTGTTGCTTCAAATGCAGAACTTGAGAGTCAGTTCCAGGCTGTGAGGAGGCTTGTGGCTTCCAAAGCTGGTTTTCTGGCCTTCACTCAGCTTCCAAAGTAAGTTGTCTTTGAACTTCTTTTAGAGAATACAAACAACTCAAAATAGCAGATATCAACAGTTTATCTGTCTAAAACCTTTCATATGATGGTATGGTAGTTTTTATTTATAAATAAATGAAGGTGAGTAGAACTGAAGGGTGTGAATATTGGTCCTATACATACCTGCATTATACTGACTCTTGTTTATTTGTTTTTAAGATTTTATTTATTTATTTGAGAGAGAGTGAGCAAGCAAGCATGAGGGAGGGGGGAGGGGCAGAGGGAGAGGGAGAAGCAGACTCCCTGCTGAGCAGGGAGCCTGACATGGGATTTTATCCCAGGATTCTGGGATCATGACTGGAGCTGAAGGCAGATTCTTAACTGACTGGACCACTCACGCACCCCATACTGACTCTTTTTTTAATGACTTTGAGTAGGAAATTAAATCCCTTTAGGTGTGTTTTTTTTTTTTTTTAAAGAAAAAACAGGGGCACCTGGTTGGCTCAGTCGGTTAAGGGTCTGCCTTTGGCTCAGGTCATGATGGGATCGAGCCCCCGCATAGCGCTCCCTGCTCAGTAGAGAGCCTGCTTCTCTCTCCCTGCTTGTGCTCTCTCTCTCTCTGTCAAATAAATAAATAAAATCTTTAAAAAAAAAAAACAAAAGATTTATTTATTTGAGAGGGGCAGAGGGAAAGAGAGTCTTAAGTCTCCATGCTCAGTGCAGAACCCAACGTAGGGCCCCATCTCACAACCCTGAGATCACGATCTGAGCCGGAACCAAGACTTGGAAGCTTAACTGATTGCACCACCCAGGTGCCCCCACATCCCTTCTAGTTTTAGTTAATTTTTAAAAAAATCTTCACCCTCAAAAAAACTGTTATGGGAACCGATAAGTCTAGAGGTGTAATTTAAAATATGTACTTGCTGAATGCAATAGAAACTCAAGAGGACTTATTATGTTACATTTTAATAATAATGCTCTGATAGTGCTATTATATGCTTTTTGTTGTTGTTCCACAGGTTTCGGGAGCGTCTAGGAGTGAAGGTAGTAAAAGCACTCAAGAGGAGCAACAATGGAGTAATCCATGCAGCTGTTGATATGCTCTGTGCCCTCATGTGTGTAAGTAGTGGTTTTTTAAAAGGAGACTGGTTTGTCTTAAGTTGATTGATGTTTTAAATTTTCACAAACCCAGATTTTCATTGTACCAATTAAATTCAGTATTTCTGTATTTCCTAAATTGCTCTCTTGGCAATTTATTTATTCAAATAAACGTTTGTTTAGCACATCCTGTAAACCAGGCACTGTGCTATCTACTAGAAATACAAAGTTCATTCCTCCCTTGAAATTGCCGACAGTCTAGTAAGGTAGGCATATGTGTACAATCTAAAGTAGTAGGGGCCACGGGATCCCTAAAAAGCAGCACTTAGTTTTTTGGGTTTGTGGTGAGGGGAAGATAAAAGATTCGAGGCCAGTCTTTTAGATATTACAAATGATCTGAATCTTAAAGCACAGGCAGGTATTTTCCCACTGTGAGAAGGCTTTCCTGGGAAAGGGGGATAGCATATACAAAGGTATGTTGGGGAGGAAGCAAATAATTGAAATGGCTGGGTCATAAAGCATGTATGCAGGTGTGTGGGATTAGGAGTTACAGCTAGAAATATATGCAGAGACAGTCATCAGAAGCCTTTTGTATCAGACAAGCTGTATTTGTATCCTTTAGTAAGGAACAACTGAAAGGTTTTTCATCAGGGGAGCAGTAATATTAGCTTTGAACTTCCAAAAACTCACAAATGTTTTGTGGAGACTATATTAGAGGTAAAGTTAGAGACAGGTAGACCAAATATGTAAGAAACAAGATGCTGAGGTAAAGAAGGCACATTTGAAAGCTGAGGGTAAAGATCTAACTTGGTGACAGCTTGTATGGGAGGAGAAGCAATGAATTTTTCAGTATAACTTTGAACTTCCGAATTTACTTCAATGTTGTATATAGCATGTGGGACTAAAGTGTTTTAGGCAAACTTAGAGGTATAGAATACACCTAAGTAATCACTTGTATAAAACCTTGCATTTATACTCAAAAGTGAATTTTACTATCTTTACTACTAATAATTCCATTAAAAGAATTCTGGGATAGGGGTGCCTGAGTGGCACAGTTGGTTGAGCGTCTGACTCTTGGTTTCTGCTCCGGTTGTGATCTCAGGGTCGTGAGGTTGAGCCCCATATCTGGCTCCACACTGAGCATGGAGTCTGATTGAGACTCCCTCTCCCTCTGCCCCTCCCCAACACATGCTCCCCAACATAATTTGAGAGAGAGAGAGTGAGCACAGTCGGGGGAGGGGCAGAGGGAGAGGAAGAAGTAGACTCCTTGGTGAGGAAAGAGCCGGAAAAAGAATTAGTGGGATAACTAGAACATAAAATAAAATGCCATAGTGTGAAACAAACACATTGAGTTCTCATTACATATTAGGTTTTGGCTATATATTTTACATGAATTATCTCATTTACGCTTCATAACAGTCCTATGAGCTAAGTACTATTAATCTCACTTGGATGGCTGAGGAAAGTGAAACTCAAGAGTTAAAGCAACTTAACCTTGCCTGAGGTTGGCTATGGTCAGTAGCAAAGTTAGGGTTGGATCTTTACTCCTAACCCTCACGCTGGAATCTTTTTCCCATTCTCATTTATTCCATCAGTCAGAAGAGACAAAGAAGTATTTGCTGTGCATTTTAGTACCTGCTTTTAAATGCTGTTTAAAAAAATAAATGCTAAGTTTTATTTCAAATTTAAATTATAAAATTGGGGGAGAGGAAATAGGTGTCATTTGCTTTTTAAGGAGGAGACCTGTGACTTTTGAGAGAGTACCTTGTACAGCACTCTCTACAGATACTTGCTGGGCACAGTATCTATGAAGCCTCATCAGACCCTGGGGGAAATCATCACTTTGCCTGCTTGTCTTATCACGAGTTTCCTTTCTGCCTTTAACTTTAAAGGCTGTGTTTTTTAATTCTTTCAGTATTTAATGAATACTCTTTATAAATGACTTTCGTGTGATGCCAGCATGTGGGCCTGCTCATGAATTATCACTGTTTTTAATCAATAGCCCATGCATGATGACTATGACTTAAGACAAGAACAGCTGAACAAAGCTTCTCTTCTCTCTTCAAAGAAGTTTCTGGAAAACTTACTGGAAAAATTTAATTCCCATGTGGTGAGTTATAATTAAATTTGTCTTAATGAGAGATACTGTACATTATTGAAAGGTATTCTAGAAGTACAGTTTGGCGGGGTTTTCTTTTTTTTTTAATTGCAGCTCCCAACTTTGGTCAGTATTGGTCATACACAGTTTGGTCAGCTTGGTCACTCACTAATAGGAAAATGTTCTGTTTTAGGACTATATCCACTCATCTGGGAAGAATAAGTTGCAAAGACTTTAGATTTTTTTCTTTTTCTTCAATGTCATTATGAAATAAGCTGCTCTAAAAAAAAAAAAAAAATTAAGCCAAATCTTTGCTCCTTAGTCACTGGTAACAGTTTTGGAGATGGGTAATCTATAGATCTGAAAGGAACAAATTGTCAGAGTTGTTTAAATGTTGCCAAAGATTGCTTTTTATGCAAATACTATACATATTAACCTTAGTTATATGTGTTTGAGGAGTCTTGGTTATTTTCTTGAAATTTGACCAAATTTTAATTATTTTTCTTTTGAGATATGGTAAGCAATGGATTTACCACATTAGTAAAACAAGTACTCCTTAGGGTAATCAAACTTTAAGCTTCATGTTAAGGAATTAAATGTTTACTTTTAACATATAGGGTAACAGAAGCACATTATTGTTGTGTTTTACTTGAATTTCTCAGTACTAAGGCAATATGTTACTTTGTTTCAGGATCATGGGACTGGTGCCCTAGTTATTAGTTCACTCTTGGACTTCCTTACTTTTGCCCTCTGTGCTCCATATAGTGAGACAACAGAAGGACAGCAGTTTGATATGCTCTTAGAGATGGTAGCATCCAATGGAAGAACCCTCTTTAAGCTCTTTCAGGTGAGAGCTTGTATCTTTCTTATCAGATAACCATTTTTTGGGTCAGTGTGGTTTTAAAATAAGGGATGTGTGCTTCTGTAGTGATGCTGATAAATACAGCCTAGTACATTGTCATATTAAGGATATTTAATTCCACAGATTTCTTGGTATTTCATGTAGAGCTCTGTTGATGGCTTTTGACCACTGTTTTGACCCTGTTGCCCATCTTTTCTCAGAAGTAGTGAAAAACTCATTTTTTTCTGTAATAGGCCCATAGTACCCTTTTCTTTTTTTATTATGTTTTTAAAAAATTTTTTATTGTTATGTTAATCACCATACATTACATCATTAGTTTTAGATGTAGTGTTCCATGATTCATTGTTTGCATATAACACCCAGTGCTCCATGCAGAACGTGCCCTCTTTAATACCCATCACCAGGCTAACCCATCCCCCCAACCCCCTCCCCTCTAGAACCCTCAGTTTGTTTTTCAGAGTCCATCGTCTCTCATGGTTCGTCTCCCCCTCCGATTAACCCCCCTTCATTCTTCCCCTCCTGCTATCTTCTTCTTTTTTTTTTTCCTAACATATATTGCATTATTTGTTTCAGAGGTCCATAGTACCCTTTTCTTTACAAATTCCCAAATAATAGGGCTGTTCATAAAGTTGAAAACATTGTTATTTCATATAATACTATAGTATTTATTATGTACATGTGATCTGTTTCTATATGATACTTCTGTTTTTGTTATTTTATATCAGTTGTTTTGTAAATGTCAATTTGTATTCTTTTACATCATTACTGCTTGCTATTTATCATTCAGATAACTATAATTATTCAAATAAGTGCCAGCTGTTTCCTGCTACTGTTTTAATTACCCTTAAAGCTATCTTGTAAGAGTACCCCAAATTTTTAACCAAACTGTGAACTGACTTTGAGATGTATCCTTTACTAATTTTATGGCTTATAAAATTGTATATCCTCCTTAAAAGCAATAGCTAGTATGTTGCAATCAAATTCTTTTATTCTGTGATACTTTTCTCCCTGTTTTAAAGCATCCTTCCATGGCAATTATAAAGGGAGCTGGATTGGTTATGAAGGCAATAATAGAGGTGAGAACAATTTTGAAATTTTAAGCCTACTTGAATGTTGATTGGCTATTTTAATTGATGCTGACAAAATTACCTTTCAGCCTTTTATGGGAAACATGCAGTTTTTCTCGGTAAGAAAAGTAATTTTGAGTCATTATTGAGAAATTAGTTTTAAACTACAGAAACAATCCTCAATATTAAACTAAGAGTTTAAAGTTCTGAGGTAAGTGGGTTTAGGGCAAGTAGATCTTTTGGTTCCTACGTTATTTGGATTTTGTTTGTTTTAAAAGAATTAAAAGTTAGCATTCTTCCTCTCTTGCTCTTTTTGGGGGTGGGGGATGATGGTATTGATGGTATTGAAATCATTAGGTACTGAGGTTACATAGAAATCTGTTAATGAAGTTAGTTCATAGCAAAGTGGTATTAAGAATGGTAGCAAAAATTAGTTCCTCATGCTAAAGTGCATTTGTAATTAAGCTCTAGAGATCAGGACATGATATCGTTGGTCAGACATGGGATATTGTTTCTCTAAGATAGTTGCTTTAGCTCTCTGATTTTTAGAAAATAAAATCATGGCTATAAACATCAACTTGAATACGGGATGTTCACAATGACATCAGTCCAAATGGCTTTGAATTCTTTTTGTTGTTTGTAGTGATTTGGATAAAATGTTAAGAGTGCCCCTTGTATCAAAAAATGCAGTGATATAAGTATAATATGTAAATATGTATTGGGTAAATATAACATGTGGCTAAATGAAATGCACAGAATTAGTATACTCTTAAGTAGATGTTTAAAAATTATATACAGGCATTACACCTCAAAGTTCTTTTTGCATTTTTAGTGTGTATTTACAGCTAAAGGCTAATTTTCTTCCTGTAGCTAATGGGTGTTAGCTTCTAAAGTAATGTATCTCTCACAGAGCTGGCAGCCAAGGACAGTTAGGACCATGAGACCAAACAAAAGTGTATTTTCCTGACCTTGATTCACCAGTATATTGCCATTCATGGAGGGCCAGGAATAACCAAAATGTGGACTTTGGGCTTCAATATAAGCCACACATGTCAGACTCATAGCTAGTGACTAGAGCTGATGTCTGTTAAGGAACACCTTCTTTATTTACACTGAAATCCTGGCAAGTATCTTAAATTATTTTTTCTGATTGTGAAAGCAGTACCTGGTCTTTGAAGAAACATTGGTGTTTACAGAAAAAATTCAAGGAACAAATAAAATGAATCATTTATATTTTTATCATCCAGAGATAACTACAATTAGCATTTTGGTAAATTTTCTCAGACTGTAGAGTTCCAAATTATATGTGTACATATACAAACTATATATATGGGTACCTACTGTGTATATATTTGTATTGATACTACTGTCAGAATGATACATATACATATTCACACTATGTGAATATTTGTATACATACTACATATCAGTTTTACTATATACTTGTACCTTTTTTTTTCACTAACATGAGTATTTTTGCTTTCCATTAGGCTGTCTTAAATATCCCATTGCTTACATAATTTATAATTCTATGTTTACCTTTGATTAGTAGTCCTATCTGTCTTAACTCTGTTGCCAAAGTGAGTCCATATAAGCACATAAAATCAGGATAGAAAGAACTATCCCAATTTATCACATCATTCTTTTAAAAAAGTAAAGAACTGTGTTCACCATGAAAATGAATATATTGTTAATAATAAAAGCAAGGAGGGTTTGCAGATGCCTTCGGTAGGAATTGCTGATGTCCCTGAGTCGCCTTTCCCTTTCATTGGCTGATATGTACTCCGAGAATGAATCTCTTTTTAATATTAAACAAAGCATAATTCAGAAGATAAATGTATCTGTAAACATTTAAAACCTCATTCCACAGGTAAATATTTTTAAAATTACTTGTATCACCTGTGTTATTTTTGGGTAGTTAAGTTGCATTTCAAATTTTCATTACATTGTATACTACATAATTATTTTACCTAAAGATGTAAAATTAGTTCTATAAAATTAGGATAGTGTGTTCTGGAGTGCTGCTTTAGGGATCATCTTACCCTTTTTCCAAAGGAAGGTGACAAAGAAATTGCTACAAAAATGCAGGAGCTTGCCCTAAGTGAAGGTGCCTTACCTCGACACTTGCATACTGCGATGTTTACAATAAGCTCAGATCAAAGGATGCTTACAAATAGGTAGGTTAAATTTAATTTGCTATAAATTAACTTGCTGCTTATAAAATGGATTCAGATATTACATAAAACAGACTAAGTGTTTGGATTATGCAAGTGTTTCATTTTCTTTTGATTCACCTAGTTCTCCTTTTCCTTTTCCTATAGAAGGAATGTGTCCTGATGATCATTGCCCCTGCCCCTGGATAGCTTGGAGGGTGGGAGGGCGGACGACAAATCTGTTTGCCTTTTTCCCCTCACTTTCCTATTATGGCTCCTACACCCATAGCCATGGGACTGGAACATGGGAAAGAGTGTCTAGAAGCTTATGGAACTAGCACTATATGCCCAGGCTTTTTCTCCTTGTGTTTCCTTCTGGCCATCATATCAATTTTTAAATATCTTTTGTCAATTAGGTACTCTAAGAATAAAGAAAACCATATCTAACTGGTTTAGGTATCCTAAATCTCTTACAGTTAAACAATTTCCCCTTTGGTAAATTGTCTTTTTTTATAATAATCAAATATAAGGAAGCACATAAATCTATTCATTTATTCCAGGCCTTGTGAATTCCATCCCTTTTAATTTTTCTTTGTGATTCCTGATGTGTGACCTTTCAGATATCCTTAGCATACTATGACTCAGGACTCATTAGTTTAAAAAAAAAAAAAGAATATCATAAATATTTTTATTTTTATTTATTTTTTATTTTTATTTTTATTTTTTTAAGATTTATTTATTTATTTGTCAGAGAGAGAGAGACAGAACACAAGCAGGGGGAGAGGCAGGCAGAGGGAGAAGCAGGCTCCCCGCCGAGCAAGGAGCCTGATGTGGGACTCGATCCCAGGACCCTGGGATCATGACCTGGGCTGAAGGCAGCCGCTTAACCGACTGAGCCACCCAGGCATCCCAAGAATATCATAAATATTTTTAATCATGTTCTTTTGACTTCTTAAATGATAGCAGTAATTTCTGACTTAGGTTTACTTTGCTTTGTTATGATACCATGAATTTCCTTTTTTTGTCACCTACATCCAGTTACTGGATGCTGTAGTATGCTGCCTTGCCAGTAGTTTTCTGCTGTTTGTACTGTTATAAGAGACTGTCTGCATCCCTCAACTTATAAATGTTAGCCACAAAAGTAGTCTTTTATGTTGCCTAAGAGGACAAAAAGATCTAAAAGAAAGATTATTTCCTTGGTATACTGCCTTATAAGTGATACTAGATACCATCTTTCACTAAAATAGAGACTATTTGATGTCTTATTCCGTTAAATTCCCATGTTAGATGTTTGCTTGTTGTGTTCCTTTTTATTAGTTACATTCCTTACTGTGATCAGTTACAGTATTGAAAAGCTTTCAATGTATAATATAAATTACCACTTTTCATTTGCATTGCTTTATCTTTTACAAATTGCCATTATAAAAAGTTATCCCGTTTATCCCTATTTAAAGCCTTTTTAGGAATCCCTGATAAATGATACCTACCTGATTCATGTGAAGGAAATTATAAGTGTAATTAATTACTTCAGTAGTAGTTAATTTCCAACTAGACATAGAAATGAACCGTTTCAGTAGTGTTCATTTTTTTCGTGATAGAACATAGTACAATTTGGGTTTTTAAACTTTTTTCTTCTGGGAATGAAACCTGTATAAATACGTATGTCTGTAGTTTTGGTTATTTCTCTCACAGGTTTCATACCCATTCTTGTAGCAAATGGCAATTTGAATCCCTACTGAAGCACAGGAGGGTCAACAGTGAATAAAATATATTCTCTGCTCATGAGGAGCATATCATGACGGTTAAGATTAATAAATGACTAAGTCATAGATTCAACATGGATCTTAGATTCTTCACTCTGAACCAAAATATGCTTTTACCTCTAAAGTGGCATGAGTAGAATAATTTGCTTTAAATGCTTTAAGTCTTTATCCAGACTCCAAAACTGAAAATATAGTCTATATCTAACCTTGCCAAATAGGTTATATTAGAACATAGTTACTGACTTTTGCTCATGTTCAGAATTCCAAAGAATGCCAGAATGCTGTATGATCGCTGTATCAGGACTTGTTACGCAAACGAATCATATCATCAAGTCTAATTGTTTTGTTTTCCCTCTTTAAATGAGGTAAAAACCTACTTCTTCGTGTTCAAGTCCATTGAAAAATAGTGAGTTTATCAAGGAAACATTTTGATTTGGAGAAAATTCTAAAATGTTAGCAATATTTTGAATTACTATCTCATACACCTCTCCACATTATAACTTTAAATATTTAACATCAGAATGATTTCTTTGCTGTAGCCTTATTTCTTATATGATATTTTGTTCTTAAAAATTCCTTTCTGTTCTAGCTGAGATAAAGCAGCAAACCTTTCTCAACGTCTGCTTTTTTCAGACAGCTAAGTAGACATTTAGTGGGACTCTGGACAGCTGATAACGCAACTGCGACAAACTTGTTGAAACGCATTTTGGTAAGTCAGTTGAATGACCGGGAAGATTTGTGTCTTCTTGCCCAATAAAATTTCATTGAGTAAGTTTATACTGTTAAAGGACTTTTTTTAGTTTATTTGCTTGTTTTTTATTTAAAAGATGCTTATCATAGGAGTTGTCACACAATAAATGCTAACCTCAGTAGCTTAAATCATAGTATTAATTTATTTGGGTTTTGAAAGCTAAATTTTCTTTTGAGCGGTTGTTTTGAAAATGGATTTTATGTTTTGTGTTTGTTTGCTTTTAGCCGCCAGGCTTGCTGGCATACTTGGACAGTTCAGATCCAGTTCCTGAGAAGGATGCTGATCGGATGCATGTTAGAGATAATGTGAAAATAGCAATGGTAAATAATGATTGTCCTAAGTGTCTTTTCAGGTTAAAAAGAATACTCTTTGTAAAACACACTAAAAATTTCAGAAATAAACCAAGAATTCACTGTATTGAATAGTAGTACTAAAAGTATAGTACTACTATATGTGTGTGTGTATACACACACATATACTAAAAGTATTATTAATAACAGCTTTATTGAGGTAAAATTTACATCCCATATAATTCACCTGTTTTAAGTGTACAGGTCAGTAATTTTTAGTATATTTATAGAGTTGTAAAACCATCACCTCAGTCTAATAATATGAATAGTAGTAACCTTGTATATTTTTTTCCCCTTAACTCAGCTTATTGGCACATTCAGGAATGGATTTTTTTTTTTTCTTTTTTTTAGTTTCAAATGTATAGTGTGATATTTTGTGTATAATGTGTGATTGATAAATGGTGAGCCAGTAGTGAAAAAATTAACTCAGGACTTTTTTTTTTTTTTTAAAATAAAAGCTATGTTTATTATTAAGGTTGGGCTATCTCTGATACTTAAACATCTTTCAAGATACACCATTATAATAATGTCTTGTATATGTTCTTTTCCTTTCCTCACTCTATTTTTCTCTGTATACCCCATCTCCCATTCACATCTTGCCACCCTCACATAGGAATCATCTTGAAACTTAAGCAGAAAAGTTAAGATTTCTTGGACAAAGTATAATTTATTGTAGAAATTTTCACTTTGTTTCTTCACTGAGCCCCTAACATCCAGTATGTATTTTATGTAAAATAAATAGTGTGACTCAGCTTTACTTAGATTTTAAAAATGAATTTGCAAACAAGACTATAATGGATTTTAATGTTATTTTACAGGATCAGTATGGAAAATTTAATAAAGTTCCAGAGTGGCAAAGACTAGCTGGAAAAGCTGCTAAGGAAGTTGAAAAATTTGCCAAAGAAAAAGTAGATCTTGTGTTGATGCACTGGAGGGATAGAATGGGCATTGCACAAAAAGAGGTAAAAATCTGCTTCCAGACTGCTAGTATTTTGTATTTTGTATCTATATTTTGTAGGTTTGCTTTCATTGTTGCTATTCACAGAGATGGTAGTCACATATTTCTGACTGAACATATGAAGAAATGTCACCTAATTCTGATTCATATTTTTATATAAATTTTTCTTTCTTTTTTTTTTTTTTTTTTTAAAGATTTTATTTATTTATTTGACAGAGAAAGACACAGTGAGAGAGGGAACACAAGCAGGGGGAGTGGGAGAGGGAGAAGCAGACTCCCTGCCGAGCAGGGAGCCCGATGTGGGACTCGATCCAGGGACTCCAGGATCATGACCTGAGCCGAAGGCAGTCGCTTAACCAACTGAGCCACCCAGGCGCCCCTATATAAATTTTTCTTAATTCATAGTTTTATGAATCAGTGATTAGGATTTTAGTTAGGTATTTTATATGAAATTTAATATAAAATTCTACTCTTAAGTTTTCTTCTATAACTTTTAGTTTCCATACTAATTTATTCATATTTTTTTATTCATATGTATCTTCTTCTTTCCTTCCTTCTCTGAATTTTATTTTATAGCTATAGAAATAAAGGTGCTCTTCTTGTTTAGCATTTTTATTCAAAGTTAGACAGGTGTTTTGGTAATAAGATTCACATTTTTAAATTAAATTTGTGTGCTTAAATTTTTCAATATTAGCTCCTCAAATCAAGGTCAGATCAAAAACAGTTTTAGTCTCATTCTTCAACATGTCATATGATCAATAGAACCTAATTCAGTAAGGCATATTCTTCTCTCTAGGATGGAATGTGCAGTGGTTAAATCAACTATAAAAGTTGACTTGATCTCACCATTTTTGTTGACCACTTACATTCTTGCCCTTAAACCATCTCTTTACTTATGGTAACTATTTCTTTATACAAAGAAAATAATATAAATATCTTACTGAACAGTTTTCTTATGAATTTCCAGAACATCTAAACATAGTAATCAGCTGCCACAGAACAATTATAGTCTTGTGTGTCTATCTGAAATTGAGACCACAATTCAGTTCTGTAGAACTTGAACCTAAGGAGTTCATGCCAATCTGTATGAATGACATATGCAATATAAAGAATCATTAGACGTGCTTTCTAAATGATGAGGATAGTGAAGACAATATTGCATGTTGAACCGTTTAACCTACATCTGAGCCTAGTTTATCATTTATTAACCCATAAGTTACAGGTTTTCAAAGCATTACTTTCCTCTTCCATAAAATCAGAATAACAATACCTCCCTTCTCTATTCTGTAGGGTTGCTTTGATGTAAAAGCAAGGTAATAATAGGGGCATCTGGGTGGCATAGTCAGTTAAGCGTCTGACTCTTGATTTCAGCTCAGGTCGTGATCTCAGGGTTGTGAGATCGAGCCCTGCGTCAGGCTCTGTGCTGAGCATTGAGCCTGTTTAAGATTCTCTCTCTCCCTCCCCGCCCCCTGCCAACTCGTCCTCTCTCTCACTCTTAAAAAAAAGGCGAGGTAATAATAGAAGCACTGTATACATGTCTGGTCATTATAATATTCCTATAACATTTGAGTAATTGAAAATCTATAGATATGAGTGATTTTCAGTTATTAAAAATTACGAGCTCTTGACTTCAGGTAGTTAAGCCCATTTCTAAAATAATAGTTGTTCAAGCTGTTGGGTATAATTATCTAACTGAAATAAGTTTTTGGCATCTGATTTCGTACATAACATTTATGCAGCATAAGTTTGAACACAGCTATTTTAGCTGTAACTGTGGATAACATAAGTTATTTAAAGACAACAATTCAGAGGAAAAATAATATATTTTTAAATATCAGTAATGTTTTATTATGTTGGTTTCATTTATGTGGGTGTTACCTAAAACTTTGAGCAAATAATGATGCCAAATAGATATGCTGGTCAAGAAACTGTTTAGGTAGCAAACGGATTATTTTTTGTCATAGTACTATTTTTAATGTTAATTTCTTTAGGAAACGTGAATAATCTTTGTGACTATTTTATTTGTAGAAATATTAACACCCAAATACGGAATGATCATGTGCTTTAGCTAGTCTGAAAACTAACCATTGTCAAGATTAACTGGCTAGCCTTAAAAGGAACTGCATTTCTTATATAATCAGAATGTTTTTAAGTCAATTTCATTTGTAGCTAATGCTCTGTGTTCGATTAATAATAACCATTGGCTAATGTATAAAATTGCATTTTTCTTATTTTTGTTATTTTAGTTGAGGAATTTGTTTAGCTAATCAGGGGTTTTAGCCTAAATCTCTGAGTCCCTGAACTCTATTTATAGAGAACTGATTGTGCTTTTTGTGTATAACATTTATGTTTTCACTACTCTAGACTCCTAGCTTTTTGTCCTGAGGGCTGGGAAAACTGAAGAAAGTGCTTTACATTAAAACTAAATCTTCGAATTGTTTATGTGCTTTATTCAAGTCACCTTACATTAGTTTTCATGAGAGTGCACAGAATTAAAATTTGTAGGAGACATTTCCTTATATAACCAATAGGTTTCATAGTAAAAGTTTTACTTTTTAAAATTTATTACTCAGCCTTTAGTCCTTCTATTCTTAATTCTGCTTTATTTTATATAATTTGTCACTTTAATGAAGTTATAGACTTTTGTGTTTTTATCTTTACTATCTACTTTTTGGTTCTGTCACATTGAGGGTAAGAATTTTAATGTCTGCCATATCTACAGGCTTTATTTGGAGCAGAGATTCCCAACTGCCAGCCCATGTATAGGACTTCAAGAAATCTTTGAAATCTTCCCCTCCAGTTAGTTACAAGCCTTAGGTGTATGTCTTTCCCTGGAAGAGGGGCCATAGCTTTCTTTGAATTCTCAAATGGGTTTATGACTGCCTAAAATTTGAGTCATAGACTTAGAGAAGCAGGAAGACCTTCTTCTGTCTTAAAATGAAGATGATTTATATTGCTGACATCCTCCTCGTGGAATTTGTATAATAGATACAGCTTAACACATATAGGCTCACTCTCATTTTTATTTAAAACTTTTTCATTTTTTCCTTTTTAAACTTAAATTCAGGACAGAAACAATATGGTGAGTTTAAGTCCCTGCTACATGTGTGAAATGCATTCAACTGCCTGGCATGTGGAGTTGTCTTTGAGATTCTTTGTCTCATAAATTCAAGTCTCACCTCACATGTGTCTGAATGTAGATTCTTATTTCTTGTCCTTTAGCTATTTCAATTTATACTTGCTCCTTATAGCTTTGATAGCAGTTTAATAACCTGTAATCTTTTGCATTTATTGTTTTCCCATGACTCATGTATTAACTGCATGTAAGTTTTAAAACAAGTCACTGTTTTTGATTGTTATAAGTTTTATCAGTCATCACTGTAAACTGTAACAGAATTTGGTGTTGAAACAATAACTTTAGGCTACATGGAAAATATTTCAACAACACTGTAGAAATATCTGCTAGCACTATATCACATTGTGATATATTTTATATTCATATTTTATAGATTTTGCTTCATTAATTTGTTTCTGCCAAAATTTGATGTAGAAAATGTTTCTCATCACTTACAAAGTGTTGATTTTTCTCACTGAACCTATTTGGTAGCCCCAGATTGAGCACTATGAAGTTTTGTTTTTGTTTTTTCCAGAATATAAATCAAAAGCCAGTAGTTCTTCGAAAGAGAAGACAAAGAATAAAAATAGAAGCAAATTGGGATCTCTTCTATTATAGGTAAACTTAAAGCTTCTTTTCCAACAGATTAAATTTGGAATTGCCATTGGAAGAATCATGATAGGTTTTTCTTGCCTGAAACTAGTGCTTTATGCTGCAGGTATTTTTATGCTCTCAAGGTCAAGAATTGTAACTGTTAAGATTGGTATGATTAATGATGCTTCCGTAATATTAATGTCTTTTATAGTGTTGGTAGTCTGAGGAGCTAAGGCTTTGAGATGATTACTTAAAAGAGGTAGATGATGAAAACATAAAGAGACTTGTGGGAAATGGGTATCTAGCTTAGCTGGCCTATTACACTTTTCCAGCCTTTCTGATCTGTTTACCTCTTCTCCACCTACTGGCCCTGCCCACTGTTCCTCCACCCCAAACACACACACAGACATATACATACAGAAAGACTTTGAAACATTTTGGGGATTTTCTAAATTTTTTGGGATAACTTAACAGTACTTACTCTGGAAGCTGACATATTGATTATACCTTGGCTAATAAAGGAAAATATGTGCTTTGGAATCTTCTCACAGTACTTTTAAAGTATATAGTATCTAGAATGGCCTTAAGAATATTGGTTTTCTTTCTTAGGAATTCTTCGATTATGTTGTTTCCCGTAGAACTCTCTTGGAGCTCTGACATCAGACTTTTTAGGAGTGTTGCAGAATGAAAATGAAAGGATATGATGCCCATCCACCTCCAGTTCAGACCTGTGTCCAAATTTATTACAGTAGTTAAATTATTCTAGGCATAAAAAGAAGATGTTTTACAAATATCAATCAGAACTTGGCAGTTTAGCTGTATTCTTTCTTAGGTAGTTTGTAACATTCTAATCTAGAATGTTGCTCATCCTACCCGGGTGCAAAGTTCAGAAATTCTTATCCCCAACCTGAAATTTGATACCTGATTGTAATTATTTTCTGACTGAAATTTATAGTAGCAATAAATATTGAAATTGAATATCAGTTCCTTGTTTTAAAATCCACACAGATTTGTTTTTGTGGTTTGGGTTAATTTTTTTTCCCTTAGCATTTTATTATGGAAACTTCCAAACATACAGAAAAGGTCAAAGAATTTTACAGTGTACACCTATTACCTATCACCAAGATTCTACCATTTACATTGTACTATACTTTACAGAGATTTTATTTTCTTCATTTACACTTGCTGAAGTTTGTTAATTCCACTGTTTTCTTACTCTATAAAATGTAGTAAGGGGTATTTATAGATTTTTTTTTAATGTTTATTGCTTCTTACTATTTTCTGATCATATGTATAGGTTTGGTCAGGATCATGCCAAGTCAAACCTAATTTGGAATTTCAAAACACGTGAAGAACTGAGAGATAGTCTTGAATCTGAAATGAGAGCATTTAATATTGATAGAGAGCTTGGTAGTGCTAATGTGATCTCCTGGAACCACCATGAATTTGAGGTAAAGTTTAATTTTTGTAATACTAATTTTTTCTTTTTGGAAGTATATATTATTTTTGGAGTGTTTTTCAAAGATTTATGGTTATATAACATATTTTTACCTTTCCCTCTTAATTTTGTGGAGGAAATATTAGAAAAGTTTTATATTAGTCTGAGACAAAAAATAAAAATTCATTACATTAAGTAACTCGGCTTGTACCTGAGAACTTTTGTCCCTGAAAATGTAGGAGTTTTAATGAATTTGATCTTCTGCTTTCTAGATCTGTTCTTTGCTTATTTTTTTCCTCCTTAGCTTTTTTTTCTCAATTGAAATATAGCCTTTTTTCCTTGTACCTTGTTTAATTGACTTTTTTGTGGTAGTTTGATTCTGAATGTGGCCAAAGAAACATGTTGGTTAAAAAAAAAAAAATGGGAGCGCCTGGGTGGCTCAGTCGTTAAGCGTCTGCCTTCAGCTCAGGTCATGATCCCAGGGTCCTGGATCGAGCCCCACATCGGGCTCCCTGTTCCACGGGAAGCCTGCTTCTCCCTCTCCCACTCCCCCCTGCTTGTGTTCTCTCTCTCGCTGTCTCTCTCTCTCCGTCAAATAAATAAAATCTTTAAAAAAAAAAAAAAAAGAAACGTGGTGGTAGATAATCGTGTGTGTTTGTGTGTGTGTATAATGTAAGCTCTCATAGCAGTTGTGAATTTGAACATACTCATGATCCTGTAGGCTTTGATCTTTAATCCAACTGCATTTGCAAAATACAATGATTTGATTGTTCTCATTCCCTCCTCCTCGAAAAACTTCCTTTACTTTGGTTTTAGGAGTCTGTATTCTCCTGGATTTTCTCCTTCATTGTGCACTCCTCCTTTGTTCACTTTTCTTATTTTCCCAACTGCTAAACTGGCACAAAGGACCACTTCTTGGACCTCATATTTATATTCATTGTCTTATGGCTTTAACTGTTTTTTATTTGCTGGTGGCTTCCAGATTTTTATCTCAGATTTTCTTTCCGAGACCTCATACATACTGTTATCTTATAATTGGATATCCAATAAGCAACTAGAATGTAGCTCTAAAACTGTGTTCTTGCTCTTCCTCCAAACCTACTTCTCTTTTAGTCTTTCAGATCTTAGATAATGGCTCCTTCTTATTTTCTAGTCAAAGCCCTTGAAGATATCTTTTCTCTTATACCCCGGATCCAATTTGTCAGCAAATCCGATTCAGTACACTTTCAGAATTATTCCATAACCCAACCCTCCTCTCTTTGTGGGATTGTAGCAGTATCTCTGCTTCCACCCTTGCCTCCCTGTAATCTGTTAACATAGCAGCATTATGATCTTACTAAAATAAAGTAGATCATGTCACTTGTCTGCTCAGAGCCCTCTGGTACTTCTGTCACTTCTGATCTCACTTTGAAAAAGCCTGGGTCCTTCAAATGACTTACTAGACAAGATTTGTGTACCCCCTAATCCCAGGCATTCTTTCTTTGATCTCATATTTTACTACTCACCCTTTTACCTTGCTCCAGCAACTCTGAGTTCCCTGGAAACACCAAATTCATGTTCTTGACTCAAGATCTTTCTCTACTTGCTATTCCTTCTTACTAGAATATTCTTTTTCCCTGGATAGCCTCATAACTTGTTTTTTCCTTCAGGTCTTTAACTGACTGTCATTATCTGAATAGGCCTTTCCTGGCCACTCTTTAAAAATGCAGCCCTCAGGGGTGCCTGGGTGCTCAGTTGGTTAAGTGTCCAACTCCTGGTTTCAGCTCAGGTCATGATCTCAGGGTTGTGAGATCGAGTCCTGTGTCAGGCTCCATGCTCAGCAGGGAGCCTGCTTGAGATTCTCTCTCTCCCTCTCCCTCTCCCTCTGCTCCTCCTCCCACCCCTTTACTCACTCTCTCTCTCTCTAAAAATGAATAAATCTTTAAAAATGCAGCCCTCTTTGTATATACATACAACCCCCTACTCTCTCCCTCCCTCCCCCCTCCCTTTTCCCTGCTTTATTTCACTCCATAGCACTTACTGTCACCCAATTATCATGTATATTTTACTTTTTTATCTACTACTCCTGTAAGGACAGTAATTTTTATGTTTGTTTATTGCTATATCCTTGACGACTAGAATAGTGCATGGCACACACAGTATATGCTTAGTAAATAGAAGTTGAATGCTCAGAATTTATAGAAAGAAAGTGAAATGGATATACATATATATTTGATTTTATATAGTTTATATTTTTAGAAATTATTTTAGGCTTTGGAAAAAGAATTTTAATAATCTGGTCAGTAG
Organism: Leptonychotes weddellii; assembly: GCF_054177405.1. Classification (NCBI taxonomy): domain Eukaryota; kingdom Metazoa; phylum Chordata; class Mammalia; order Carnivora; family Phocidae; genus Leptonychotes; species Leptonychotes weddellii. The sequence goes on from NC_138369.1 coordinate 76,763,266, forward strand.
AATTCCTTTTTACAATTGCTTGCCAATCTTTACTTGAGACAAGCAGCCTGAGTACAAAGGTCATGCTGCTGCCATAGCTCCTGATCATCATGGGCTGCTCCTTTATGTATCGCCTCCTTTGTAATCTGGGGTAATTTGACATGCAGAGAATGAATAAATAAAAATACACCATAAAGTGTAGTTGATGTGTTGGGAGATGAAGAAAAACCTGAGGTAACTTGTGTGAATTGCACAAACCGTGTATGGTGCAGGATCATTTACTCCGTAGTTGGTTGTGACAAACTGAGAAGGGAGGGAAACAGATTATCTCTTAACAGTGTTTGAGTCTTCCTTCCCTTCAACGTCATTAGTACCATACAGTCCTGCGAAAGTTTTTATCAACAAGTTTTACAGTCATAAATTTGGTATATAATTCCAGCTCTTTAATATTTAACTAAAATAGTAAGTTATATTAATAATAGTTACCAGATATTTTAAGAAATGATGAATTTTTTTCTGCTAAAGGTGGTCTTACAAGAAAAGAAAAAAGCCCTGAACAGAATTTAAGAAGTGATTATGTGGAAACTGCCAAAACCTTCTTGTAAACTAAAATACTCTAATGTGCATTTATTAATAAAGGTTAAATACGAGTGCCTGGCAGAGGAAATCAAAATAGGAGACTATTACCTGAGATTACTGTTGGAGGAAGATGAGAATGAAGAAAGTGGATCAATTAAGAGATCGTAAGCTACTCTTCATATCTTGTTATATTTGTTTTCACTATTAGTTTCATGGCTAATTCCATTGTGAACTTTTTTTAAAAAAATCTAGGTATGAATTTTTCAACGAGCTCTATCATCGTTTCCTGCTCACCCCAAAAGTAAACATGAAGTGTTTATGTTTACAAGCCCTTGCTATTGTTTATGGCAGATGTCATGAAGAAATAGGACCTTTTACAGATACAAGATATATCATTGGAATGTTAGAGAGGGTAAGAATATCATTTAAGGAAACTGCTGTTTGATAGTGTATTTGGGGTACTTATTAAATTTTCAAAACTGAATATAAATTCTGTTTGATTACATTGTTACCATAACTTTCTGCATGAGTTTTGTGTAGTTTACATTATACTTAATTAAATATAAGTTAGGTGAATAGGAAAATGACTAATGGGTTAGTATTTGTCCATGTCAGTTTATTTTTTTCAGTTGCTGCTTTTGAACAACTTTAGCGACTTATTTGCCAGTCTTTAATTTAAGTATGGATGAGCTGGACAGGTGTGTAAAAGAAATAGTGACTATTAGATTTGTGTGTACATTTGGTTTTCCACTTTGGAAAAATTTTAAATTATGCTAGCATACTAAATTTTTTTTTTTTAAGATTTTATTTATTTGAGAGAGAGAGAAATAGAGAAAGAGCATGATGAGTGGGGGGGGAGGGGCAGAGGGAGAGGGAGAAGCAGACTCCCCGCTGAGCAAGGAGCTGATGTGGGACTCGATCCCAGCACCCTGGGATCATGACCTGAGCCAAAGGCAGACGCTTAACCGACTAAGCCACTCAGGCGCCTGCTAGCATGCTGAATTTCAAAGTGTGAAGAACTACACACTTAAAAAGTTTTTAGAACTACCATGATAGCCAAAAAAGGGAACCTTGAGTTAGCACATTTTAGAAAGTTTGTCCTTTAACACTTGACCTTGGCTGGGGGAAAGAACATAGTGACCCATTCATCCATCCTGCAGCTCAAATTCGAGTGTAACCTACTTGTTGCAGTATATATACTTTGTTCTTTTGTGCTTATATTCCTCTTACATTTAACAATTTGAATTTCAGTGAACTGCCTTAGAACCATTTCACCAATTTTTAAATGGCCATCAATGCTTGTTATAATTACCTTTACTGTCAACCATACTTTGTAGATTAGAAAACTGATTCTGGATAAGGTCATAAAACATACCTAGGAAATAACATAACCAGATGAAAATCTTATTGTTTGCTGTTACATTATTAATGATACACAATAGTGTATTATTCTAATTCACTGTTATTCCAGTAAACCTGAATACTTGCAGCATAGCCTTTGTATTTTTTAGACAGATACATATTTTCCTTCTTGTTTCTGTTATCATGATGTGATTTATATGAAACATCATTAATCATTCTTTAGAATATTTACTTGAGAAGTGTCATTTGGGGTAATTCATTTGTTTGAATTTTTATATATTTATATATTAAAGTATATATTTGTATATATATAAATTATATGTTAAAGTAATTTGTTTTTGACTTTTAAAATATATGCCTTTCTAGGGAAATTAGACAAGTTATATAAAATTTCACAGAATGCAAGACATTGAGGAATTAAACAATAATTAATAGTCTTCTCTCATGTTCTTGATGTTTAAAAGGTGACTTTCTTATTGGCTGTTGCTGATTTTGTCCATTGATGATAATAACTTAATCTGTGTTTCTGTTCGCTTCTGACTAAATTCTTGTTTATTCAATAGTGCACAGATAAACTTGAACGAGACCGGTTGATCCTCTTCCTTAACAAGTTGATCCTTAATAAGGTACAGTATTTTGCTTAAGTATGCAGTTATTTGCAGATAAATCACATGAATATATAACAAAAAGATAAAATATTACAGTTTGAGCTAATTATCTGGACATGATTCTTTTCTGCTCCTTTTAGTTCAGAAATCTCTGTGTGCTATCAACTTCTGGAATGAAAATTTTTTGCCACATACTCTGTACATTCTGTCCTATTGTTACAGATACTGAATAAATTAATGATAATAAAATTCTGAATGAAGAATAATGAGGGATGAAATCAATAGCTGATTTTTCTTTAGGGACTCTTTAGGATTGGACTGGAAGTAAAATAAATGTTTGACATAAAATGGAAGGTTTGTAATTTATTCAGTGTACATTTTGATGATAAAGTAATTTGAAGACAAACTGGAGAGTCACTTTAGCTCTTCACACTTTCTTTTTTAAGACATTTTAATAGGGGGGCGCCTGGGTGGCTCAGTCGTTAAGCGTCTGCTGTCAGCTCAGGTCATGATCCCGGGGTCCTGGGATCGAGTCCCACATCGGGCTCCCACCTTGAGGGGAAGCCTGCTTCTCCCTCTCCCACTCCCGCTGCTTGTGTTCCTGCTCTCGCTGTCTCTGTCTCTGTCAAATAAATAAATAAAATCTTTTAAAAAAAAAAGACATTTTAATAGGATTGGGGCTCTTGGGTGGCTCAATTGGTTAGGTGTCTGACTTTTTTTTTCCCCAAAGATTTTATTTATTTATTTGATAGAGATAGCAAGAGAGGGAACACAGCATGGGGGAGCTGGAAAAGGAGAAGCAGGCTCCCCGCTGAGCAGGGAGCCCGATGTAGGGCTCGATCCCAGGACACTGGGATCATGACCTGAGCCGAAAGCAGACGCTTAACAACTGAGCCACCCAGGTGCCCCTAAACATCTGACTCTTACTTTCAGGTCAAGTCTTGATCTTAGGGTGGTGAGAATGAGCCCTGCGTCGGGCTCTGCACTCAGCATGGAGTCTACTTGGGATTCTCTCTCCCTCTCCTCTGCCCCTCTCACTTGTCCTCTCTCTCTCTCTCAAATAAAAAAAAAATTTTTTAAGGAAAAATTCATTTCTCTTTTTTTTTTTAAGATTTATTTGAGAGAGAGAGTTCAAGCAGTGGGGGGAGGGCAAAGGGAGAGGGACAAGTAGATTCCCTGCTGAGCGCAGAGCCTGACATGGGGCTGGATCCCAGGATCTTGAGATCATGACCTGGGCCGAAGGCACTTAACGGACTGAGCCACCCAGGCACCCCTAAAGTAAATAAATCTTTTTTTTTTTTTTAAAGGCATTTTAATAGGTTCATACTGGTTTCTAAGAAGAATTCATAGTTGTAAATATAGCAATTATTCACAATTATATGATGTTGCAGAGAAGTCTAAGCAGGTCTTTTATTTCTTAAATTTATGATATTCTAACTTGCTTAGTTTCTTCTCACTTTTAGAAAATAGTGCACATATTTTTAAATGAAGTATAATTAATCTTATGAAAATTTAAATTATAATCTCCTCCTAACTTCTAAGAAATTGCCAGTTTTTATCTTAAGTTTACAAGAACTGGAACATTAAAAGATTTTTCTTTTTTTAAAGATTTTATTTATTTATTTGACAGAGAGACAGCGAGAGAGGGAACACGAGCAGGGGGAGTGGGAGAGGGGAAGCAGGCTTCCTGCCGAGCAGGGAGCCAGATGTGAGACTCGATCCCAGGACCCTGGGATCATGACCTGAGCCGAAGGCACATGCTTAACAACTGAGCCACCCAGTCGCCCCAAGATTTTTCAATATACCAGATTTTATTTCTGTTTATAGAATAATCTGGTTATTAACCCAAAAAACCTAGGAAAATGCGAACCAGAGAATTTATCGTGTGTGTTACTCCTGCCAGGCTTTGTTTATTTTTGTTTTGTTTTGCTCAGAATATATTTAAGTAAAAATTCTTTATGTGATCTCTTTGCTTTGCCCTTTTCACATTTATATAAAGTCATGTTCCTTGAACACAAAATCCTGAAAACACTAAGTAATACCAGTTGTATGTCAGTCTTTCCAAAGAGATTCTAAATGTTTTCTTCTTTGAGTCTTTTAGGTAATAGTACCTATTGGAAAGAAAAATTTTCAATTAGGTAAAAGTGTTTTTGCCTTCCAGAGAAATGTTAAGGATCTCATGGATTCAAATGGAATTAGAATTCTTGTGGACTTGCTTACCCTTGCACATCTCCACGTGAGCCGAGCTACAGTACCACTACAAGTATGTGTGCTTACCTAGATTTCACAAGTTTAACCGCCTTTGAGGACAATTTCGGATCAAAAGAATCGTAAAAATTTACATGAAAACCTGTCAATATATGTGGTCCTGAATATGGCCAGTAAAAGTTAAAATAACCATAAGAACAATCTCAAATGGACAGTGTTGATCCAATTTTATTTTTCAAGTGTCTCTTTTGTCTTTTAAAGTAACTGTATCTCTAATGTGGCTTATTTTGAGGCAATGTGACCTTTCAGATTTAAACTGAATTTGTCAGTTATGTAATTAGAACTTATGGCATTGACAGCCACTGAGAATATACTTTGCCTTTAGGAATCTGGAGGCCTTATTGAAACCAGCCAGTAAGAGGATAGAACTGCAAGTCTCTACTGAAAGGCCTCTTCTGATACCTAACTTGTAGAAGAGATCTATACCTAGCTCACTGGTGATTTTTTTGGTATTGTGTTTTGTTTTTGTTTAATCTCCTAGTTCAAGGAGATGTTCCATGTTAGTTTCTGGCTTAATTGTGTACAAAAGTGCTATTTGAATATTTAGAATATGGCATTTTCTATTGTCAGGTATGAGTAATAGTAATTATGATGCTTGTGTAGCATGACAGTATATCAGGTACTATTCTGGTATATGTGATATATTCACTCTTTAAATTCCCCAGTGGTTGTCCCATTTTACAGGTGAAAAAACTGTGGGACAGAGAAGCCAAGTGTTTTACCCAAGGCCACCCATTAAGGAACAGAGCCAGTTAGAACCCAGATGTCTAAGCTCTTAACCACTTTGCTATGTCTGTCTGTATGAATCTAACCATACGCTGGTAGTTATGAGGGTAGTTAAAAACCTTGTTTTAATAAAATATGCTAACTAAATAAAAATTTTATCTTTGGTTCTCATAAACATTGATGTATAAAATTATAAGAATTATCTGTAGTGAGGGTAGTAGATTGAAAGTGTTTAAATGCATTAAAAACCTTTTAGCATTTTAACTCTTTGATCTCAGATACTTATTGAACTTTTAGTTGGAGTGAGTTTTTTCCCTCAAAAGAACTTTAGTATTTTCAGCATTGTGGTTTAAGGTTAATGTTGTATTTCTTTATATAGGTATTTATAATATTCTTTGCTACTAAAATTTTACTGGCATGAGAATTTATTTAATGTCCATAGGGAATGTAAATGTCTTTGAATTTAGCTTAGATTGCCAAGTGAATTTAGGAAACCATTTATTTCAAATGCATATTAGTAAGGAAATAGCTTTTTTGGACTACTCAGTTAGACATCTGATCCTTTTCTCTTAAAATAAGGTCACCTGAAATTTAGGTGATTTTCCAAAGGGGTGTAAACCCAGAGAGTTAGTACCGTGTTACTATTTATGGTATCTGCCCCCTTAGATTTCTGCCTTGAAAAATAACTACATCTTTTTAAAACTCAGAGCAATGTAATCGAAGCCTCTCCAGATATGAAGCGAGAGAGTGAAAAGGAATGGTACTTTGGCAATGCAGACAAAGAAAGGAGTGGCCCATATGGATTTCATGAGGTTAGTGTCTTAGAGAAACTTTTTGTGATGGTCTTTGTCCTTCTTATACCCTCCTGCTTAGCACACAGAGAGAGAGAGGTTGAGTATTTTCAAACTATGATTTGAAGTACTGTCATCAGCTCCAAGGGCTCAGCCATCAACTTCCCCATGAAGGATTAGATGGCTTGCAGTTATAAAGAACCACACGCACAGAAACAGACACACAGTCATGTCTTCAAACCTTGTTGTTTATAAGCTGTTGTTACAGAGGTGGCACTTAGATTTTTAATGAATTTTAAATAATAATAACAATTGCTACCTTAATAATTAATTGTAAGCTATTATAATATTATAGATATTAAGGCTTTTCAAACTATAACACTTCTATATGGAATGAATAGGTAAATTTTTTAATATGCAGTCTGAAATTCTTTGAAAATTGCCTGTGCAATCCAAGGGCAATTTCCATCTTAACATCTGCTGATACTTGATCTTGCCCTCTCAGGCTCAGGTGAAATTTAGCCAAAGATAGTTTTATTGAAGACCAAGCCTTCTGCTTGTATATATTTTGGTCATTTTACACTCTGCCTGCTGTTTTCATTCTTCCCAATGTTCTTTATGCTCTGCAGGTTGGCCAACTAAATGGTTGTTTTCTTATATTAGTAACCTATTTCAGGTTCTTGAAGACTTGTCAACAAAAGTTTGTTATTGTTTTTTGATAGTGAACTTGGATGTTTATTACCATAGTTCATGTATTTGCCACAAAACAGAAAACCTTAGCAAACCTCATTTTGCTTTGTTTGTGTTTGTAATAACGGTGCCTTCCATTGATTTAGATGCAAGAATTGTGGACCAAAGGAATGTTGAATGCAAAAACCAGATGCTGGGCTCAAGGCATGGATGGATGGCGACCACTTCAGGCAATACCTCAGCTTAAGTGGTGTCTGTTAGCCAGTGGACAGGCTGTTCTAAATGAAACTGACCTTGCTACCCTTATATTGAACATGTTGATCACAATGTGTGGATATTTCCCAAGCAGGTAAAATGTAATTGAACATTTCCATGGTTAATAGGGACTCTAAAATAATCTTGTTCTCTCCATTTGCATGGGAACTTCCTCAGTAACAACATGGGATTACCCTGATGATTTAGAGCAAAGATATTCCATTTGTGACCTTGAGGGACTGATGCTTTGAGTTTTGGAGCTTTTGAAACATAAAGAAAGAATTTGCAAAATATATTGAAAAGGTAGCTAAAAAGTGACTTTCTCTAGGAAACTTCAAATAATGTTACAAAATTGAGGCTTACTAACTGCACTCTAGCAACAGTAACAATTGTCACATTGCTGTGAATCAGGTATGAACATTTGAAATAAACATACTGCAGCCTGTAGACAGTGGTGAGTGCCACCAGCTCCTTAATCAGTCAGGTTAGCCACTCCTGGTATAGAACTTGAGTCTAAGCCTGGATCTCACCCCACATCTTGTCCCACTTGACAAGTGAAGGTGAGACTGTGTTCTAGAGTGATAATTGTAACTGTTGCATGGAACTTTTGATATTTATAAAATATTTGCATATTATGTATCATTTTATTACTCTACTAGAGACATTTTGTGATGGAAGTTACTGAGAAACTATCAGTTTTATAACACTTGAGGCTTTCATGGTTCCAATTCTCTTTAAATTTCAGATCAGTCTTAAAAGCATACAATTAGCATTTCGAAGGAATGTAGCATTAAAATTAAAGCTATACGTGGAAAATACTGCGAATAGTTAAGGTTTAAAATTATGTGACAAAGTTAGATATGCCCTTTGGGGGGAAATACCTCTGACAGTGTGTTGGACAACACCAAGTTTAATCAATTAAATAATAAATAAGAGTCTTTGGCTCTTCTAGGGTACTGTTTTTCAAGGAAATCTTATGGAAGGAAATGAAGTCATATTAAGCAGCCAAATAGATTTAAACCAAAATACCTAATCATGTTCCCAGCTGTATGAGAGCTTAGTCTTCATTAACAAAAAAGTAAGGTAACATGCTTCATGCCTAGTAGAATGTCATATCCTCTGCACATACAAATTTTAATAAATATATTAAATGTTGACCTTAGAAAATACTTTCTAGGGATCAAGATAATGCCATCATTCGGCCTTTACCGAGAGTGAAAAGACTGCTGTCAGATAGCGCTTGTCTTCCCCATATTATTCAGGTGAGTTATCTTAATGTTACCAAATTAGGGACAGTATTTTAAGAATCATTCTCCCTTATTCAGTTTTGGCATGAGCCCTACTCTTTGTTTTATTGTAGTGTATTCCATTTCCAGAAAGCCTGAACCCTGATTTACATATATTTCACTTATTCCTCATTGAGTTGATATTCTGAATATACTATGGAAGATTGTATATCCAAGAACCTAAACATAGGAAGCCTCCAGACTCCAGAATTACTCTCAGCAGGTTTTCTTTATTATGCATTTTTCAAATCACACCGTTGAAGTTAGAACTCCTGAGAAGCATACCAGTGGGCCACAGAAGTGGACATGTGGTCGGCTATATTCCAAGAAATATCACAGCAGTCTTGCCAGCTTGCTCAGAGTTTGACTCTTTTCAGTTCAGTGTTTTCATGGATAGCAACTGACCCAACACATTGAGTTGGAATTAATGTAGGTTATACTGAAGTATTTTTTCTTCGTTTTTCCCCTCATTATTCCACTTTTTTGGAATTAGGCTATCCAGATTAGCATTAAATCCAAATAAGTCAAGTCCCAGAGATTTCAGGTCAGTGTTTCCCTCCTGTCTATTAAATATCCTGTTGTTAAGTCTCGTCATTTATTTATCTTAAAAGATTTTATTTATTTGAGAGAGAGAGCACAAGCAGGGGGAGAGGGAGAGGGAGAAGCAGGCTCCCCGCTGAGCAGGGAGCCCGATACGGGGCTCGATCCCAGGACCCTGGGATCATGACCTGAGCTGAAGGCAGACGCTTAACGACTGAGCCACCCAGGCGCCCCAGGAATTCACTTACTTTTTAAAAAAATTTTTAAAAAAGATTTTATTTATTTGACAGAGAGAGAGAGAGAGAGAGAGATCAGGGGGAGTGGCAGGCAGAGGAAGAAGCAAACTCCCGCTGAGCAGGGAGCCCGATGCGGGGCTCGATCCCAGGACCCTGGGATCATGACCTGAGCTGAAGGCAGATGCTTAACTGACTGAGCCACTCAGGTGCCCCTAAATCCCATTTTTTATATTAACCACGCATGATGTGACTTTCAAGTGTATGGCAGTAACCTGTGCTATTTGTACACATCAGTTGTACATTGATGTGAAAAGGGAGAGGAGAATTACTTAGTTTGTATATTTTTACATTCATAGGTGTGCAAGTGCCTGTGTAAGTCACTGATAATGAGAAAGTCCTCTGAAATACGACAGTGACAGTACCCTATCAACTCCCCCGCCCCCCCCGCCCCCAACTTCTGTTATTTAAGCATGTCAGCATTTCAAAATCTGTATGCTTTTCTGTTGTGGACCTTTCTGTTTCACTACTTAAATGAAAGAGCACTGCAATTATTGTTTCTTGTAACCTAACACCTACTCCAGCCCAGAGGATTATGTATGGCTGCGTATGTGAGGTGGCACGAGGAGAGGGATTTTTTCTATTCTGGACATGTAGGTAAAGGCCTGTAAATCTACCTCTCCCAAGTATTTTTCCAAGACTTAGGGAATTGAAAGAAAGAGATAAATGCAAACACTGTTGAATTTCAGGCCAGGAAAACATGACTAAAAAAACTTTTGAGAGATGTGGTTGGTATAACACAACACTTCGGAGGGGAAGAGTCCGTTTTTAAAAAGTTTTTTTTTATTTTTTAAAGATCTTATTTATTTGTCAGAGAGAGAGCACAAGGGGGGAGAGCTGCAGGCAGAGGGAGAAGCAGGCTTCCCGCTGAGCAAGGGGGTACACGATCCCAGGACCCTGGGATCATGACCTGAGCCAAAGGCAGACGCTTAACCAACTGAGCCACCCAGGCGCCCAGCCTATCTGTTCTTAATAGTATATACCACCTGTATCTTTTATACTAAGTTCAAAAAGTATTTTTTTAGAAACTCTTTTTGTTTTTCCTTAATTTCACACATTCTTGGAGATTGTAATCTTGCTAAACACAGGCAGCTATAGTAGTGTTCAGGAACATAGTGTTTACATTGGTCGGTACAGATTTCTGTACTTCATTTGACTTTAAGAGCAATCTCTGGCTTGACCTTTTGATAACATCTTCAGAATTTTTAGAGTGTGTCTAAGGGGTGCTGGGTGGCTCAGTTGGTTAAGTGACTGCCTTCGTCTCAGGTCATGATCCTGGAGTCCCGGGATCGAGTCCCGTATCGGGCTCCCTGCTCAGTTGCTCTCTCTATCTCATTCTCTCTCTCAAATAAATAAATAAAATCTTTAAAAAAAAAAAAAAGAGTGTGTCTAAAATAGAGTGAGTGAATGTCTTAGGTTTTCTGGTATAGTCATAATTTCAAATATTCTGAATTTTTGCCTGCTAATTCCCATATTTTTGTTAAAGTGATATCAAGTCTTTTTTTTTTTTTTTAAGATTCTTTATTTATTTGACACAGAGTGAAAGAGAGAGAGAGAGACAGCAAGAGAGGGAACACAAGCAGGGGGAGTGGGAGAGGGAGAAGCAGGCTTCCTGCCGAGCAGGGAGCCTTATGTGGGGCTCGATCCCAGGACCCTGGGACCATGACCTGAGCCGAAGGCAGACGCTTAACGACTGAGCCACCCAGGCGCCCCAAGTGATATCAAGTCTTGAACTACAACTGCTGTTAAACTAGGGAGAATCCTGTGCTACTGTATCTCAATTTTTCTTTCTTTTTTTTCAACTTTTCCTTTAAAATATGTCATAGTACTAAACACTCAGTCTAAACAACTCGTTGAACAGATAAGACCCCAAAACACAGAGAAATCCAAATTATTTACTTAAAGACATATAGCAACTCAGTCTTGTAACTGAGTCTACAACTTTGACCTCCTAATGTGAGCTAGTATTTACTCGTTAGTGCAGTTTTTTTACTGGTACCATTTGACCCAACATTGGGGATTCTTGGGAAGTGTTTATAGAAAATTAAAATGCCACTTATATTAAGATAAAACTTATTAATATCTTTATCAAGTGTTTAGTCATAGCAACTCTGTATGATTTTTTAAAGCCCGGATTCATTATGGTAGTCCCATGTACTCCCTCCAGTACCCCTAGCTCAAATTTCCAGAGACCCCCGTCTCTTGGTACTTTTTGGCAGTAGCAGAAGTACTGCTGGTATTCAGTTACCCATTTGCCCTCTACTTGCACTTGTACATCTATTTTTTAGTGCTGTTAGTGTCCACTGATAGTTCTCTGCTCTGCTCCTTGAGTTCTCAAGTAGTCTTCAGGGAATGCTTCATGTTCTGAAACTAACCTAGAGCATAGCTATTTTCCTTTTTTATTTTGTCATTAACAAAGAAGTCCACTCAAGAAGATTCCTGCATAAGAAACAGTTTTACCTATAACCATGACAGCATAGCTTCAGGCATCTTTGGGCCTTTTCTGAATAAGTTTTGATCAATTCTCAGTGTTTTACTATCTCTGCATTAAGTTCATTTTGAACTAATTTTCAAATCTTTCAAATGAACTAATTTTTGTATCTGTTGCGTCTGGTAGACAAGCTTACTAAATCCCACAGATTTTTATTTTATAACTTACAAGAAACTATAACTTCAGCACATGAAATACATAAACTTAAGGTAAATGATGTTATTACAAGTTATTTTTTATAATCCAGTAACAAAAACATTTTATTTTTTTAGCTACTGCTGACCTTTGACCCTATCCTTGTTGAGAAGGTTGCGATTTTGTTATGCCATATCATGCAAGATAACCCACAGTTACCTCGTCTTTATCTTAGTGGAGTATTTTTCTTTATCATGATGTATACAGGTTCCAATGTGCTTCCTGTTGCTCGGTAAGAACTTTAATGGTAATCTTAAAGCTATAATTTGAAATGTACAGGGATAAATATTTTTTTAATTGATTATTTTTTTGAGTATATCATTGCTTTTGTTAAGTTTTTCATTATAAAAGCTGTTTATATGTCTGAAAATTTGGAAATTAGAATGGGTAAAAAATGACTCAGAATCACACCACTTTACCACATCTAATCGAAGATTTTGTCACCATCTTTTATAATACAATTCAAATATATGTATTTAAGTATACTCATATTGCACATACGGTTTTACATTTTGCTTTTTCTTCAAATTGGGTATTTTTTCATATTATTAATATGACCATAATTTAAAAATCTTCCTAATTTAATTTCTTGCCTTAATTAGAAATAAAACAGTTTGGGAATATGTATTTACAAGTTGCCTTTTGTGGCTTTTATTTATCTATAAAAAAATCTGATCTTTAGAAACCTAAGGTTACTAAATTTAAATCCTTTCCTATGTCTGACAAGTCATTTTTTTCCCTAGATTTTTGAAGTACACGCATACCAAACAGGCTTTCAAGTCAGAGGAGGTAAGCCAGATTAATCCTCTGAATGTATAACTTAACACTGGATAAGCTGTCTTGGCACTTAAGTTTCCTGAGCTGTGTATGTTTACTAGATTGTAAGCACTTGAGGGCAGGTACTGTTTTACTCATTTTTCACATTCCTTGTGGTACCTTGTACATAGAAAGTCTTAAGCTAATATTTTTTAATGAAAATAAATGTTGCCCATTGGATTTAGAATTGAAATTTCAGATGGGAATTATAACTTGACACTGCTGTGAATATAACTTGTTCCTTTTTGTAAAATTTAATAATTTTCATAAATATTTGAGTATATACCTGAATCTCATATAATCAGCTAAAATTCAGTTAAGACTTCAGCCTTCTTTTTGTTCAGATCACAAGGTGGCAGAAGTGCTAAGTTTCTTTTTTGAAGCTACTTAATTTTTCAGGTGCTCTCAAGTGTCTTTCCATTTTACTGGGGAAGAAAAATAGGAATCCAAAAAAGATAAGACTCATCCAGATAGCTTTGACAACCTGAAACCTTATACCTACATTTTACAGAAGTATTTATTGTCAAAACATAACTGAAAGATGTTTCCAATTTTGTTAGGATTTTCATGGAACATTGATTTTTCAGATTTTATTGAGAGCAGAAGAATAAACCAAAACCAGACCACTGTTGAGACTAATCAAGGAATGTTTATGCCACCTTGACAGTGGACACTAGATCAAACTGCATGTTTTCTTAGACAAGCCAGTGAAGCCCTGGAAAATAATCTAATGATATTAAAGTGATGCCTATGGCAGCATAATTTCTACAGTTTTATACAAATAGAAAATGAGAATATAAAAAAAGTTTTTAAAAAATTACTTCTAATGCTACCTCCGTAGCATAGCATTAGACATTTTCTAGCATTCTTTTTTCCCTTTTTTTGCACAGTTATGCATATGTAATCTTTCTTTCAAATTTTTATAACATGAGAAATGATAATGTCATTTCACCTAACAATATTTTGGTTAATTAGGGCAAAACTGTGTTTGTAACAGAACCCTGGATGCAGGAATTACCAAATAATAGTATTCTGTAAGAACAGAGCAAGCATTTCTTCATCCCAAAATTTAACAGATAGTGAATTTATGCCTTTTATTAGCGAAAAGCCTGGAAGTATTCATCATCTAATTTGTCTTGGCACTAGGTAGTAAAACCATGTCTGGGTTTTTTCTTCTGTTTCTTTGTCAGATCCTAGAGAAATAAAACATTCTCAATTTGCCTAGAAAGAAAAATGAAAAGTATTTATAGTCCTTAGGATTTTATTTCTATCAGGTAAAGAAATGAGTTTTAAAATTTAGTATGATAAAGTATGGTCATTATCCTGATTCCATTTGGCCAGCCAGAGAATATGAAGTCCTTAAAATAGTTCATTATAATTACTTTGAATAGATATTCTCCAACTAAATAGCCACACTTCATGAGGACAGGCTTTTTAAGATGTTGATTTTCTGGACTTACTTGTTTTTGAAAACATGAAGCAGGTACAGGTGAAAATTGCAACCGACAACATAACACAATAATTGATGTAAATCGTTGCGGAATCTCTCCTTGTGTTGTCCTTTCCTATTACACATGGTTCAAAGCCAGTTGTCCTAAATAATGTCGGGAGCACCTGACACCTAAGGAGCCTCAGTCTGCTGGAGGCCCAGCGAGTGTTAATTCTATCTTAGGAGCTCATGCCAAAGCCAGTTAATACCAGACATCTTCCACTTCACATTTTGCCATGTTTCCATCTAAATTTCCAAAGCATAAAAGCAATTTGTTCCAGTTGTTTTCTTAAACTGTTCTCTAATCCTAATTCATTTATTAGAAAATTGAAAGATAACTTCAGTGTTTCTGTGTCTTGTTTTGTTTTAAAGACAAAAGGACAAGATATTTTTCAGAGAAGTATACTTGGGCACATCCTTCCAGAAGCAATGGTTTGTTACTTAGAAAATTATGAGCCTGAAAAGTTTTCTGAGATTTTTCTAGGAGAATTTGATACTCCAGAAGCAATCTGGAGCAGTGAAATGAGGTAAATAGTCCATTGATCGTTTGCATTTTATACTCAGAATCTGTGCATCTTGCCATCTGGTTTGACTTCTGTTAAAAGAACTGCTTTCACATAGTTACATGATCTAAGCTACAGTCATTGGTGCCAAATCAGGTGACGAGTCTGACAGGGCTGTAAGCTTTTTTCTGTTCTTACATGATTTGACAAAGTTACTGTTTCCTTAATAGAGCTTAATGTAAGGGTAGAGCCTGTTAACCACTGATGATTCTTAAATCAATCTATAGAGCTGGTAGAATTTTAGGCAGTATATACAAGGAATATATAGAGATAAAATCAAGACACACTTCCTTGGTATTTGGAAATAGAACTGTACTCCACTAATTAAAAACTGTGACCACGTAGAATGGATCACACCAGAGATACCCCAAATCATTTTAGAATGAGACCCCCTAGTCAGCACATTTTGACCTTAATGTGGAAGTTAGCATTCCTAAAGAATGTCCTTTAAGAGGAAAAGCCTGTGAAAACAAGAAAAACTAGAGCCACAGAAGCAGATGTCAGCATCCAGACAGGCTCTGGAAAAGAGTGCACACTTCATAGATCTAATGTCAAGACCATTTCTGTGGCGAACCCCTCAGTCCTCTTAGCTGGATGGCAGTTGATCTTCCTAGCCAGTTATTCACTCCCTTAGCTGAGTTCACACTCACAGTGCCATTTGCTGGTTATCATTTGCCTTGTCTCCTTAGGTTGACCTGTAGACTTGGCATGTGCTAGCCACCAACTTGAATATATTCTGTATGACAGTCATGTTTTTCACTGGAACAAATGCATAGGAATATGAAAGGGCTTACAACACAATTTTTCTATCTAATATTTTTCTCCTCTGATTGGTTAATATGAGTCCCTATCTAAAAGATATAGCCATCTGTATACTAGTCAAATCAAGTTTTTGCTGAACTGAGGGCCAGACCCCAGATTGTTAAATAAATTATCATGTAGTGGGCTTCTTTGGGGGTACTAGGAAACCTAGTCCCCTGTTTATGCCCTCATGCATTGCATGAGGTATGCAGATGCCATACCATTTGACCTTCTAATGACTGATTTTTGAAAGGACTGGGAATATCAGCCTTTTGTTCTGTAGTTGTCTTTATAGATAAGTACTACAAATAAGTTTATGTCTATTGAGGATTTTTACACAATTAACTTTAGAATGCCCTCAGTAACATAAACACTCAATTTTAGGCCAATAGTTGAATTACTCTAAAGGAGATCCATGTAATTATCTTGTGTGACTACCTGTCTTAAAACCTTTTTTTTTTTTTTAACTGAAATAATACCTTCATAATTCTTGGAAATTTTTGTAATTGTAGGCGCCTCATGATAGAGAAGATTGCTGCCCATCTTGCTGATTTCACACCACGTCTTCAGAGTAACACAAGAGCACTTTATCAGTATTGTCCCATCCCAGTAATCAACTATCCACAACTAGAAAATGAACTATTTTGTAATATTTATTACCTCAAACAACTTTGTGATACACTCCGGTTTCCTGATTGGCCCATTAAAGATCCGGTAAGCCAGTAGATTATTTTGTGCCTTCTCAAACTGTAGAAATAGCCTCTAATCACTTCTGGATATTTCTTCCTCCTCTTATAAGGATAATAGCTTCCTTAAGTGTTCCTTCTTGCTTAAACACTATGTAACTTTGAGTATAGTTCAGTATATTTGGGTAAATCTCAAACTGAAAGGTAACTTTTTTTTTAAAGATTTTATTTATTTATTTGACAGAGAGAGAAAGATAGAGCACAAGCAGGGGGAGCAGCAGAGGGAGAGGGAGAGGCAGACTCCCTGCTAAGCAAGGAGCCCAATGCGGGGCTCAATCCCAGGACCCTGGGATCATGACCTGAGCCAAAGGCAGTTGCTTAACCAACTGAGGCACCCAGGCACCCTGAAAGATAACTTTTTGAGGAATTATTAAGAACTTTACAATCTTGATTTTTTTGACAAATATAAACATAATTTCATATATAATAATTATATACTATAATAGCTTGGTGGAAACTTGTCTTTATAGCATATTGAGTAAGCTCACAGATACTGGAGTTAGGCAGTCTGGGATTGAGTCTCAGCTGGGCCATTAATAGGTCTGTTTAACATTGCCTGATTTCTCTAGGCCTCAGTTATGGTAATAGTACTACTACTACTAACAGCAACTATCTCATGTGGTTGGGAAAATTGAGAACTCATATTAAAAAATAGCATAATTCCTGGCACACGTAGGAGGCACTAAGTGAGACCTGCTCGTTTATATAGCAGTGCCCTTAGGAACTCTCCAACTTGAGCCCCTGAATGTCTACTGGAACCCTGGAAAGGCCTGGTTGCCCATGTTGGCTTGTTACTGTAGCAGAGGTTATACCATCATCCTTACCATCAAAAAGATTTCAGAACAGTTCCGTTTGTGCCAGTAGACATTGCCTCTTTACTGTGACCAAATGAAGACAGGTATCTCTGCTACTTGGTGTGGATTCAGCATGAAGTAATAGAAGAGTATGGGCTTTTTAGTCAGACCTAGGTTTGAATCCAGTTGCATCACTTATTAAGTGGGAAACATGGAGCTATCTCTCAGAATCTGAATGGTTTCATGTATTATTGAAATTTTACAAAAGAATTAGGTCTGCTACAGTGCTAGAGTCTGTAAAGCACCTAGCTCCTTGGCGTAAAGGCATGCAGTAAATATTAGCTTTCTTCTGACCTGCTACTCAGACTCCCTTGTTTTTACTATCCCTTAGATTTGTTTGAATGCCAGCTTACTGGTAATTACATTAGATCACCTCGAGGAGCATGCCACCATATACTACTGCTTTCTTTCTTACTGCAGTGTATCATCTACTAATTTAAAATTTTTCAGTACTTCATGAACACTTAACAATTAAAAATAAGACAAAAATTGGCAGAGAATAAAAATTTCACATAAGAGGGTTGTCTGGGTGGCTCACTCGTTTAAGTGTCCGACTCTTGGTTTCGGTTCAGGTCATGATCTCAAGGTTGTCAGATCAAGCCTTGCATCCGGCTCCGTGCTAGGCATGTAGCCTGCTTAAGATTCTCTCCCTCTCTCCTCCCCCTGCCCCTCCACCTCCTCTAAAAAAATCACATAAAAAGAGAGGGATGTAGCCCTATAGCAGGTACCTTGCCATCTATTTAGCAGTGCTAAGAAGGTGATTTTGATTATTTGTATTTCAGAGAATTGTAATCATTGAATAGTCTAGAAATGTCATTTTAAATATATATAACACAAGAATTCTGTAACTTAAAAATTACATTCTGAAATAGTTTTGCATTAAGAGTTATAAATTTTATTTATTTTTTTTATGTTACATTAATCACCATACATTACATCATTAGTTTTTGATGTAGTGTTCCATGATTCATTGTTTGGGCATAACACCCAGTGCTCCATGCAGTACGTGCCCTCTTTAATACCCATCACCAGGCTAACCCATCCCCCCACCTCCCTCCCCTCTAGAACGCTCAGTTTGTTTCCCAGAGTCCATAGTCTCTCGTGGTTCGTCTCCCCCTAAGAGCTATAAATTTTAATCCTCTGTCTTTAAGGTTAAGCTTCTAAAAGATACACTTGATGCCTGGAAGAAGGAAGTAGAAAAGAAGCCACCTACAATGTCAATAGATGATGCTTATGAAGTGCTTAATCTCCCTCAAGGACAGGGGCCGTGAGTTATTTTCAGTATTCCAGTAGTAAATTTCTGCCTTGTCTTAGAATATTAATATCAAAGGCGAAATTCTTAAACCAACACTTTAGAAATTTTTTGCCTATTCTTTGATATATACACCTATGGGGATAGCCATATGGAACTATATCCGTGTGATTATCACTTACTGCAAATTTATTAGCAGAATTAACATTTTTCTCTCCTTGCTGGTACAGTCTTTGCTCTCTGTTAATTGAAATAATGGATGCGAAACACTTGGCACTGTATCTGACACATGGTTACTCACATATTCATCTTCCCCCTTCCTCTTACGGTTTGTGTTATACATGAGGAAGAGATCTGGTAGCAGTATCTTTAGGACACTAAATGACAGATGGGTAAGAATGTAGATTTACTTCATTAATTTATTAGAGACGTTTTTATAGTAGAATAGATAATATGAGAGAAAAATGGTTTAAAGGACGTTTTCTTAAGTATAGACTGAATTTGTATGTTTTTGGCAAGGCTGATAGTTAAATTACTTAAAATTACAGAGTTTGAAGTATTTTGAAAAATTAGTTTGAAAAAAATATCTTAGTTCTTCAAATATGGTTTTGTAATTTGAAGTGATAACTTTCCATAGGGAACATTGAAGTTTTATCTTTCAGATGTAAAGATAACATATGAAGAATTTCTTGACTCTTGCTGGGTTTAATTTGATGCCTAATTTATGATCATATACAATAAGAGTAAAGTTCTTACAGTATTTTTTTTTTAAAGATTTACAGTATTGTTTTAAATAACGATGTAAAATTTTTTCTTGCATCCTACTCTGTTAAAAATAATTTTGCTATTCAACAGGCATGATGAGAGCAAGATCAGAAAAGCTTACTTCAGACTTGCACAAAAGTACCACCCTGATAAGAATCCAGAAGGGAGGGTATGTACTGCCTTTGGAATTAAGACTTTTGGATTGACTTCCTTTTGCTCTATTACTGTTGTAGGTGGAGAAAAGATATACTCACTCCCTCTGCTACTATCTGCCTTATAATATAATGCCCAGTGTATGTCAAATTAACTTTTAGCCCACATGCCCATGGTTTCTGCACGAATGGTCCTCCCTCAGTTTACCAAAAGGACTGCCCTTGTGACTAGTAACTTCTGGATATTTTCTCCTGTATGAGAATTAACTCTATGGACAGTTACATGAATAATTGAACATTAGGAATGTGCATGAACGTAATTCATTTGTAGGTGATGTTATTGCCATCCAAATTGCTTTGGGTAATTTTTTTTTTTTCTAACTACATCCAACTTCATATTGTTCTAAATGAAAAAGTAGAAATTTGGATCAGACTTAAAGTTATCAGGTGTCAGCATTTCTTGATCCTGCCTCTTGCAGCTTCCTACTAAAATACCAAGAAAGATTCATAAAAGATGAAATCACACAGTAACTTCTATAACTAAGACTGGTGGTTTATTGCTAGAAACTTGGAGTAATTTCCACTGATTTCAAGGCTAATGTTTTTTTTATTAGAGATAGACAGTATTCCTACTTGGAAAGACTTGGTATTGAAAAGATATTGCTTTTATATGTTTAAGACATTTTTTTTTATTCTTATGTTAATCCCCATACATTACATCATTAGTTTTAGATGAAGTGTTCCATGATTCATTGTTTGTGCATAACACCCAGTGCTCCATGCAGAACGTGCCCTCCTCAATACCCACCACCAGGCTAACCCATCCTCCCACCCCCCTCCCCTCTAGAACCCTCAGTTTGTTTTTCAGAGTCCATCGTCT
>NC_138369.1:76783746-76830434 GCF_054177405.1 Leptonychotes weddellii
TTCAGATTCATCTGGGAGAGAAAACAAAATAGGAAGAAATATTTGAAATCAGTATTAAAGTTCTAGACTTAACCTATGAGATGTTAAAATACTCTCTAAAGCTATAATAATAGTAAAACAGTATGACCCTGACACAAGAATCAACATGTAGCTCAAGGAACATAATACAGTGTTGTAACACTTAAAGAGCATGGATTTAGGAGTCAGACCTGCATGTAAGTCTTAGCCCATCACACAAGTTATTTAACATTATCTAAAAAATGAGGATATAACTGTACACGCCTCATATGGCTGTTTGGAGGATTTAATGAGATAGTGTTTGTAAAGCATATTCAGTACAATGCCTACTGTAGTACTCAGTAAATAGTGGCTCTTCTGTTATTTTTATAATAGCTCACAAACTGTCTTTGGTGTGTATGAGTTCAGTGTGGGTATAAACCCAGTGAAGAAGAATTTTTTAGTAATGGTATTAAGATCAATAAAAAGCTATTTGTGGGGAAGAGAAAAAGTTTCACCTTCCATGTATACCAGCTAGATTACAATTGGAATGAATTCCTTAATGTAAAAAAAACAAAAACAAAATAATAACTAAAGAAGTTACTGGTAAAATACAAACCAGCTGTGTTCTGTTGAAGTTGTGGTTTGAGATGTGCCAAACTAAAAGTTAATTATCTTTGGTCATACACAGGATATGTTTGAAAAAGTAAATAAAGCGTATGAATTTTTATGTACCAAATCAGCAAAAATAGTTGATGGACCAGATCCAGAGAATATAATTTTAATTCTGAAAACGCAGAGCATCCTCTTCAACCGTCATAAAGAAGGTAAGGCATATGTTATTCTCAAATTTTAGTTTACTTTCCAGCTAATTCTACCAGGTTACTTGTTTCTATAGCATATTTTAATAGACTTAGAGTTATTGTTGCAAAAGACTCTTAGAATTGCATTTTAGATATAGTAAAAGAGTAGTTTTCTGTCAGAAGGCCCAAAATGTTGTTTGTATTATACTTTCTACTTCTTATCTACGGTTTTCAATATTTTGCATTTCCAGTGAATTTTCGTTATTCCTTCCTGAAGGACATTTGTGTTCTGTGGAGGTTTTTTTGTGTTTAGCTATTTAGCAGCAAACATTAAATGAGATCTATAATGGATCTGGAATTTAAGGATCATTTCACATTGTTCTTAAATCACATGTAAAAGTCTGTGCCTGTTACAACTTTAGAAGCTTCTGAAGGATGGTCTGTCTTTAAAAAGCAATAGAAACTTTTCACATGATCATATGCTTCTTTCATAATTCTCATTTCCTGTGATAGCTCTCAAAACTCTCTGATCCTGGGGCACCTGGGTGACTCAGTCACTTAAGTGTCTGCCTTCGGCTCAGGTCATGATCCCAGTGTCCTGGGATCGAGCCCCACATTGGGCTCCCTGCTCAGTGGGGAGCCTGCTTCTCCCTCTCCTTCTGCCGCTGCCCTTGCTCATGCTCTCTCTTTCTCTCTCAGTCAAATAAATAAATAAAATCTTAAAAAAACAAAAAACCCCACCAAACCTCTCTGATCCTGTGGGACAGTTTGAAAAGCACTGTTGTAGAAGAAATAGGTCTGATTTTGGAGTACAGGGTTATTGGGAATTTCCAGCATGTTTGCAGGGCCATTTCCAGTAACAACAGCACCTTTTGTAGGTGCTGTTGTTAGGTTCAAGACAGCAGGTATCCTTTGGCTTGGGAACTGAACTTGGCTTGATGCACCGTGTGGGAGACCCATTTGCTCCGTAGGATGATGATGGGAAAGAAGGAAGAGAGGACAGTGGGGATTTGAGATAAGCAGGACTTTTAGGTAATTGAAGACAAAAGGACAGCATGGGGATCTAGCAATTTGAGAGCAGTGATTAATTGATCATTTTTGCATGAGTTGAACAGAACACATTTGTAAAGCATTTAGCTATATGGCATTTACCACTAATCAGAATGAGTTTAAAGAAGTCTTTTTCAAAACTGTTGGTTATGTTTTAATGGCTAATAACTATATGAGAGTGGCAGTTGTGCCTCATCATTGGTTTGTTATCAAGGTCATAATGTTTTTTCAGGCCGTGTCTCCCACTTATCCCAAAGGGGATTTATACCCAGTAAGTTCTGGAATGGGGTTCTGATCTCTCTGTGCTGTGATGAAGTGAAAAGTTAGAAAGATCCCATGGACAACATAGAAAATAGATATTTTGTGAAGGATCAAAACTACTACACACTTCAGTTAATCTATCAGAAAATATTTTATTTTTGGGGCGCCTGGGTGGCTCAGTTGGTTGGGCGACTGCCTTCGGCTCAGGTCACGATCCTGGAGTCCCGGGATCAAGTTCCGCATCGGGGGCTCCCTGCTCGGCAGGGAGTCTGCTTCTCCCTCTGACCCTCCCCACTCTCGTGTGCTCTCTCTCTCTCAAATAAATAAATAAAATCTTTAAAAAAAAAAAAGAAAATATTTTATTTTTGGTGGAAATTATTTGGAGAAATCAGCCAAACAAGTGTACTAGAAAAAGAAGGATCCAAGGGATTTATACCAGGTTTAATTTCTTTTTATGAACAATTTTTTAGAATTAGGAGACATTTAAGATGTTAAATATTTTGTTGTTTTCCTTAAAGGAACATAATTGAACATGGTGTCAGAATTAACTTAAAACCATGACAATCAGTTTTTGTTTTATTTGCCATTTTCCTAACACTAACCTTTGATTATTTCAGATTTACAGCCTTATAAATATGCAGGCTACCCCATGCTGATTAGGACTATAACAATGGAAACTTCAGATGACCTCCTTTTCTCAAAAGAATCACCATTGTTGCCTGCTGCTACAGAGCTGGCTTTCCATACTGTCAACTGCTCGGCCCTCAATGCTGAAGAGCTCAGAAGGGAGAATGGAATTGAGGTAATACGGAATGACCTCTGTGCTTCTCTTCAAGCTGGTTCAGGCACACTGTAGGACTTCTGGCAGTAGGGAATTCACCAAGTACAAGTACAGTTGATAGAATTTCTTAACTTTAATTTATTCCAGCAAATAGCATATTATAGTCTCCATATTCTAGTGTCAAAATTAAAGGTGGAATGGAGCTTTATTTCATAATGTGAATTGGAGAGTATTGGATTCAAAATTGGTAAACTTGCTGCTTACAAAATAGCTTATTGGGAATGTTTAAAAAGAAGCTTCTAGGGAATCCTTTATTTGTTTAACAAATGTTAATTGAGCAAAACACATTTATTTACCAAGTATCTATTATTAAAAGGTTTTTAATATGTTATTCCTACCAGACAAGGCTCTTCAGACTTCAAGTCCAAATGGAGAATTAATGGCTGACTCCTTTTTCTGCAGGTGTTACAGGAGGCCTTTAGTCGCTGTGTGTCAGTCTTGAATCGTTCTAGTAAACCAGGTGATATGTCAGTACAGGTGAGGCCAACATGTATGGTTCTAAGAAGGTTACACTCGACTAGTAGTAGTTCAGACTTGAACATCTATGAGGATCACTTGCGGGGCTCATGAAAATGTGGGTGGCTGACCTCCACGCCCCCTGCTGCCCACAGTTTCGGATTCAGTGGTTCTGGGGTGGAGGACTGAGAATATGCTTTTCTGACAAATTTCCAAGTGATACTGATGCTATTGGTCTCTGTATCATGCTTTAAGAAGTTCTGCACTAAATCACTTGTGATCTAGTGGCTTAATTTTTTTTTCCTTGGAGTATAGTATAGTGAACCTTTCTATTCCCACCACCCAGTTTCAAACATTTGTCATTTTGCCATTCTTGTTTCATTTCACTCTGCCCCCTTCCCTGATTTCCTTCTTTACCTCTGTCCCCCCATCCCTAGTATTTTTTTTCCAGTTGTATTGAGACGTATTTGGCATGCATCATTGTATAAATTTAGGGCATATAGCTTGGTGCTTTGATTTACCTGTATTGTGAAATGATTACCACAGGTTCAGCTAACATTCATCGGCTTATATAGATACAGTAATCCATCCCTATAGTGTTTTTTTTTTTTTTTTCCAGATTTTATTTATTTATTTGACAGAGCATAAGCAGGGTGAGTGGCAGGCAGAGGCAGAGGGAGAGGGAGAAGCAGGCTTCCCACTGAGTAGGGAGCCCGATGTGGTGCTCGATCCCAAGACCCTGGGATCATGACCTGAGTCGAAGGCAGACAGACACTTAACCAACTGAGCCACCCAGGAGATCCCTCCCCCCACCGTAGTGTTTTAATCAACTTATTTTCTTTCTATTAAGGTTATAATTGAATTCTTTGATAGACAAATCCATCAGAAAAAAAAAATCTATCAGAAATTCATTGGGATTATTGTAGAATGCATCTTTTTATGTGATACTTTTTTTTTATGCCAGCAGATTTTAGAATTTAAAACAATCGAGTTCAGGCTTTTTAGTTTCATCCTCTATTTTGAAGTGCAGTACGTACACAGACTTGTAATTCTGCAATGTTAATAGGTTGGACAAAAATACCTTAATTCAGAGTTGGCAAACAATTTTTATAAAGGGCCAGAGAGTAAATATTTGAGACTTTCAGGTTATATGCAGTCTCTGTTGCATATTTTTGGGGTTTTCTTTACAACCCTTTAAAGATGTAAAAACCATTCGTAGCTCCCTGGTCATACAAAAACAGGCCACGGTCAGTTTGGCCCATGCACTGCATGGCCATTTAGTTGCCAACCCTGCATCTATGGGAAGTCTTAACCAGAAATACTAACAATTCAGTAGAAATGTTCTTTTTAATTTTGGAGCATCATATATACCATTAAGCATTATTCATGAATCTCTGCTGATTTGATTTCTGCTTAAATAAGGAATGCACATGGAACTCTTTTTTTGCTCTCTTGGGTTGTATGCAGGTATGTGGACACATAAGCAAATGCTATAGTGTGGCCGCTCAGTTTGAAGAATGCCGAGAGAAGATCACAGAAATGCCTGGCATCATCAAGGATCTCTGTCGGGTGCTATATTTTGGCAAGGTATAGTTCATTTTTAATGCTTTCTGGATGCAGTAAACAATGAGTGTTCTTGTCAAGTAAGTAGCCAGTCCCCAATTTATAAATAAACTGTTTTCCCAAAATCATTTTTATGTGCATTATTTGGATCTCTAAAATCATTTTTCACAGAACCCTTGATGTAAATGGAGGCTTTTGTTCTTATGGTGGCCCATAAGGAATAAACCTAAAGTGATACATGTAAAGCGAAGCGGGTCTCATCTGAACATTTGAAGAGAGGGAGAGAAGAAATAAATGAGAGACTAGAGTAAATAAATTTAATGCAAGTAAAGGACCACGTGAAACCTAAAACAAGTCAAGCTCTGCCTGGTGGGAGGGGCTTTGAGGAGCTGAGAACTTAGCACTTCCTCCCAATCCAGTACTGCTGAGGACAGATAGCTGGGGGTTGATGGAAGAAGTGACTGGGAAGGAGAGAGATGCCTTAGATAACTGGACAAAGTGAGGTGCGTTGGAATAGAACAGGATTGGGGTGCTGATCCTGGACTGCGGTATCTAGAAATAAGGAATCTGATGAAAATCTCTCAACCATATTTACATGATGTCCTTAGAAGTATTTAATGAGAATACAAACTCTGATATAAGGAAGCAAATCCACACACCTGCACTAAAGATATTTCTGATACACTTAAGATCCTAGCATGTGAGTTGCTATTAATGCCTTATCACTATTTTTAAAAATTAAAGATACGAAAAATGAAGAAAACTGTATTCCCAAGTCTTTTAGCACTAGCTTCAAAGATAATTCTGTGTGTCTTGTCACAGGGTCACTTTTAATTTTAGGCTTTAAAGAATATTGGATTCAGATTTAAATTGGAATTGAAAATAAAAGAGGAAGTAAACATCTTGCATAGTAAGATAGGTAGCTTGACATAAATTCACAACCAGTTTCTCTTGGGAGTTTTTTTAAACCCTGTAATTAATTTCATTATTTTCAATTCTCTCAGAGTATCCCACGGGTTGCTGCTCTTGGAGTAGAATGTGTCAGTTCTTTTGCTGTGGATTTCTGGCTACAGACACACCTATTTCAGGCTGGGATTTTGTGGCATCTGCTTGGTTATCTGTTTAATTATGACTACACACTAGAAGAGAGTGGCATTCAGAAAAGCGAGGAAACAAATCAGCAGGTAACTTTCACACTGCTTTAATCTTGAATTTGAACCCAAACCAGTGCCGAATTAATGCACAGCAAAGTTCCAGCTATCCAGAGCCCCAGACATGAACTGTTTTTCTAGCTAAGTTTATTGCTCTTTAAGCTCCAGAACTTTTTTTTTCTTTATTTTTTTTTTTAAAGATTTTATTTATTTATTCATGAGAGATAGAGAGAGGCAGAGGCAGAGGGAGAAGCAGGCTCCCCGTGGAGCAGGGAACCCGATGCGGGACTCGATCCCAGGACCCTGGGATCATGACCTGAGCTGAAGGCAGACGCTTAACCGACTGAGCCACCCAGGCGTCCCTCCAGAACTTTTTTTTTTTAAAGATTTTATTTATTTGACAGAGAGCACACGCGCACAAGCAGGCAGAGTAGCAGGCAGAGGGAGAGGGACAAGCAGGCTCCCTGCTGAGCAAGGAGCCTGATGCGGGACTCGATCCCAGGACCCTGGGATCATGACTGAGCCAAAGGCAGTCGCTTCACCGACTGAGCCACCCAGGCACCTCAAAGCCCCAGAACTTTTTATCTTAGCCATTTGTGCTAGAAGGATTGAAGGGGAGGGAATTTGCAGTAACATATACTGGATATAACAATCTTTTCTTGATTACTTAGAGTCACCTTTATGATTGCAAAATTATGGTTGTGTAACACAGAGAAATATAACAGTAATATTGGGCTGTTGGGGCTAGCCGCCCCTAGATACTTGAGTACTTAACTGATTTTCTTGAGTATTTTTTCTGTCTCTCCTTTTTTAGTCACTGCCATTCATTATTCCTATTGTTAGTGTGTTCCTCTAGCAGGCAAGTCTGCCTGCCTATCCCCTACTGTCCACCCTACCACCAAGTGTGCTTCTTCCAGTTATCTTCAAGGTACTCTATTGGATATAAATGAGTATATAGATTCTGATCTTTTGTGTAAATGAAAGAGTAAGCTCTAATGTATAAGCTCTAACATCAGTGTTGGGGACTTGCTTTCTGCTCCTTAAGTATGTTCCATATAGTTTTGTTTTGTTTTCCATATGGTTTTGATTCCATGAAGGTACCATGTTACCTATGTAATGTGACAGATCTACTTCAGTGTTTTAATTTTTTTGTAACAGGAAGTAGCCAACAGCCTTGCTAAACTGAGTGTCCGTGCTCTAAGTCGCCTTGGAGGATATCTGCCTGAAGAACAGGCAACCCCAGAAAATCCAACCATAAGAAAAAGTTTGGCCGGCATGCTGACACCCTATGTTGCCAGAAAACTTGCTGTGGTTAGTGCTACAGAGGTATGTGCTTCAGAGGTAGCCTGGGTTTTGATGAATGTTGCAAGATCATTTAAATAGTAGAGCAACATAACAGTGTTGATTGCTCTAGGAAACCTAAAACTTGAAAATGTTCGTTTGTTCTCTCATCCAAGAAATTCAGTTTATTATGGATTGATGCTGTTGATATCAGCTCTACAAAGCCCACTCTTTCTGCAGGGGGAAAATAACTTTATGTTTCTCGGCTCTGGAGCCCACCATAATTCTTACCAACCTTGAGTCACAAGGGGACAGGAAAAGAGAATGAACTTGGAAATGGTGTTTCACAATGGGCAGAGAACTGGGAGTTAGGAGACCCAGAGTCTGTTTTTGGCTCTTTTTTTTTTTTTAAGATTTTTATTTATTTATTAGCAAGAGAGCATTAGTGGGAGGGGCAGAGGAAGAGGGAGAAGCAGACTCCCCACTGAGCATGGAACGTGACACGGAGCTCGATCCCAGGACCCTGGGATCATGACCTGAGCCAAAGGCAGACACTTAACTGAGCCACCAAGGCGCCCCTATTTTTGGCTTTTTCTTATAAGCAATCTCTAAGTTAGACTCAGAGTTGAAATCCTAAAAGCTAACACACACACACATGCATGCATGCATTCATGACAGAAATCAAGTATGACTTTGACAGCTCTCCCAACCTCTTTGGCCTCTTCTTTTTTTTTTTTTTTTTTTTAAAGATTTTATTTATTTATTTGAGAGAGAGAGAGAGAGCACATGGAAGGGGGAAGGGTCAGAGGGAGAAGCAGACTCTCTGCTGAGCAGGGAGCCTGATGCAGGACTCGATCCTGGGACTCCAGGATCATGACCTGAGCCGAAGGCAGTCGCTTAACCAACTGAGCCACCCAGGTGCCCTCTTTTTTTTTTTTTTAAAGGTTTTATTCATTTATTTGAGAGAGAATGAGATAGAAAGAGCATGAGAGGGGGGAGGGTCAGCGGGAGAAGCAGACTCCCTGCCGAGCAGGGAGCCCGATGCAGGACTCGATCCCGGGACTCCAGGATCATGACCTGAGCCGAAGGCAGTCGCTTAACCAACTGAGCCACCCAGGCGCCCTCTTTGGCCTCTTCTGTGAGGATCACTGCGAAGTAATCTAAGAATGTAGCATTAAAGAACTAAACTATAAAAATCCATTCATTAGAATACCATGAAGCCTTAAATTGTAAAGGCATAAAGATATTAAAAGATGTTTAAAAATTTTAAGTGAAAAGGCTAAAAATCCCATTTTTGGTATTAAAAAAATGGATGGATGGATCTATACGAATATGTTAACTGTAGTTATCCCTCAATGGCAGAATTGTAGGCTATTTTTATGTTTTCTCTAATGATTATCCCGTACTTTTGTAAGGGAAGAAGTCCTCAGTGTTCCAAATGTAAAGTATTCTTAGAATTTATTAAATTTTTTTTTTTTTTAACTCAATCTCTTTTTTTGGTGTAGGCCATTGCTTTTCAGTGCCCCTTGAGTAAGGGCGAAGAGCGTTAGATGCTTGATCTTTGTACTTTTTCTGAATTTTGTGTTCACCAGCATGATGTATTTTGCTGGTGAGACATTCTTTCCATTCTTTGCAGGTTGTTGATAAACTACAGGGAGGGAAAAAAAGCATTTCAGAATCTTGGTCTGAACTCCCATATGGATTTTTCAAAATGCTTATTTTAAACCGCCAGTTCTCAAAGTTTTAAAATTCTCCTAAGAATGTATTTTTTTTTTTTTTTTAAGATTTTACTGATTTATTTGTCAGAAAGAGAGAGAGGGAACAAGCAGGGGGGAGCGGCAGGCAGAGGGAGAAACAGACTCCCCGCTGAGCAAGGAGCCCAATGCGGGACTTGATCCCAGGACCCTGAGATCATGACCTGAGCTAAAGGCAGACACTTAGCCTACTGAGCCACGCAGGCATCCCTCCTAAGAATGTATTCTTTTATCATTTTACTTAACATTTTAAAACAGTTTTATTTTAACATTTTAAAAATGTTAACATTTTAAAAACAGGTTAATTGGTTTTGTCTAAGATGAAGGTAATAACCCACTGATACCCTGCTAGCATAGAGCTTTGTAAGTGTAAAATGTACAGAACTTTGTATTAAAACATTTGAAGGAGAGTCAAATGTCTATTTACACACTTCTAATTGAGAACTAAATAGACAAAGGGAAATTCCGCACCGTGGATGGCTAAGCAGTCAGAAGCTATGCCTTCATAACTGCTTAATGCAGCCTTGAATCCGGGTTTGGCCAAGAAAATCTGAAGTGACTCTCTGCCCATAAATTTTGCTTCCCTTCATAGCGGTATGCTTCAGAGAGACTTAGATTTTGTTTTCAGATATGTTTATGTAAAGTTAGTATGGTATGATTCTTTCTAAGCTTGTGTTTACTGAGTGTTTATTAAATGTTTCAGCACAAACTATCTGATAATTTTCACTGTAGCAGAGCTACATGTTAAGGATGTGACGTCATACTGACTCCAACTTGAATCCCAGTTTTCCCAGCTGAAGGGCTATGCTGTGTGACCTGGGACAAATCATTAGATTGCTCTTAGCTTTGATTTTTCTCAGCTGTGAAATGGATAATATCAACAAATTTGTTGGAGTTATTGAGGCCCATTATGCTTAAGGCACTTATTCCAGTGCTTGGCATGTCATCAACAGTTTCAATAAATGATAACTTGCACTATTTTTTTCTAAATGTTACAAAACAGTAATCTCTGTTTCCTAGATTCTGAAGATGCTCAACAGCAACACTGAGAGCCCTTATTTGATATGGAACAATTCTACAAGAGCAGAACTACTTGAGTTTCTTGAATCCCAACAAGAAAACATGATTAAAAAAGTATGTTATTGTTTCATAAACTTCTGGGGTGACTTAGTCTCAAAAAAATATTCTCTGGGAACATAACTCAGTAGTGACAAGACAGTTTCTCCATTTGGTGTTAATCAGGCCTACAAGTTTTGTTTCTCCATTTGGTGTTAATCTGGCCTACAGGTTTTTCCACCTAATGTGAGGCCCATGTAAGGAAGAGCATTCTTGTACTTAATGATACATTCGTGATTGTTGTTGTCCTGTTTACGTGTAGCTGTTCCCCATTTTAATGAATTTTTCTCTACAAAAGCACTCTTGTAATTGTTCTCTTCAGCCTCTTTTCCCAGTACATCGAAGTTGCTTTCTGGTATCAGAATCGAACAGTTTCTCCTGTCTTGCCACTTCCTAGTGGAGAATCTATGAAGCTATGAAAAAAAAAACAAGACAGTACTGTGGCCAATAAGGATAAGGCCTGCATAATCCATACAGTAGATGGTTGAGACTTGATGGTTTAGCAGACAGTTAACGTTTATGGGCTTAGAACTTATAACAATAAACACCACTGTTATGTCCTGAATTATTCAACATTTTTTTCTTTTTAACTCATTTGATGATAGTCACTCAGAACTCTGTATAGATTGAGAATTGCAGAGCTGGGGAGAACAGGTCTCACATTTTTATACATCTGTTCTTTTACCAGAAGAAACATAATAGCATCTTTAACACTTTACAATTTATTGTATACTTTTCTGTATCATTTCAGTCCAACTTAAATTCTGTGTAATTTCAACCTAAATCTTCATTGGTACTGTTTTTTTCCCATTCCTCTTCTTTTTCCTTTTCCTCAAATGGAAACTCTTCCTGGTTTGGCAACCTCTGTAATATTACCATGTCTTTTTTTTTTTTTCCTTCAGAGACTCCATTTTCTAGCACTTTGATTCAGTGTATTACTTTTTAAAGGTCAGTCCAGATGTGTTCATTTCTTAGCTCCATCACCCCAGAGCTGACTAGGCCAAATGTCTGCTGAGTGGAGTGAGAAGAACCAAGTGTCATACTTGCTTTATAAACATTAGCTCTAAGACACTTCATTGGATGACCTCTGTGATCTTTTGAAATCTTAAAATGAGGTATAATATTAACCTTTGGACTAAAAATAACTCCATGCCTATTGCAGAGTTCATATTATTAGTTGTAAGCATTAATACAGCATTGAGTATGATGTGCGTCCCACCACAGTTTTCCTCTAGATAAGAAATGGAACTTCCAGGCTATTTATCTGTTAAGTTATTAAATTGAATATGGTTAGATTTATAAACCAGACACTGATGATTCTGATTTACATCTAACAGTCTATTTTCTTTTTTAAAAAGGGTGATTGTGACAAAACTTACGGATCAGAATTTGTCTATAGCGATCATGCCAAAGAACTTATTGTAGGGGAAATTTTTGTTAGGGTCTATAATGAAGTCCCTACTTTCCAATTGGAGGTAAGCTCTCTACTTTTAGTTTTGTCTGATACCTTCAGTCATTTGTTATTGAAAGCTACTAGTTTATTCACACTGAAGAAGTTGAAATAATGTGTGTTCTTTGCCAAATGCTTTATACTAACCTGGGTATACCTGGGGTTTACCATTGGTAATTTATAAGCCTTTTTATTTTGCATGTTGAAGAATTTAGTTTTGTGGATTCATGAAAATAAGTTATTCCTTACCCAACTATTTTTTATATTTTATGCATAATGCTACCTGTTGTCATGTGCATATGCCTTCAACTTGTCTCTCCTGGAAGGGCAAGGTCATTTACACATTCATTCCATCATGTACAATATCAGACCACCAGACAGAAGTACTTCTCTGGCCAATTATTAGAGGAAAATAAGAAAATACCAGTGGAAAACAAAGAGATTTTTTAGAAAATGAGGTCAAACCATGTCGTTTCTTGTGATGATCCCTAATCACTTTCAGAAGCAAAAGAGGAGCTTCTTTGTCTTCTAGAGCTTGGTGATCATGTAGGAATTTTTTGTTGTAGTTTTTTTTTTTTTTTGGAGGGAGTGGCAAGGAGGATTTGGTGGTTGCTTGGTTTGTAAAGAGGGAAGAAGTGAGGCTTTTGTTTTTGTTGTTGTTTCTTAAGGATTTTATTTATTTGAGAGAGAGAGAGAAAGCACGAGCAGGGTGTCGGGGCAGGCAGAGGGAGAAGCAGACTCCCCACTGAGCAGGGAGCCCGATGTGGGGCTCGATCCCAGGACCCTGGGATCATGACCTGAGCCGAAGGCAGATGCTTAACCAAATGAGCCAACCAGGTGCCCCAGCGAGGCTTTGTTTTAAAGTTTGCACTTGGGAAAAAAGGAATCTACTAAACCATAATGTATATTATGTATCACAGAATAATATTGTATAAATAGCTGTTAAGCAGGATGAATTCATTGATTTGTGAAGTCTCTTTGAAAACTGTCCTTCGAATTTATATTCTAAATATATATTTTTTAAAATATAACCAAATTGTAGAAGTTACATATGGTACTATCAATTACTTTGATTTGTAAAAGGGAGAGATATACTAATTCAGAATTGATATGCTAAGGTCCTGGTGGGAGTATATCAGATCTCTAATGTTTTGGGACAAAAAAAGTTGAGAAATGCTTTCTAATGCAACTGAGTTTCCGCCCCCAAATCCATAGGTGTTCATGTATATGTATAATTTTTTTTTTTTTAAGATTTTATTTATTTATTTGAGAGAGAGAATGAGAGAGAGAGAGCACATGAGAAGGGGGAGGGTAAGAGGGAGAAGCAGACTCCCCGCCGAGCAGGGAGCCCGATGCGGGACTCGATCCTGGGACTCCAGGATCATGACCTGAGCTGAAGGCAGTCGCTTAACCAACTGAGCCACCCAGGCACCCCATGTATATGTATAATTTAATCATTCCATACCTTGAAGTTTTTTGGGGGGAAGGGGATGGTTGTTGCTCTGGAGTCTTATAGTTACTTCTGAGGGCACACATGTTTGTAAATATTTCTCCACTTAGGTTCCAAAAGCATTTGCTGCAAGTCTTTTGGATTATATAGGCTCCCAAGCCCAGTACCTCCACACATTCATGGCTATCACACATGCTGCAAAAGTGGAGTCAGAGCAACATGGAGACCGCTTGCCAAGAGTGGAAATGGCTTTGGAGGCTCTGAGAAATGTCATAAAATACAATCCAGGTGTGTGGATTTGATCACTACCCTTAATCAATAAGATCCTTACAATAATTCCAATTCTCAATTTTATCAGAGAGACTCAAAGAAAATAGTATAACGTAACAAGAATTGAGCTCTTAATTTTTTACCTATAAAAAGAGTAGGGTGGAAGGAGGAGAGAGGTCAAGGCATCATGTTTAGAATTCATATCTCTAAGAGAAAATGAGTCTCAATGAGTTGAAAAGACAGAATAACTTGATAGTGTAAAATTTCACATTGATGACATAAGTTGACATATAAGTGCTTAAGTTAGGTTGATTTATTAGGTGATCTAATTTGTCTCTTCTGGTATCTAACACAGTGCTGTGTACATATGGGCACTTATATTTTTGAGAAACTGCAGGTTTTGGTGTATAAAAATTGAAATAAAGTGTGAGTTTTCATTCTTAAACAGCCTTAAGAGGACATTTCCAAAAATGTTAACCACTCTTGCCTGACAGCAGGGAGATGCATGAGTGAAAATTTGAAAGCTTCTTCTAATTCTAACTTTGATAACAAATATGGAGTATAAAAAACCTAAAACAATACAAATTCGGTTAAGTAACTTGAAGACCCCAAATCCTTTTTATTGACATTTATCATTAACTTTCAGGTACTCTTTTGCTCTTTTCTGTATATATTCAGTGCTATAGTGGTTTGAAAATAAATTTAAAAGCAATCTATTTATAGGATATTTTCAGACTCCTTTGAGGAGTCTTAGTGAATTATCTTCTGAAGCCTCAAAAAATTACAGATTACACTGTGTGTGTTACTACCATGTTGTAAAAGGAAAAATACACAGAACAGAGTCTTAATGTTTAATATTTTTATTCTATTAACAGAATGGTAGGAAATATATGGGATTGGGTTTTGAGGTGGGTAGGAATGGAAATACTATTCAGTTTTATGTATTTTCACAAGGAGTCCTTTGTATATCCGTACAGTTGTTTGTAATGTAGTCCTCAAGTGGCAGAGTTCTAATTCAGTCTAAATTAAAAGCAAATGATGTCACACTCTCCCAAAATGTAATTAGGCTGAGGGGGGTAGCTCTAAGGTCTAGAGTAAAGAGTAGAATTACTACCTTGTACCCTTATTTTTTAAGTTGCATTTGGATTATGTATTTGGTATATTTCTTGTTTTTAGCCTGAGGGCTAGGGGTATGGATGGAAATGAAAACGAAACAAAGAAATTCTATCTTGCTTTTTGTCTGTTAAGATTTACTGCTGCTTAGGAGGTACTCCATTTATTTCATGTCACAAATGTTGAGAAAGGGTTTAACAGAGACTTATAATTGACAGTAAACAACAGAGTAGATCAGTTTTCTGAAGGTCTGTACTTTAGAACATCTCTTAGGAATAAAAGATAAACCTTTTATTCTTATTCCCTAGGCTCTGAAAGCGAATGCATTGGGCACTTTAAGTTAATATTTTCTCTTCTCCGAGTCCATGGAGCGGGTCAAGTGCAGCAATTGGCTTTAGAGGTAGAGGAATTTTATATTAAAGTATGCTGTCTTTACTCCTATATGTGGTTTAGGCCTTGATTAACTACCATCTGGGGTTGAATGAAAGTATGCATGTATTTTCTTTTTTTTCCTTCATTTTGTCTATTAAGCCAAGTAAATATGTTCTTAAAATTTAAATTAGTATACTCATTTTGAGGAGCAAACATGACACAGTGTTGTTCCAAGTGGTTCCCTGTGTGGTCGTTGTGTGTCATGCATCAGAACTTGGGGTGCATTGTGTAATGTCCTGCAGTGTGGGTGAAGGGGGTGCTTTACTGGGGAAGCTTGGCAGCCAGAGAGGACAAGAAGAGGGGTAGGAGTTCCCTGATCTCACAGTCCCCAGAGACCAGGGCATACTGCTGGCCACAGACTGTAGGTTTGTGTTTAGAGGACAACCTACCCCCTTCCCTTCAGTGAGGGTTACAGACAGACAACTGGGCTGTTATGCTGTTTACGGGAGCTAAGAAAGAAAGCCAGCTGCCCAGAACCTTCGGGCTTTAGAGGTCCAAGAGAAGTTGGAAGTCCCTTTTTTAGGAGAATGAAACCCCTGGTCCCATGGGAAGCTGGGTACTGCCTTTTCCTCTGGGAGAAGCAGGAGGTCCCTGGCTACAGGGGTCTCCTTGTCTAGGCAACCCAGAGTAAGCTCCCAGGATCATTTTTCAGATGATCCTGCTAATTTTTTTTTTTTTTTTTAAGATTTTATTTATTTATTTGAGAGAGAGAAAGCATGGGGGAGAGAGAGAGAGCACACAAGCAGGGGAGCGGGAGAGGGAGAAGCAGGCTTCCCACTGAGCAGGGAGCCTGATGCGGGGCTCGATCCCAGGACCCTGGGATCATGGCCCGAGCTGAAGGCAGTCACTTAACCAACTGAGCCACCCAGGCGCCCCTATCCTGCTAATTGTAACATACACAATTTATTGTAAAGAACACCAAATTAAACGCTGCAGTAACACGTTTATGAGCAGTTTATGAATTAGTTGAGTAATATGTTCTTAGGTTGCGTTTTGGTTTAAAAGATTGCATGGAGCACTGGGTGTTATACACAAACAATGAATCATGGAACACTACATCAAAAACTAATGATGTAATGTATGATGATTAACATAACAATAAAAAATTAAAAATATATTTTTAATAAAGTAATACAAGTTAGATTGGTCAAAAAGCTTAACAAGCATGTTCTTTTAATTGAAAAGCATTTCTCTACTTAATTTCTCCACGTACCTTATAACTTTGTAAATGAACGTTATTAAATCTAACGTGTTGGTTTGAGATGCTGACCATGTGGTTCAAGTTAAGTGACATTGATCTTTAGATGTATACTATAAAAGTTAGACTTGAGAGGTCATCCTCTTTGAAAGAAAAACATGCCTGTTTCTTTATAATAGATAAACTAAATCTGTTGTGCTGGGCACTGAAGACATTTACTCTCTCCCTCTAAAAGCAAAAGTAAAGTCCCAGTAGTGAGGATCATTATCTTCCTAACCACCCCCCACCCCAGTTCTGTGATTGGAATACATAGTTAGGGAGCATGAACCAGTATAGGATTGAAGGATTCCTAATAACCTCGACATTGTGACTTATTTCTAAAATATTTTTTAGATTATTACATTTAGTTCTTATCTCTAAATTGACAGGAAGCTAATATATATAATATGTACATGAGCATTAACATTTTTAATTATTTTTATTATTTCACAAAAGATCAAAGTAATAAGGCCCTATCTTTTAAAATTAAACTCTTAAAAATTATTTTGTCCTCCAAACATTTTTTTTCACTTTTGTGAAGCCTCAAATTTATTTAGGTCTGACTAACTGGACTTAATTTTATTTAGGTCCAAAATTATTTCCCAAACTCTTAAAATCCTGTTGATTTAATTTTCAGGTTGTGAATATAGTGACATCTAACCAGGATTGTGTCAACAATATTGCTGAATCAATGGTTTTGTCCAATTTATTGGCTCTTCTACATTCATTACCATCAAGTATGTATATTTCATGAATGGAATTTTGGAAACCATAGCATGGCCAACCTATAGAGGGAGCAGTTACATAGCGAACAGAAGACCTCTGATAAAACATGATATCCGTATTTACTTTGGAATCTTTTAAGTGGTATTCTTTATATTAAAGTTGCCTTCCTAATTATGTTTTACATCAGTCAGTAACACTATTTTGTATTTCCCATTTCAAAAGTTGAAAGAGGTAAGAGAGGTCCAAAAGCAAAGGAAAATAACCTAGGTTTTTCCATTTTCTGAGTATGGTATGCACATGAGTAATTGAGAATTGACCCATGGTTTATAAAGAAACATAACTGGTCTTGGATGACAGGAAAAAATGCTTAAAATAAAAATTACCTTGTTTTCAACTTAGAATTCAATCCTGCATTATTTGTCCTTTACTGATTTGATGCAGATAGAGATTATTACCACCAAGGTGAGATCAGTTTTTAAAAATATACCTATCTTATTTCTTGAATATAGCCTGCGCTGATATAGACTCCTTTTAAACTGTGCAATTGTCTAACGTAGTAAGTAGTGTGTATTTGTGCTACAATCAACCTTGAGATTGCTTTTCAAGGGCAATTGCAGTATAGCTCCAACTTCACCACTGCCTATCAGAATACATTATTCATTTGGCTCTGGAAGCCGTGTTGCTCTTGACTCACACCTATCTACCTCCTTGAGAACAAGAACCTGTCTCTTTCATTTTATGCCTCAGTGCCTTGCACGCAAGTAGTGCAAGTTCAGTGACTTGAAGGGAGTTGAATTTCCATTGAATAATTTTGTTTTCTTTAATAAATGACATTTGAAACAGTTCTCTAAAATGACAGCTTTTGAAAAGTCATTTGCAGATTATTTGTGTCATACTTACAGCCTTAGTTGGTTTTTCTTTTTTATTGGTTTTCAGTAGCTTTGTGAGGCTTCAAACAATGCAAAATTACACTGACTAATGAAGTAAAGAATGTTACAAAAATCATAGTTTGAAAATTATAGTCCAGTCACTATTTTAATCTTATAGGTTAAATAGCTGACATCTAGCTATCTCAGCCTACTCTGCTGTCATTTATATTTTAGACTAAATTATCTCTCTTCCACTATTTGCTAAGGGATATTAAACACATAAAATATTTAACCTTCCTGTACCCCCTCCAAAGACTTGTTGTTTTCCTTTGAAACTATGTTTAAACAGTGGTGCATTTTCAGTAAAGTATTGTTGCTTCTCTTGGGAACCTCCTTTTGAATGTGTGTTTTGCTGTATGTGAATGGAGCCCAGCCCAGGGACCTGCCTTTGTTGTTGCTTCAGCATCAGCCTAATATTTGGCAGCCTCCACCCTCTTTGCCAGTTCTTACCCCTTTGGTCACCTGTCTGTCATTGCTCGTTGACTCTGGAGGAGTAAAGTCCAATAGCTGAGTATACTTTGATGGCAAGGGATGAGAGGTGTGTAGGCTTTGTCCAGAAGGGTACTGTCATGTCTTAGATTGGAGCACTGTCTTACAACTGCTGCTTCCTACTCACTTCTCTAAGGCCGTAGCACCAGATAAAAATCTTTGATGCCTGACCAGTGTCTTCAGGGTGGTTCCAGGAGGTGAGAAGATGTTGCCTGTGTAGTGAACAATAAGGTAGAAAGACAATGTGGCACAGTGGTTACGAGTGTGAAGTTTGGAGTCAGAAAGACCTCTGTGTAAAACCTAGCTATACCACTCACTAGCTATGATACCATGGGCTGGTTAAACTGGGCCTCATCTTCTTCATTCCTAATAAGGCCATGATAATACCTGTCACTGGTTATTGTGAAGAGATAAGTATGATACCCTCTGTAGAACACCTAGGTCAGTGCCAGGCACAGAGCTGATGCCCAGTAAATGTCAGCTAATGTGTTGATGATGCATTCCTTGAAATATCTTTTACCCTGCAGGTCGCCAGCTTGTTTTAGAAACTCTTTATGCTTTGACATCAAGCACAAAAATAATCAAAGAAGCAATGGCAAAAGGTAACGTATAGAGTGCTTTCTCATCCAGTCATGCTCAAAGTAAGTGAAGCTTATTTTGAACTGTTTTGTGTAGTCTGCTAAACTAGAAAAAGGCTTTGTAAGGCTTATAATTAAAACAAACAAACAAACTGCATTAAGTTGACATAAAGTTGAAA
Organism: Leptonychotes weddellii; assembly: GCF_054177405.1. Lineage (NCBI taxonomy): Eukaryota > Metazoa > Chordata > Mammalia > Carnivora > Phocidae > Leptonychotes > Leptonychotes weddellii. The sequence goes on from NC_138369.1 coordinate 76,802,873, forward strand.
ATGAATTCAGCTGATCAGAAAAGTCATAGATTCTTTATAGTATAAGTGCTAATTCTTTTTTTCCTTCATAGGAGCTTTGATTTACTTACTAGATATGTTCTGCAATTCAACACATCCACAGGTTCGAGCCCAAACAGCGGAACTTTTTGCTAAAATGACCGCAGACAAACTAATAGGTCCAAAGGTGAGCACAAAATAGGTCCTTAGAAAGAAATTATTTAAGCTCTGTTACTTTGATATTGATTTCATGAAGTTTACCAAAGTCTGATGGTGAGGATAAGGACATGATTTGATGTGAAAGTTGGAAGATTGACGTACTTGAAATTGTTGCTCTATATTACTACTTTGAGAAAAATTATAGTTGGAGAAGCCTGTATTGGAATTGAGAAGTCTTAAGACGGTGTTTGGATTATGGTGTTAAACTGTTTACCTTCCTTGAAGAAAGAACAAAAGTATGTGTTAAGTTTTGACAGAAGATAATTAGGTTAGACTTTGACACTGTGAGGATTGGCCCGTGGAAGCAGCTAGTGAAGGGGAGATGGTGATCTGTGTTCTTACGCACCCCACGCCTTTGTTAGTAAGGATACACCACTTTGGGAAGTAAGTCCACACAGGCACGTGAGTGTAACAGCCTCTCCATTCCGCAAGGAGATCTTTCGTCCAGAATCTGGAGATGACCAGATGCTCTTTGGAAACATAGTCCCGTTTGTAGACCAGGAACGTGTTAAAACAGTACTTCTAAGTAGAATTCCATCCAGACACAGGTGTAGTCAGTCTCCTATTATTAACTCAGTTTCAGCAGAAGTAGTGCTCACTGAAGCATTCATTGTGCTAGCGCTTGAAGCAGCACCTCAGAGAAATGTGTCAGGACTCAGAGGCTTCCCGAGCCCCCACTTCCAGAGTCGATTTTACATCAGTAAAACAATCTGGAGGGGTGCCTGGGTGGCTCAGTCGTTAAGTGTCTGCCTTAGGCTCAGGTCATGATCCCAGGGTCCTGGGATTAGACCCCGCATTGGGCTCCCTGCTCTGCGGGAAGCCTGCTTCTCCCTCTCGCACTCCCCCTGCTTGTGTTCCCTCTCTCGCTGTCTCTCTCTCTCTGTCAAGTAAGTAAATAAAATCTTTAATTGAAAAAACAAAAAAAAACAATCTGGATTTAGGTTTTTTTCCTTGTCTCATCTCTAGATCTGGATATTGAGAATGTGACATAGGCCCTGAAACAATTTTACTTTGGGAATAAAGTTAACAGTCTGTCATCACAAGGGTTGATGAGGGAGAGTACATTTGAATGTCTGTAGAAAGGGTCCATAAAAGTATGAATATTGATATTTAATATTGAGTTCTCTTAAAGCTAGAGTTGGGTACCCATAGTTGTAATATTCAATATTACATGATTTAGATAATGTTTTAGCTGTTTAAACATGTACTGGAGTTGACTTCGAGCTCTTTAGTAATTTTTGTCCTTCAAAATACATGAGGGACAAATTTTATCAAGGTGACTATATTTACAGTTAAATTATTTGTATAAGAACAGCACAAGTACTGGCTCCTTTATTGAATGGTTTGCAGGAAGATATTTTAGAACTGGGATCAGTAAACTTTTTTTCCCTTTTTTGATAACAGCTTTATTGAGATATAATTGACATAGCATACAGTTCACACATGTAAAGTGAACAATTCATTGGTTTTATTATATCCAAAGGTTGGGTAACCACTGTCAGTTTTCATCAATCCAGGGAAAAAAACTGTTCCCTTTAGAGGTCACTCCCTATTCCCCTCTTCTAGCACCTGGCAGCCACTAACTTACATTCTAGATTTGTCTTTTCTGGGCAGTTCATATGAATGAAATCATACAATATGTGTTCTCTGTGACTGGGTTCTGTCACTTAGCATGTTTTCAAGGTTATTCCATACTGTTGCGGGGCGCCTGGGTGGCTCAGTCGTTAAGCGTCTGCCTTCGGCTCGGGTCATGATCCCGGGGTCCTGGGATCGAGTCCCGCATCGGGCTCCCTGCTCTGCGGGAAGCCTGCTTCTCCCTCTCCCACTCCCCCTGCTTGTGCTCCTGCTCTCGCTATCTCTCTGTCAAATAAATATTAATAAAAAAAAGTTATTCCATACTGTTGCAAGTATCAATACTTCATTCTTTTTTTTTTTTTTTATTTTAAAAGATTTTATTTATTTATTTGAGACAGAGAGAATGAGAGAGACAGAGAGCACATGAGAGAGGGGAGGGTCAGAGGGAGAAGCAGGCTCCCTGCTGAGCAGGGAGCCCGATGCGGGACTCGATCCAGGGACTCCAGGATCATGACCTGAGCCGAAGGCAGTCGCTTAACCAACTGAGCCACCCAGGCGCCCCAATACTTGATTCTTTTTATTGCCAAATAATATTCCCTTGTATAGATACACTGCATTTGCTTTTCCATTTATCAGTTGATGGGCATGGGACTTGTTCCTACTTTTTGGCTGTTCTGAATAGTGCAGCTGTGAACATTTGTGTATAAGTTTTCATGTGGATATGTCTTTTATTTCTGTGAGAGTAGAATTTCTGGATCAGAGGGTACTATTTAACGTTTTGAGGAATTGTCATACTGTTTTCCAAAATGGCTGCACCATTTTACAATCCCACCAGCAGTTTCTGAGGATTCTAATTTCTCCACAGCCTCTCTAACACTTGTTATTAGATAATCTATTTTGATTATAGCCATCCTAGTGGGTGTGAAATGGTATCTCATGGTTTTGATTTGCATTTCCTTGGTGACTAATGATGTTGAGTATCTATTCATATGCTTATTGGCCATTTGTACATTTTCTAAAAGAAAAATGTGTATTTGCATCTTTTTCTTATTCTTTAATTGGGTTATCTTTTTACTATTGAGTTGTAATTGTTTGGATACCAGTCCCTTATCCAATACATGATTTGTAAATATTTTCTCTCATTCTATGAATGTCATTCTATTTTTTTTATGGTGTCTTTTGAAGCACAAATTTTTTTTTTTTTAAAGATTTATTTATTTGTGAGAGGGAGCGTGAGGGGGAGGGGCAGAGGGAGAGAGAGAGAGAGAAACCCCCAGCAGGCTCTTAACCCAACATGGAGCCTGACACAGGGTTCGATCTCATGACTCTGAGATCACAACCTGAGCCGAAACCAAGAGTCAGACGCTTAACTGACTGTGCCACCCAGGTGCCCCATTGTACAAAATTTTTAAATTTTGATGAAGCTCAGTCTGGTTTTTTTGTTGCTGTTGTAGCTTGTGCTTTTTATCTCATATCTAAAAACCACTGCCTAATCCGAGGTTACAAAGAGCTATGCCTATGTGTCCTTCTACTAGAGTTTTATAGTTTTAGCTCTGGGATTTACATCCTAGATCCATTTGAGTTAATTTTCATACATGATGTGACATGGGGGTGGGACCAGTAAACTTTTTCTATAAAGGAAAAAATATAGTAAATATTTTATCCTTTTTGGGTCATCTGATTTTTTTCACAAATACTCAGCTCTGCCATCATAACAGGAAAGCAGCCGTAGATAGTAACTGCGTAAATGGTCATGGCAGTGTTTCCGTAAAACTTTGTATACAAAAACAGGTGGCAGGCCAAGTTTGGCTCCTGGTGTACCAACTCCTGTTCTTGAATAACTGAGTAGCCTGGACATAACTCTGAAGAATTTGCATTATATAAATTGTTTTACTTAAATATTTAATGATATTAGTGAGTGATCACTTCCTGTTTGAATTCTCTCATGACCAAGAAAAGTTAAATACTTCCTATTTTGTGAATGCTGTCTATTACGTAACTGACGTAACTTCCTTTAGTTCATTGGCTGCTCAGGAAGTTCAGAACTAAATTTGTAGTATATCACCATCAATTATGTAAAGGTTTTGATGTTTCCTTTGTGTACTGACTTTATATTACTCTTCGTTCAAATAAGTTTTTGACTATCTGCTACATGCCAAGGGCTGAAAATACAAGCAATGAGTGAGAAAGACTAGGTCAGGGAAGCTTTCCAGAAGATAAGTCTGAGGGGCAACTGGGTGGCTCAGTCAGTTAAGCATCTGCCTTTGGCTCAAGTCATGATCTTGGGGTCCTAGGGTCAAGCCCCGCGTCGGGCTCCCTGCTCAGTGGGGAGTCTGCTTCTCCCTCTCCCTCCATCCTTCCCCCTTGCTTGTGTTCACTCTCTCTCTCTCTCTCTTTCAAATAAATAAAATCTTCAAAAAAAAAAAAAAAAAGTTTGAGTACAGGCTCAAGGGATATGAAGGAGAGAAAATCATGTGAAGACCTCAGGAGAAAACTTAACTTCCCAACCTTCATTTTCCCTTTGTCTTTAGGCCTCCAACTAATTTTCAGTGTGTGTGTGTGTGTGTGTTGGATGCATTATTTTTACTGCCCCCCCCCCTTTTGTTTTAAGTAATCTCTACACCCAGTATGGGGCTTGAACTCAAGACTACGAGAGCAAGAGTTGCATGTTCTATTGACTGAGCCAGCCAGGCACCCCTGTGTTACTTTTAAAGCTGCATTTTAAGTCCTTTTTGGAAAAAGGCACAGTATAATATAAAACACAGTATAGCAAAATAAATGCACTTGAAAGGCACAAAGGCACCTTGAGAAAAATTTGTTTGCAAGGGCAGGCGGCATGGGGGAGAGTTGGAGGTTCAGGCCAACCAAGGATATTCTGGGAAGAAGAAATAGTGTGTGCAAGGCATGATCTAGCAAGGTGCGCTCTGGACAGTATATGCATCAGCAATATTGAATTTCTTCAGGGGTCTTAAATTTGAAGAAGAGAGAAGAAATGAAACTGGATAGGTACGTAAGAGCGGGTCATATGAGTCTTGTTAAAGTTACCTTTGCATAAACCAAGGTTGAATCTCTTCTCCCACTCCAGGCGGTTTGGATAATAGTTAAGGCCCAAATCAGCCATACCACAAATACATCAATATTCCATCCTAGAGAAATACAAAGCTCACCAAACACTGAGCTGTCCAATAGGTCTTTTTTGTTTCTCAAACCCCCTCATATAGGTCCGCATTACATTAATGAAATTTCTGCCAAGCGTTTTTATGGATGCCATGAGAGACAACCCTGAAGCTGCTGTACATATTTTTGAAGGAACTCATGAAAATCCCGAGTTGATTTGGAATGATAGCTCCAGAGATAAAGTGTCTGCAACAGTTAGAGAAATGATGCTAGAGTAAGTAAAGCATTCGGGTAAATCACCAAAAAGGACAGATGTTTTCCACATCTTCCATCACCTCTCTAATATTTATTGTAAAGGTTAATGAAAGTGTATTTTGTGACTGATATTTGATATATTTCCCCCTCCTTTTTTTCCCCCCCAAGGCACTTTAAAAATCAGCAAGACAACCCTGATGTAAATTGGAAGGTAAAACATACTTTTATTCAGAGGAAGGAATTCTACATTTTACTGTATTTTTTGTTGATTTGTTGTTTTTTAATTCCTACTGAGTCGGTTTAATGACTATTAGATATTTCGTCATTAAGACATTTAAATATTCCCCTGGAAAACAAGGTTTTAAATTTAAAAATAGGGATATTCACTTTTTAAGTAACCAATCAAAGCACCTTTTTTGAATTTTATTAAGGGAAATAAAACTTATGGTAATTATAATTTGATTATATTAATAACCATTAATGGGATTTGCATTTTTTGTGTCACGTAGGACTAATGCCTAAGTGACTTGACTATGATTCTTTCTTTCTTTAAAGTTGCCTGACGATTTTGCTGTGGTGTTTGGAGAAGCAGAGGGTGAACTTGCTGTTGGAGGAGTTTTCTTGAGAATCTTTATTGCACAACCAGCATGGGTTCTAAGGAAGCCCAGAGAATTTCTTATTGCACTATTAGAAAAATTAACTGAGTTCCTGGAGAAGAACAATCCACACGTAAGCTTCAGCCAGCAGCAAAACATTTCAGATAGTTTGCTAAATATACTGATGGTGTTTCTGTTAAAACACCATCCTCATTGACCATACATTAAGAATTGGCTACCTCTTTCAATATAGCGGCCACATTTAAATTCAAATATACGTATACATCTTTTTGGGGGCATTTCGAAAGTGAAACTCGTTAGCAAAAGAGTTATTTCTGAACCAAAGTTGGAGATGTCTATTTACAGAACGCTATTTCTTAACAACTGCAGAGGCTCTAAAAGAAGGTTTTTGCCACCCCATTTCCAATGACTACATAATTTTAAGGAGAAACCTAAATGTTCAGTGTTCCTCTGGAAGTGTGTTCTTCACTCAGCTTTCCATATATGACTGGGATGACCCTCATGAAAAAAGTTGACAGGAGAGTAGTAACTATATGAGTGAACCTAGAACCTGTGTTCAAAGCCAAAAGCTACTAGGGAAGCAGGAGTGAGAAAGTAGCCTTGGTCTTCATTTGCTGAGTCAGAAATCATGGTAGTATATAAAGTTTTGTTATTTAAACCTTTAGATTAAAAATAATTGAGGTACGTGACTGTTGTTATATTAAACAGGCTGGCTATGGGGGAAGGTGATAAAGAGCCCAGGCTGTGTTATTAGATGGTCCGGGACCCCAGCACCAGCTCCAGTACTGACTAACTCTGTGACCTTGAGCACTACTTCGTGGCTCTGCCTCATTTATAGATAGATCACAGCTCCTGTCCCTAAGGCTGAGGTTTTAATGAGTTTTGATCTATAGAGGGTCCTTAGCATAATGTCTGGCACATGTCAGGTACCTAGAAATTACTGGTTACTATCATTAGCTTAGCAGAACTTCAGAAAAAAAATTATTAGTTTACCAGATACTTGCATATGTCACTTTCCCCCCGTCATGTTTTCTCTTTACTAGGATTTTTACTATATACATAGTTTCCTTAAAAAAAATGAAATGATCAAAAAGCAGAAACTTAGGGGGAAAAAAAACCCCACAATATTTCGTTATATCACCGTTCTTTGTGGGCTCATTCCAATTTCCATGTTCATTTAAGATGCTGTGGTTGTGTATGTCTGCATATAATGGTGTAAGTTACAGGTCTTTGCCATCCACAACAGAAAGTGCCTTATGGCAGCCAGACCTGTTCAGTAGGATTTTTAATAGAACTGGGAAACACATTTCATGATTTCTGCATTCTCTTGAACTAGTGATGTTCCCTGATACTCATATTTCTATAACATTGACTAAAACTTTCTAGTAGTATCTTTTGGGAGATGATCTCTTAAACCTGCAACAGAAATGAGATATGACATGGCCCAATGAAAGGCTGCTTAGATTAGCATATGACATTCTTAAAGTCCTTGGAATTCATGCCTTTTCTCAAGATGGGAAGTTTGTTGTTTTCTTAGGATTTGTGAATCAATTTTCAAAAATCAGTGCTTAGAATTTACAGATCTCTAGGATAGAATATCACATAATTTCCAAGGATGTTTAGGACTTACTTTGTCAGTATTTTATAGTTTGTTGGTTTGTTTTACACCCTCCAGGGAGAAACTCTGGAAACTTTGACAATGGCCACAGTATGTCTCTTTAATGCACAGCCTCAGCTGGCTGACCAGGTCCCACCATTGGGCCACCTCCCCAAAGTGATCCAAGCAATGAATCATAGGAACAATGCCATTCCTAAGAGTGCCATCCGCGTTATCCATGCCCTGTCTGAAAATGAGGTATTTATGAATGCATTTAGTAGCTTATAATTCTGGAATTTACTTATGCTCCCCTCTTCCTGATTAATGCACATTGCAGTATAAATCCCCTCCCTACCATGTGCCTTTCTGCATATGAACCAACAGTATTGTAACAACTCTTAAACTAGTTCAAATGGTATAATTAATAGGAGACTGAATTTGAATTCATTATTAAACTTGAGCTGAATGGAGGTTTTTCATATATTTTTTGTATTGTGCTAAATGAAATACTGCTGTTCTACAAATAACGTTCTTTTTTTTTGCGGGGGGGGGCCACTTAGCTATGTGTTCGAGCCATGGCATCTTTAGATACCATTGGCCCGCTGATGAATGGAATGAAAAAGCGACCAGATACTGTTGGTCTAGCCTGTGAAGCAATTAATCGAATGTTTCAGAAGGAGCAGAGTGAATTAGTGGCACAAGTAAGTGACTTTCTAGATTCAGTACTATTTTAGGAAAACAAACATGCCAAGTGAATAGACTTAGCACTGATTTGGTTTCTCTGACTTAAGTTTAATAGGGAGATAACTTGTGGGTTTGTGCATACATGATTTTATATTTTATACACACATACACAGGCACATACATATATATATGTGTATATGTTATATATACACACATATACGTACATTCATACACACACTGATAAAGGTGGACCAACTGTCAAAAATCTTACCAACTTCAGGGCGCCTGGGTGGCTCAGTCGGTTAAGCGTCCAACTCATGATTTTGGTTCAGGTCATTATCTCAGGGTGGTGAGATTGAGCCCCATGTCGGGCTTTGGGCTGAGTGTGGAGCCTGCTTGAGATCTCTCTCTCCCTCTCTTCCTCTGCCTCTCCCAGCCCTCTTGTTCCTGTGCTCTCTTTCAAAAAAAAAAAAAATAATAATTTCAAAAATGTTTAAATTTTAAATTTTGGTTTTCTGCTAAGCATTTATTCTTAGCTTGCTTTGTAAAATTTACTTCCTGCTCTTTGGAAAGACTCACTCTGTTTATTGATGCCTTCATTTCTTAAGTCATGTTTAAGAAATATGCCAAGATACTGTCTTTTTCAAAGAGACTACCCTCCCACCTAATGTAAATAGGACTTGGTGGATACCAATGTAGAGTAGACAGACCCTAAAGGAACAAAAACCATTGCAAAAGTGATCTTTCTAAAATACAACTCTTAAATATAACTGGGTCACTGTTCATCTTAAAAACTTTTCATTGGTTTCCCATTACCGCCAGATGACAAAGTGACAGTTGACATCCTTAGCCTCAGTACAAGGCCCTGCATCTTTATATCTGGCCCTCCAATTCTCCTGGCCCCTGTTCCTCTCCCATTCTCTATCCCCACCCACCACTTGCCCCTCTTTTAGGCAGGTTAGAAGTACTGGGTACCTCTCAAAGAAGTAACCGGATGCTCTGAAGTTCAAACTTAAAATTGGCTTGGAGGGGGTTGTACTACCGACTTGATGGTCCTGTGACCTCAGGCATGACACATAAACTTAACAACATTCAGATTCCTCATCTGTGGAATAGTTCTGATTCCTCACGGGGTTGTTAGGAGAATGGTATCTATAAAGGGAGGTACACTCACTAAATGTTAGTTACTTCCACCTCTTCCCTTTGAGCTTCAGGGTGGGTAGTGAAAATTGTGTGATACCTGAGTATTATCTAACTTTTATTAGGCTGATGGGAAATGTGTGGTGAATGCAAAGGTTGATGTTTTAAGAAGACATGAAAAAAAATATTAAGATACTTCAAATTTTGTGCCCATTTGTGTGGTTGTGATTAGAAGCAGCAGCCCAGTATAGTGGCTAAAGGTCATGTTCAGCACTTTGTGGGCCTACATACAGATTCCATCACTGTCTGTGACTATCAGGTTTTACTCTCTAGGTGATGATTTTTCCATCAGTAGTAACCATAGTGGCTGCGTCATTACATGTTGTGGGGATTAAGTAAAATAATCAGTCTGCAGCATTTAGAACAGTTGAACGGCATGGAATAAAATCCCATTAAGTAAGAGTGTCCTTATCATTAGATCTATAAAAGAAATCTTTATCTGCATTAAAATGAAAGAAAGGAGTTTGTCTTCTTCCAGGTATGGGTCTGGGGTGAAATTGTTTCTTCAGTGAATTTTTTTCAGCATATTTATATATGCTTAATATTTTCTTTTAGGCCCTGAAAGTAGATTTGGTCCCATACCTCTTAAAATTACTCGAAGGCATTGGCCTTGAAAATCTCGACAGCCCAGCAGCCACTAAGGCTCAGATTGTTAAAGCTCTCAAGGCCATGACTCGAAGCCTGCAGCATGGAGAACAGGTGAGTCTGCACAGGGGTGACTTCAGTTTGCTGGGTACAGTAGGGTAGTCGCCGAGCCAAGGGTCTTGGCCATGGATGATCATTGCACCTCTCCTCATAGACTCAAATAGTCACTTAGCGGGGGGGGGTCTTTTTTTGAATACTGATAGCATGTTGTACATTTCAAGAAGAAAAATGCTGGAATTCTTCAGCATAGAAGAATATTGAGCATTTAGTGCTGGTTAAGGTTAATGTTTAGTTCTAGGATTTATTGCTGGGTAGTGATAACCACATTCATTAATCCCATAATGCCATTTCCGAATGCCATTTTAGTTTTATCCTCTTTTTTTGTTAATACTGTGTCAGTCGCATGCATATGCTGACTTCCAGCTGGCCCAGTAATTTAATTTTCCTCTTTGGCTTCATTCTTATTGTTGCTTCTGAGGAGTTCCTCATTCAGTGTTATCATCCAGCATTATCTACTAATGCTCTCTTGCTCTGTTTTTTTTTTTTTAAATTCAGGTGAAATTTACACAACATGAGATTAACCATTTTAAAGTGAACAATTAGTGTTTTGCGTATTAACATTGTTGTGCCACCACCACCCTATCTAGTTCTAAAACATTTTATCACCCCAAAAGGAACCTCTATACCCATTAAGCAGTTCCTCCCCATTTCTCCCTCCCCCCAGCCTCTGGTGAGCACCACTTTGTTTCCTGTGAATTCACCTATTCTGGATATTTCGTATAAATGGAACCATATAGAATATGACCTTTTGTGTCTGGTGTCTGTCATTTAGCATGTTTTCAAGGTTCATCATGTTAATAGCATGTATCAATGCTTCATTCCTTTTTATGGCTGAAATATTCCTATATGTATATGCCACAATTCGTTTATCCATTCATCTGGTGATAGACATTTGGTGTTTTTTGTTTTTTGTTTTTAAGGATTTTATTTATTTGAGAGAGAGAATGAGATAGAGAGCATGAGGGGGGGAGGGTCAGAGAGAGAGGCAGACTCCCTGTTGAGCAGGGAGCCCGACGTGGGACTCAATCCCGGGACTCCAGGATCATGACCTGAGCCGAAGGCAGTCGCTTAACCAACTGAGCCACCCGGGCGCCCCGTTTTTTGTTTTTTTTTTTAAGATTTTATTTATTTGTCAGAAAGCGAGAACACAGGCAGGGGGGAACGGCAGGCAGAGGGAGAGGGAGAAGCAGGCTCCCTGCTGAGCAAGGAACCCGATGCGGGACTCGATCCCAGGACCCTGGGATCATGACCTGAGCTGAAGGCAGACGCTTAACCGACTGAGCCACCCAGGCGCCCCAAGACATTTGGACTGTTACTCCCTACTAATGTTCTTTCGTAGGTTTAAATTGTCTTTTAGTGATTCCACTGTGTTTGTGTAGAGTCTCACTAAAGAAACATTTGTTATGCCATTGTCCATTCTATCCGTATCACCATTTGAACATTTTAAAATAATATTAAAGAAGAGAGACCACATATCGTGCTGCAGTCATCAGCTATATGTTTAGAAGTATTTGGGTTTTTTTTTTCCCGTGGGCGTTCTGAACTTGCCAAGCAGAGGCACTCCTGTGTACCATGTACAGGCAGCTGTCTTACCCTCGACCTGCCTCAGGATTTCTGTTGATGAAATTAGCCAAGTAACCCTGACACCCATCTTCCAGTCTCAAGAGGAGGAAACAGGTGTGATAATTTTCAAAATAGCAGCTCCTCCACCACCTTCACAAGTAATTACTTCCAGTGGTGCCTCCAAGCTCAAGACAGGGAGTCTCTTGGACTCGCATGGCCCTGTGTGTATCTCTACTCTGTTGCCTGCCACCAAATTATCTGGTGCTGGCTGTCTCCCCCACTAGGACTAGACTATAAGCACTTCAGAGACAGGCTGTCTTTCTCCTCTTTGTGTCCATTGTGCCTCCACATAAGGAGGGAGGTACCCAATAAATATTTGATCTGAATGTTAATATGCAAAAGACAGCCTCTGAGTTTTTTAATATGTATCACACAGAAATATGTCCTTCATCTTAGTCCATTACACTCTACACACATATTTTATACTCCTATATATACATACATACATCACAGGTAGTATTTACCCATTTTACATGTGATACTCTGGTGCTTTCTGTATTAAACTGTTAATCTCAAGCATGCTGATCACAATCCTCTTAATCGATTTCATAAACTTCTAACAGGTCACAACCCATAATTTGAAAGACTGCTTTAAGTTTTAGTTTGAGTTTGTAGCATCTTCTCCCCAGACCCCTTCCTTGGGAATACTTCATGAGCTCATGACACACTCTCAGCCAGTTTTTAGTATCACAAGAAAGTCTTCGTGCCCAACTTAGAAACAAGCCAGTAAATTATAGGTTCAAATACCAGCGTCCAACTCTAGAGGGAAGATTGACTTCTTAGGAACTTCTTTGGGTCTGGTTTAAGGAGATGTGCCTCTTCCAGTACCTGGTATAGAGTGATGAATGCTAGGTCTCGCTCCATCTTTGGATCTTTCCTCAGCTGACCTTCCTTTTGTCTTGGAAGTTTGCTTTTTCTCTTTAGTTCTGTCTTCCAGTACCCAGTCCCTATTAATTAATTTGTGCTCAAAGAGTTTGCTTTACTTCCCTAGGTGAATGAAATCTTGTCTCGTTCTTCAGTCTGGAGTGCCTTCAAAGATCAGAAACATGATTTGTTTATTTCTGAGTCACAAACAGCAGGATACCTCACAGGTAAACCGCACCTAATTGGTTACTCTAAGACATAGGGCACAGCCACTTGAACCTTCCTTTTGTCCTGACTAGACTGAATGTAGCACTTAGAGTTTCTTCCTAGGCTGCTAGCCACCTGTCTTGGGGATGCTGCGGGTGTGCGGTGGACCTCTGGGGTTAGCCCTGGACAGATGTCAACTGCTGTTGTGTTGAATGTGTGCTGACTGAAACGTGGACCTTGGTCAGTTGTAACCCAATTAATTCATGGTGTCATAGGTTACATTTGGAGCATGATATTAAAATGTTTATCTTGAGCATGTAAAAAGTATAGAGAAATATCTACTCAGAAGTATCAGTATCAGAAACATGGTAGCATCGTTCCATTTCTGCCAGAGTAACAGTTTGAAACTCCAAATATGTACATTCATCTGTGAAATACTTTCCTTCTAAGTTTCTAGTGGTGATTCTGTAGTTTTACAAAATATTTACAGTTTGTCCTCTCAAGGGAAGAAATATGTGGGTACCATAAAGGAAAAGACATTTTATTGTGTAAGGATCAAAAGATCATAACATTTTTGAAGTTCAGGACATTTGTCCATTTGACACACTAATTGCATAACAGTTTTGGAATATTTGTTTTCATACTGGCTTCTATTTAAAAAGAAAATCGTACCATTTTATTGCTATATCTGAAGATGAAATATAGTCTCTGGTATAAAAGTTTTCAGTTAGAAATTAACCTTAAGAATAATAGGTGGTTTTTGCTATCTGCTTGTGTATAGTATGTATATATATATATATATAAAGTCAGCTCTGCATCCTCCTCTAACCAGAGAGGATGTGGGTAGACTGAGAGGAAAAAAAATAGTACCCACTGGTTTGCATGCCAGTGTAATTGTTTTAGTAATCCTGATCACTAGTATAGAAGTTTATAAATCAGGAAGACTAAATCTTGAGTATTTAAAAATGGCAACTTTAGAAAACATTTTGCTTGTTTTTAATTTTAGTCTCAATTGTGACACTACTGCTTTTTTCTTCACTATGACCACTTTCATTTGAATCCACTAAAATGTATAAGCAGAGCCCTAACATTTATAAACACACGGTGCTTTGATTGCCAGCCCTGGGTGTACATGAATGAAGAGCAGTGTCATAGGTCTCACTTCTAACTTTTCCGTTCCCTGTCCTGTGATTTCTATGGAGAGAAATACCGAGAAAATGGTCTTTGTTTATCTCCTATCTCTCTTTCAAATTTGAAGTAAAGTTGTAGCTTCTAAGTAAGAGTATGTTCTCTTAACAGGCACACTAAAAACTTTCTCTCTTTAGACTCTTCCCAGAAGTTTACATAATACCACCTCTTTGTGGCATTACATTCATTACTTTGTATCTAAGGATGTTGTGACTGGAAAATCTGCCTGATTTTTTTCCAGCTAAAAATAACTACTCATTTAAAGTTTGGCCCTGAAGATTAATAAGATGTAGATTATAAGCTTCCCTACAGGGAGACCTCTTTTTTTTTTTTTTAAGATTTTATTTATTTATTTGACAGAGAGGTAAAGAGCACAAGTAGGCAGAGCAGCAGGCAGACAGAGGGAGAGGGAGAAGCAGGCTCCCGGCTGAGCAGGGAGCCCCATGCGGCGCTCGATCCCAGGACCCTGGGATCGACCTGAGCCGAAGGCAGACAATTAACCGACTAAGCCACCCAGGCACCCTTGGGGAGACCTCTTCTAATTTGTTGTGATCTCCGTTGTGCTTGGTGTTCATTGACTTGACTTAATAGAGTAAAAGACTTGAGATGGTACTTGACTTACTAACAGGATGTGGGCCGAAAGGGTCTGCGGTTAGAATATGGAAGAGATAGGGATTTATCTTCAGGGACCTAGGTTTCCTTTAGAAATCTTTGGATCCTCACCCCATCAAATTTGCTAAAACTAGAGAAAAAAAGTACAGGGATTAAAAAGATTCCTATCTGTGCCTTTCCTTCTACTTGGATCCCTGGGGTGGCTTCTGAGTAAGGTGTGAGAAGAGCTATGATGAGCTGTAGGGAGGTAAGAGGGTTGGGGAGGAAGAAGAACTGGGGTCACAAATTTTTTCACATCCTCCTTTGGGCCCACTCAAGGGGCAGCAGGTTCTGTATAAAGCCGGTCAAAGGGGCAAAGGTATAAATCCCAACTCAGAGATGGACTGGTGTTACTGTGGCCATTCCAAAGGCCCTCCTGAAGCCTGCCATCCACACGGGACAGTCTGGAATAGCTCTGAACTGTGTTGGCCCCCAGATTGTCCCAGTTCTTAGCACATCACCAATCTGGGATATTCTTTTGGTGAGATGTTTGAAAAGAATTTTCCCATCAGTTCCAGACTTTTTTGAAAGGACTGTTTAAAGAGTCAGAGCACTACCACTTGAGTTGTTGTCTGCTCATTGTTTAGATTGCCAAATGTGATGAATGCTAGGTCTCACTCCCTTCCTGTGTTTGAGTTTTTCCGTGGGTGCTTTGTATTGTGTGTCATGTGTTTGCTAAAGGGACAAGTTCTTCTAATAATGGTAAAATCGCGTGTATAACTCCGTGGAATGTATACAGTGGTGTGTTGAGTTGGAACTTTAATCAATTAGGATTTACCCCACCCTACCCTCGGTCTTGAGAGGATTCTCATGGTGGCCAGCCCCTCTCTAATCAGTGTGCAAATGAAGTAAGGCACTATGAGAACACACTCCACTAGCCCTTTTTCTAAAATACCTGTGGGTGAGTTTGGCAAGTAAGTGGATTTTGCGTAGGAGATGGGAAAAGATAAATGAAAGTTAATGACTATTTCAAAGTAGGATAAGAAGAAAAAAAATCATTTATGAATGATTTTTCTTCACCCTGGCTGCTGAGCAGATACCATTCAGTCACACGCTCAGGATTGGGGTTATAAATAAAGTGTCCTAGGCAGGATTACTCATTGTTGATGAATTGAGATGAGACCGCCTGGTTCCATAGGCTCTCTAGCCTGGCATACTTGTTTTGTTTTATGATTAACACTTAATCTGAAAGTGTCTCTGAGATTTTACCCATGATGCAGAAAAGCTGTGGTTGCCTGTGGGCCCTGTTACTTAGCTGTTTATTAGGTTCTAGAAGAGCTGGGTACTGACAAGCTCAAGGCCCTATAAAAATAATTTGGTAGTGAAAATCCTCAATTTACCTCACTCATAAAATCAGAATAGGGAAGGAAGGAACAACAGGGAAAGGAAGAGAAGCAGACCAAGGTAAACATGCTTGTAGAAGTCGGAAATGAAGATGAAGAACTTTGTATACGTACACAAGACATGTACACACATACATTTATATTTAATTGGAATTGGAGACGAAGAGCTTTATACATACACACACCTGTATATATTTATATTATATTTAATTAGAGGCATGTGGAATAGTTCACTTGGCTTCCTAAGGTCATTAAAGGGAGAGAGGGTGCAGTTCTTGGGTCTCTCCTCAAACCAGTCTGTCCATTCTTTACAGAGTCGGGGCTTTTTTTTTTACCTTGTGTTTTTCTTTTTACACCTGTCCCAAGACTACACAGTGTGAGCGATGTTAGGAAAGATTCCCTAAGGTCGTCAGTTTATCATAGGTCACTGACTGCTAAGGCAGAGCTTCCTCCTTGTTATTTCCCTGCTGAGAAGCCCATGTTCATTTTTACCAAAGCCCATGCTCTTTCCACTACTCTGTAACTGCAGCCAGTTCTATTTTGTGGGATTCTTCGTTAATTGTCCATCTTTTCTCGTTCTTAAGTCTAGCAGCCTGGCACAATGTTGCCGCCTGCCGCATTTCTGGCAGCCCCTACTCTGTCCTCCCATCTTTCTCTGGAGAACACAACTGCTCTGTCCCATCCTAATGACTAGACTGTACCTTCTGGCCCCTGGAAACCAGACGTGGTCTAAAGGAGAGGGCAGAGGTGTGAGGAAAAGAGCATTTCAGACTTTATGTACAGAAATGTCCAGGAATTGGTTTGCCCTTCCTAAAGCAGCAAATGGTGGGGCTAGAATTTGGTTTCTTGTGGATGATCCTTCTAGGCCCATCATTTCACAATTTAATTTTAGCCCAGAGGTTCCCAGACTTTCTCAGTTCATGGTGCCCTTAATATCTTTGTGATTTTTTTTTTTCAATCTACCCTTAGGCCAAAAGAAATAACTCAATGGTTAAGTTTAAGTATTAGGTCCAAACAACTTGAAAGTGGTTGTGTGATGTCCAATAAATGTTGCTATGTTTCTCTCCAATTTAAAATATCTAGCAGCACCCCTATGAATTTGTCCCAGGGTGCCTCAGCACACAGTTTGAGAACAGTAGCCTTAGTCTATTTTCTATGTAGCATTCATGATTTGGTCTCGTAATCTACTCATTTGACGTGAACCAAGTTGAGTCCACAGTTGGAAGTGCTTGGGAACTTTACCGATGCCGGGTGTTTGGGGCTCTGTTCTTCAGGCTTCTATCTTTGGTGAGACCTACGTAATAGTTCTGTGGTAATCTTGCTGCTGCCTAAGGTTCAAAGAGTGATAGGTCGGTGCGAAGTGACGGTAACAGCGGGCGCTGTAGCTCTGCACTGCCCCGTTAGAGGGGGTGGGTTGCCCCAGTGGTCTTCTCCTGGGCAGTCTAGGGACGGCCTGGCACCCTGATGGGCAGGAGGCAGGAGGTGACAGATGCGGGCCTTACAGTTTCTTAAAAAGGGAAAATCCCTTTTCCACATTTTATTAGTTCAGGGTTCCGAGTGCCTCGGCCCTCTGGTTGGCATGTGACAGCTGACGCAGGCTGAAGTGTCTCTGGCTGTGCAATTACATGCTAGATGCAGTGTTTGCTCAGGGATGCGAGCCATTCCACATCCTCGGTACAAGTGCTTGTAAGGTGAACAAGATGAACCTGAATTGTGCCCCTGTTGTCCTGCATTAGTCCCTGTTATGCCTTAGCCTTCATCAAACTGCTCTGCTGTTTGCACTTCCTTTTAACTTCCCTTGCTGCTTATATTTCTTTTTTCCCCTCAGGTATCTCTCCTTCCCTTCTAACTGGCAGCAGCCCCCTTCACCTCAGGAGCGGGCTTTAGATCCGCTCTGCCAGGCAGCTTGCTAACTTCTGTGTAGCTCTCTGAAGCAGGTAGAGAACCATTTTGCTAAATGCATGCCGCTTCCACTGCCTTTCTAGTTCTAACCCTCTGATGTTCCTTAGCCGTTTGCCTTATTTCCTACGGTTTCAGCTAAAAGTATTGCTCAGTTGGTGGTATTACACTACAATGTCTCTCGCAAGTACTCTGTACGGTTTGTGCAGTGCTTCTGGGATGTAATTGTCTCTGCAGTGTTTAAGATAAACTGGAGGGCTAAAGCCATTACAGAGAATGCTCATAGGACACATCTTGATAAATGCTGGCATACGTAGCATTTCCATGCACTGGAGATGGTTAGAATCAAGGAAGACCTAGAAAACGAAAATACCGATACCTTTTCCCCTAGCATTATTATTTTGACCTATGACAGATGTCCAGAGCTTCCCTTTTTTAGAGATGTTGGTGTAGCAGCCCTGTTCATTTGGTGTTACTTGTTACGATAGCATTTCTTTGCACCAAATGAAAGTTGGTTACCTTGAATGTTGATAAAGTGTTTTTCTTGGGCATTTCATCAAGTATAACTTTTGGATGGGCTGACTGAGTATAGAGTTTCTTTCCTCTACTTGTTTCCCCCCCCCTTTTTATTTCTTTCCCATTTGACATAGCTATCCTTCAGTGCCCAGGATTTTTTGAAACATTAAAGTCCCAGAATTGAGAAGGGACAGTTTCCCATGTTTCCACACCAGTGTGACTGTCCAGCCTCAATTTTGAAATAATTTTTAACTTTGTCACCTAGTAAAGCCATACCTTGCAAATGGCCCTGTGTAGCTGTGAGTTAAGATGTGATAAGGTCCTTGACTAGCTTCTGACGTTTTTTAGAAAGGTCCGTGTCTTCCCGTGGCTCTGCTCTCTAGAAGGTGTGGTTTTCCTTTCTCTCTTGCAGGACCTGGAGTTGCTGGCTACCTTACTGCAGGGACATCCTCGTCAGTCATGTCTAACCTGCCGCCTCCCGTAGACCACGAGGCAGGCGACCTTGGCTATCAGACTTGACAGATTTGTGAGAGACAATAAATGCTGAAAGGCCAGTGCCCGGTCCACATTCCTCCAGCTGATACGTTGAAGCAAACTCTTACTGCCTTTCTCCTGGTTTCATGACAGTATTATTCCTTTTTCTATACAAATATTTTTATTTAGGAAAAAAAGTCAGTGATTCTAATTGTATCACATTGTAAGAAAGCACTCTGTGGATCAACCTAAGTGGGTACACAAGAATTTTTTTTTCTTGATGTATGTAAGCACATTCTGTTTCTTTATATCTGTTTACAAGACTGTGAATCAAGACAAAACTTTCTTCCTAGTTTTTATAATGTTTTTTTGAATTAGTGTGACTCTGGGGTTGAACTGCAATCTACAGAAATTGGACTAAAAGTCACTTATCCCCGGAAAAGGGTCTTTTCCTCTCCTGCATCGAGTCCACATGGCTGTCCTCCTCCACCGTCAAACACTATTAGGTTTTGTCCTTGCGCCTGTTCCCTGGTATCCTCTCCTCAATCATTAACCTTCTGAGAGCTCACAGTACACGTCGGTATGTATAACTGGCTTTACCAAACTGGATGAAAAAGGAGCTTGTGCAAAAAAATTTAAAAATTTAAAAACGGATGTCAAGATGTTATGTAAGAGATTAGTGTAATTGTGAAATGTTCTATACGTTATCAGATATATAAAGCTTTCTATATTGAATGTACATTATACAGATCATTCATATGTGTACATAAAATTTTAAAAATAAAGGGAATTGACTGCTTTGTTAATGAGATATATTTGTTCTAATTTAATTTTTCCCATGGAAGACCTCATATCTGTTCCTAAGACAGATTTGGTGGTAGGAATAAACACAGACTTCCCTTACATTCACTGCTCCTTGGACAGACAACTACACTGACACATCTGATCATTCCTAACGTCCTTTGTTAATATTTCAGCCACATCTTAATTTCCAGAAACATAGCATTTCATTTATTTTCTCTTAAGTAATTCAGGAGTGGGCCAGCCAATATATTAATACTCTAATGTGTGAGACACATTAATTCCAGTATTTTTAAGAGGAGGGAAATTTAGAGTGAGAACAGATTTTAAATAACACAGATCTCAACATGTAGGTCTCCTAGTATGATCACAAACTGCAAGAAAATATAAACATGTAAAGAATACAAACATTTCTTAAAGAATGAGGAAATACCCAAACCTTCACATTGCCTTTGAAAGCAAGAACCAAGTTTATTCCACAGTTGATGTGTAAACAGAGCTAGAATGGAATGGAATCACTAATTCAGAATTTTGCATCATCTCTCAAAGATTTTGGAATAATATGCCCGTGTAAGTATTCTAATATATAACTACTTTTACTTTCCAGATGATACTTGTCCTAAAAATATGTTCATTAAAAGAGATTATAACAGCTAATTTAGGAGTAGGTGTTTTAGGAGAGTGCAAATCAATATACTTCCTTTAAATACTGTGAGAACATAAATACTGTATTTATGATATTTAAAAGGCTGTTTAATCTACAATCATTGATACTTGAATAACAGTAATAGCTCATCTTTATTGAACATTGCCTGGATGCCAAACATTGTATAAACTTACACATACATAGCCTCATTTAATCCTTAGAGCAAGCCTATGGGCTTGATACTGATAAAATTTTCATCTTCTAGGTGAAGAACATGGGCTCAGAGAGGCAAAGCAACTTAGCAAAAGTCACACAGTAAGTAACAGGGTAAGAAATCCAATCTACTTAGACCTGACACCAAAGTCTGTGTTCTGAGCCATGATCACAGCAGCAGTCTCCAGCAGGTATATGTAACTAGGAAAACTGAGGGGGTTTTTGTTTTGTTTTTAAATATTTTATATTGTAAACCAAAACAGGTACAGAATATCTCACTGAACAAGTTAGTTTAATGAATCATTATATAAGCCAAATCACCCTTGAAACTACCATCTAGATCAAGAACTTTGTCAGCCTTTCCAGAAGCCCCTTCATGCGCACCCATCAAAATCACAGCCCCTCCTAGCAAAAGTGACCACTTGTCCTACACTCCCTTGTGTTTCTTTGTAGTTTATCACCCATGCGTATATCCCTAAACGTTTGGTCTTGCACTTTTTCTTCTTTAAATATGTTTTGGGTCTTTTTTAATCTTGTGGCTCCCCTTCCATCCCCTTTTCCCCCATAACTTTGTTGAAGGCCCCAAGGCCATTTTTTGTTTTTCCCAGAGTTTGGAAGTTACTGATCACACACTCCTGGTGCAATTCAACTTAATCCTTTGTCCTTTACATCCAAGAGCTTGATCAGATTCAGGTTCCATCCCTTTGGCAAGACTAGAGGGGTGTTGGGTTCTTTTGTTTAGAAGTACATTATGTCTGTAGGTCATGTGATATTGACAATAATGGAAGCTCAGTGTGACTAGATCCATTTGTACGTCAGGAGCTACCAAATGCTGCTATTCTGAGGCCCTTTCTTAGTAACTGGAATATTTTTATAAGAAATGCTTCCTGCAGAAAAAGAAAGAAAAAATGTTAAGCAGGACTACATCAAACTAAAGTTTCTGCACAACAAAGGAAATCATCACCTACTGAATGGTAGAAAATACTTGTAAATCATATCCAATGAGGGGTTAATATCCCAAATCTGTAAAGAACTCAATAGCAAAAAATCTGATTGAAAAATGGGCAGAGGATCTATATAGACATTTCCAAAGAAGACATATAGATGGCCAACTGGCACATGAAAAAATGTTCGACATCATTAATTATCAGGGAAATGCAAGTCAAAACCACGAGGTACCACCTCACACCTGTTAGAATGACTAGTATCAAAAAGGCAAATAACAAATGTTGGAGAGGATGTGGAGAGAAGGGAACCCTCATGCACTGTTGGGAATGCAAACTGGTGCAGTCACTGTGGAAAACAACATGGAGGTTCCTCAAAAAATTAAAAATAGAATTACCATATGACCCAGCTATTCTACTTCCGGGTATCTGCAGAAACAAAAACACTAATTGAGAAAGATACATGCACCACCTGTGTTCTTTGCAGTGTTTTTTACAATAGCCAAAATATGAAAACAACCTAAGTGTCCATCAGTGGATGAATTTGGATAAAGAAGATGTGAAATATATATATATTCAGGGGAGAAGGCGTTCGGGGGTAGGCAAGATGGGTGAAGGGTGTCAATTGTATAGTGATGGGTGGTAACTAGACTTACTGTGGTGATCACTTTAGTTTCTACAAACACTGAACTGTTATGTCATATAACTGAAACTAATATAATGTAATATACCAATTTTACCTCAATAAAAGAAAGAAAAAATGAAATGCTTGCTTTTATCTGCTATTTGTTACCCAGTGGCACATTTTGTATGGGAAAGGCAGGAGGAAGGCTTAATTCATTTCCTTATCAACTTTCAAAATAATTAATTTACTCCCTGTCTGTCCTCTTCTGGTGACCAATTTGCTTTCTTACTAGTACCATTATTGTCGTATTTTTTAGTATCATAGATTTAAACATTTGCTGTGTTTCACTCCTTTGTGCTTATAGGCATACCTTGTTTTGTTGCACTTGCTTTATTGTGCTTCACAGATACTGCATTTTTTTTTTTTTTTTTTTTACAAATTGAAGGTTTTGGCAACCCTGTGTCAAGCAAGTCTTGGCACCATTTTTCCAACAGCATTTGCTCGCTTCATGTCTCTGTGTCACATTATGGTAATTATTGCAATATTTTAAGTTTTTTTATTATTACTATATTTCTTTGTATCTATGATCACTCATCTTTGATGTTGCTATTGGAATTATTTGGGGGAATCACAAACCATGCCTGTGTAAGACCATGAACTTAATAAATGTATGTGTTCTGGCTGTTCCGCTCACTGGCTGTTCCCCAGTCTCTCCTCGGGCTTCCCTGTTCCCTGAGACATAACAATATTGAGATTAGGCCAATTAATAACCCACAATGACCACAGAGTGTTCAAGTGAAAGAAGAGTTGCACATCTCTGACTTTCAATTAAAAGCTAGAAATGATTAAGCTGACTTGAAATGAAGGCATGACAAAATCTGAGGTAGGTGGAAAGTTAGGCCTCTTGTACCACAGCCAAATTGTGAATGCAAAGGAGAATTCTTGAGGGAAATTAGTGAACACATGAATGCTAAGAGTGAAACAGCCTTATTGCTGATATGGAGAAAGTGTTAGTGGTCTCAACAGAAGATCAAACCAGCCACAGTATTCCCTTAAGCCAAAGCCTAATCCAGAACAAGACCCTAACTCTTCAATTCTATGAGGACTGAGAGATGAGGAAGCTGCAGAAGGAAAAGTTTGAAGCCAGCAGAGGTGGGTTCATGAGGTTTAAGGGAAGAAGCCGTCTCCGTACATCAAAGTGCAAGGGGAAGCAGCAGGTGCTGATGGAGAAGCTCCAGCAAGTGATCCAGAAGATCGCGCTAAGATAACTAATGAAGGTGTCTACACTAAACAGATAATCAGTGTAGACGAGAAACAACCTTCTATTGGAAGAAGATGCCAAGTAGGACTTCCACAGCTAGAGAGAAGTCAATGCCTGACTTCCAAGCTTCAAAAGACAGGGTATTAGGGGTTAAGGCAGCTGGTGGCTTTAAGTTGAAGCTAATGCTCATTTACCATTTGAAAAATCCTTAAGAATTATGTTAAATCTACTGTGTTTGTGCTCCATAAATGGAGTAAGCCTGGATGACAGCACATCTGTCTGTAACCTGGTTTATTGAATATTTCAAGCCCACTGTTGAGACCTCCTGCTCAGAAAAAAAGATTTCTTTCAAAATATTACTGCTCATTGACAATGCACCTGGGCATCCAAGAGCTCTGATAGAGCTAGACAACAAGATTAACGTTTTCATGCCTGCTAACACAACATCCATTTTGCAGCCATGGGTCATGAAGTAATTTTGACTTTCAAGCCTTATTTAGGAAATAGGTTTTGTAAGGCTTTAGCTGCCATAGCTAGTGATTTCTCTGATGGATCTGGGCAAAGTAAACTGAAAACCTTCAGAAAAGGATTCACCATTCTAGATGCCATTAAGAACATTTGGGATTCATGGGAAGAAGACAAAATATCACCATTAACAGGAGTTTGAAAGAGGTTGATTCCAGCACTCATGGATGACTTGAAGGGGTTCAAGACTTCAGTGGGGGAAGTAAGTGCTGATGTGGTGGAAATAGCAGGAGAACTAAAAGTGGAGCCTGAAGATGGGACTGACTTGCTGCAATCTCATGATAAAACTAACAGATGAAGAGTTGCTTCTTCTGGGGGCGCCTGGGTGGCTCAGTTGTTGGGCGTCTGTCTTCGGCTCAAGTCATGATCCCAGGGTCCTGGGATCGAGCCCCGCATCGGGCTCCCTGCTCGGCGGGGAGCCTGCTTCTCCCTCTCTCACTCCCCCTGCTTGTGTTCCCTCTCTCGCTGTCTCTGTCAACTAAATAAATAAAATACTTTTAAAAAAAAAGTTGTTTCTTCTGGATGAGCAAAGAAAATGGTCTCTTGAGATGGGAACTACTCCTGGTGAAGATGCAGTGAACATTGTTCAAATGACAAAGGACTGATTAATATCACATAAACTTAGTTGATAAAGCAGTGGTAGGATTTGAGAGGACTGACTCCAATTTTGAAAGAAGTTCTACTATAGGTAAAATGCTATCAAACAGCATCACATGCTACAGAGAAATCATTTGTGGAAGTAAGAGTCAACCCGTGTGGCAAAGTTCATTGTCTTATTTTAAGAGCTACCACAGTCACCCTAGACTTCAGTGACACCACCCTGATCAAGTCAGCGGCCATCAACATTGAAGCAGGGACCCCCCTACCACCACCAAAACAATTACAACTTGCTGAAAGCTCAAGTGATGGTTAGCACTTTTCAGCAATAAGGTGTTTTTTGTTTGTTTTTTAGAGAGAGCAGGAGCAGTGTGGGGGGGGAGGGACAGAGGAAGAGGGAGAGAGAGAATCTTAAGCAGCTGCCATGCCCAGCCTGGAGCCCGACATGGGGCTCGATCTCACAACCCTGAGATCATGACCTGAGCCAAAATCAAGAGTTGGACTTGATAAACTCAAGTTAATTATGAGCCACCCAGACACCCTGCAATAAGGTTATTTCTTAATTAAGGTATGTACATTTTTTAGACATAATGTTACTGCAGCTAATAAACTACAGTATAATGTAAACTTTTTTTTTTATATGCACTGGGAAATGAAAAAATTCATTTGACTCGCCTTATTGTGATACTCACTTTATTTCAGCACTCTGGGACTCAACTCCACAATATCTCCAAGGTATGCCTGTATCTTTATTGAAGTTGAAAATGTCCTGTCTTTGCCAGTTTGGAAGCTGCTTCTTCCTGGTTCCTAAGTCCCCCCCCCCCCTTTTGTTTTCTTCTTTTTTTCCTCTAATGTGGTAAAGTACACCTAACATAAATTTATCATCTTAACCGTTAAGTGTACTGTTAGGTGTTATTAAGTACATTCATGATGTGCTATCATCAGCACCCTCCATCCCCAGAACTCTTTTCACCTAAAACTGAAACTTTGTATTCATGAATTGATTGATAAAACTCCCCATTCTCCCTTTCGCCAGCCCCTGCCAACCACCATTCTACTTTCTGTCTCTAGTGAGTTTGACTATTTGAAGTATCTCATACAAGAGGCATCATACATTGTTTATCTTTTTGTGAACGGCTTATTTCACTTAGCATAATACCTTCAAGATTCATTCATGTAGCATATGTCAGAATTTCCTTCCTTTTTAAGAAACTGAATAATAGTCCATTGTATGTATATGCCACATTTTCTTTTTTTTTAAAGATTTTATTTTAGTTATTTATTTTGACAGAGAGAGAGACAGTGAGAGAGGGAACACAAGCAGGGGGGAATGGAAGAGGCAGAAGCAGGCTTCCCGCCAAGCAGAGAGCCCGATGCGGGGCTCGATCCCAGGACCCTGGGATCATGACCTGAGCCGAAGGCAGACGCTTAACGACTGAGCCACCCAGGCGCCCCTATGCCACATTTTCTTCATCCATCCCTCTGTTAATGGACATTTAGGTTTCCATATTTTAGCTACTGTGAATAATGCTGCTACGAACAACAACTCGATTTAAAAATGTGCAAAGGACTTAAATAGACATTTCTCCAAATCAGGCATACAAATGGCCAATATGCACATGAAAAGGTGCTGAATCCCTAATCACTAGGGAACTACAAATCAAACTACAATGAGATATCACCTCACACCCAACAGGATGACTACTGTCAAAAAACAGAAAATGAACGTCAGTGAGGATGTGGAGAAATTGGAACCCTTGTGCACTGTTAGTGGGAAGACACAGTGGTATAGCTATGGTGGAAAACTGTGGTGGTTCCTCAAAAAAAAAGTAAAAATAACCACTCATCCTCAAGGAAATGCAAATCAAAACCACAATGAGATACCACCTCACACCTGCCAGAAGGGCTATAATCAAAAAGATAAGAAATAACAAGTGTTGGCAAGGATGTGGCGAAAAGAAAGGGAAGACCTGTGCGCTGTTGGTGGGAATGCAAATTGGTACAGTCACTGTGGAAAACAGTGTGGAGATGTTTCAAAAAACTAAAAACAGAACTACCACATGATCCAACAATTCCACTACTGAGTACCCCAAGATAACTAAAACACTCAATTTGAAAAGATATTTGCGCCCCTATGTTGATTGCAGCATTATTTGCAATATCCACGATACGGAAGCAACCTAAGTGATCACCGATAGATGAGTGGATAAAGAAGATGTGGCTTACGTATACTAAATGGAATACTACTCAGCCATGGTAGAGAATGAGAACTGGCCTTTTGTGGCAATGTGGATGGATCTAGAGGTATTATGCTAAGTGAAGTAAGTCAAAGACAGACCATATAATTTTGCTTATATGTGGAATCTCAAATGAATAAAAAAGCAGAAACAGACTCATAAAT
The DNA here is from genome assembly GCF_054177405.1 of Leptonychotes weddellii. Taxonomy (NCBI): domain Eukaryota; kingdom Metazoa; phylum Chordata; class Mammalia; order Carnivora; family Phocidae; genus Leptonychotes; species Leptonychotes weddellii. Next base: position 76,829,617 of record NC_138369.1, read on the forward strand.
ACAGAGTGATTGCCAGAGGGGAGAGGCATGGGGGGATGTGCAAAATAGGTAAAGGAGTGTGGGAGATACAGACTTCTGGTTATGGGACGAATACGTCCCGGGGTTGAAAGGTACAGCATGGGGACTATAGTCAATGGTATTGTAGTAGTGTTGTACCCTTGTGAGCATAGTATAAAGTAGAGACTTGAATCACTATGTTGTACACCTGAAACTAATGTAACATTGTGTGTCGGCTATTCTTCAATTTAAGAAAATGAAAAATATAATTACCATATGATCCAGCAACTCCACTTTTGGGTAAATACCCAAAACAACTGTTGAAAAAGCAGGGTCTCAGATATTTGAAAACTGAGTTTTACTCTTCCGGAGTAGAGGCTTTACCTAAGACTTCTACATGGGGCATTTTGCCTCAGTTCTTAGGAATGAAAGCAAGACAGCGCAAGCGGGGGACAAGAAAGTAGAGGACATTTAGAGGGGTGGAGTTGTCTGGTATGGTTGGTGCTTAGGGGTCAAGAGAGAGAACCCAGCCTAAGACCCAGGGAGTGGCCGGTTGGGCAGCATCCTGAGTGCCAGACGGAGGTGTGGGCATCCCGGCCTAATTGTGATTTAGGAGTGAGATCCGTGTTTAAAAATAGACAGCAGTGGTTATAGTGTTTGACCAGTGGTGCTGTGAGTTCCGGAAGATCTTTGCTGAAGAGTCTTTTCCCTTTTGTTTATCCATTGTCAGTATTTTCTCTTGACTGTGTGGAGGACAAGAAAGTCCTAAAACATCTAAACCTTTGTCAATAAATTTCTTTACCTGCTAAAAAAAAAAAAAA
>NC_138369.1:76830934-76850127 GCF_054177405.1 Leptonychotes weddellii
AGGATGGAATGTCTTTAATTACCTAAGTTTTACTAGGCTTTTGGAAAGAGCAGTATGAAAAAAAAAATGTTACAAGTAAACTTAGTCTATTTCTGGCAACCTATTGACTAGAAATTTAATGGCCTGCTTGAATTTTCAGGACCACATGGCGTCCTATGTGGTGTAAGCACTTCCTTTGGGACACCTGGCTCACTCAGTCAGTAGAGCATGTGACTCTTGATCTCCACATCATGAGTTCAAGCCCCATGTTGGGTGCAGAAACTCCTTTTAAAAAAGCAACTACTGGGGTGCCTGGGTGGCTCAGTTGGTTAAGCGACTGCCTTCAGCTCAGGTCATGATCCTGGAGGCCCTGGATCGAGTCCCGCATCGGGCTCCCTGCTCAGCGGGGAGTCTGCTTCTCCCTCTGACCCTCCCCCCTCTCATGTGCTCTCTCTCTCAGTCTCTCTCTCTCAAATAAATAAATAAAATCTTTAAAAAAAAAAAAAAAAGCAACTACTTCCCTTTGAATGACCAGAGGAAGCGTGAGCAAAGAATGCAAAGACTCCTTTGAGCTCGTTTCCTTATCTACATGGTAAGGTTGATAAGCGGGCAGGGCTGCTGGAAGGACTAAATGCTGCAAAAGGACTCTGGGAACCGTGGGGCATGACAATGGCCTTGAAGTCAGCAATTGTCAACAGCAATTTTTCTCATTATGTTTAGGATCAGGAATAGGGTAAAACAAATTTCAAGACTTTTAGGTCTACATAAAATTATTTGTAATGTTTTAGTTTTTTAGAAGTAGTCGTGTTGCTGTGTAATCCCTAACTAAGGAGTAACTATCTTGGCTCCAACGTCAGAGATGCTACGATCTTTAGTCAGCAAGACCACCTGTTTCCTGCAAGGAAAACATCTTCTTCCCTGAGCTGCTGCTTGTTCAGCAGCAGATGAGGTCCAAGCGGCAAGTCCTAGAAAGTGACTTAAATTGAGAAGAATGCCCGGCAACGGAGTTCAATGAACAGTTCCATCCGCAGACTGAAGCACAGACCATTTATACAGTCAAGCCAGTCTCATTGTCTTCCTATGAAATGTAGAATTCAGAGTTTGAAGGGGCACCTGGCTGGCTCAGTCGGTAGAGTGTGCAACTCTTGATCTTGGGGTTGTACGTTTGAGCCCCACTTTGGGTGTAGAGATTACTTAAAAATAAAATATTTTTTTAAAAAAGCTAGAAAACACAGAATTCCTTGGGAAGTTGATTTCTTTTTTTAAAGATTTTATTTATTAGAGAGAGAGAGACAGCGAGAGAGGGAACACAAGCAGGGGGAATGGGAGAGGGAGAAGCAGGCCTCCTGCTGAGCAGAGAGCCCGATGCGGGGCTCAATCCCAGGACCCTGGGATCATGACCCGAGCTGAAGACAGACGCTTAATGACTGAGCCCCCCCATGTGCCCAGGAAGTTGATTTCTAGCAGGGCTGAGGGATAGCAGCAACCAGCCTCCAGCTTCCATTCCCCAAAGAAGAGCCCAGGGCTAAAACCTTGGCCTGCAAAAGTCCAGATGGCGGGGCATGGACTGATGGCTCTGCTGGTCGACAGCACACACCAAAACTTGGAACGGACACTGGCTTAGAGCTGAGAAACTGTCTGGCTCCTGGGACTGAGTGTGCGTTTCTGGGTGGGGTTTTTTAAAAGTATGTGTTAAGGGGCGGCTGGGTGGCTCAGTCAGTTAAGCATCTGCCTTCAGCTCAGGTCATGATTCCCGGGGTCCTGGGATAAAGTCCCACATCGGGCTCCCAGCTCAGCAGGGGGTCCGCTTCTCCCTCTCCCTCTGCCTCGCCCACTGCTTGTGCGCTCTCTGTCTCTCTCTCTCTCTGTCAAATGAATAAATAAAATCTTAAAAAAAAAAGGTATGTATGAAGTTTTGAATTATCCAGGTTATCTCAGAATCACTGCTGATGCCAAAGGATCTAGATGTTGATTCTAAATAGTCCACGCTCGTTAACTTTGACCCCAAGAGGCTGTGTGGACTTGGCGTTGAACTCTCTGTGTCTTGGTCTCGTGGCACCCAGTCTAAGTGAGAGCAAGAGAGAGGCTGCCAGTTGTCCTGGAGCGAGTTGGGTCCATCCAGGCGGCAGTCCAGACCCTCACCATATGTCCTCTTACTTTAAATGAGGTCCTTAACACCACCCTTACCCTGCTGTTTTGTCGCTAAGAGGCAATAGATGTACACACCTGATATGGTGCCAGCCTCCTGGATGGTGTGGTGGCATCCGGGGGGGGGGGGGGACACTGGCACGGCAGGCAGAACCAACCCTGCTCAGGTCTCTGACCTTGGGCATCGGTTTCTTCTATAAAATGCCTGAGTTGGTCAGTCAGGAAATATTTCACTCCCAGGAATGTTATGAAAGATAATATAAGCCCTCCATGCAAAAATGTACAAAAGCACATATTTTTTAAATATTCAAGAACTCAGTCCCACTCTAATCCCAGTTAAAAAGCCCAGAGCTATGTGCTCGCTTCGGCAGCACATATACTAAAAAGCCCAGAGCTAGATAGTTTCTAAGAATTATGTATGATACAATATTGTTTACCACAAGTAACTGGGCTTATCATGAAACAGACTCTCTCTGTCCTCCACTGTGGAATCTGTCCTGGTCATCAACACTTTCCTGTTACCTTTTTTTTTTTTTTCACTACATATGTTTAATATGTTACTTAGCATTTAGAGCAAAAAACTTTACATCTGGATTATTGACCATCCACTGACTTCCAGATTGAAGGAGTAAAAGGCAAGGCCAGTTTACTGTGGGTTCCAGGGCCCCATGAATTCAGGAACTAGGGGAGCCAGTTTAAAAAGTTTGTTTTTCCACCAAGCTTACCAAAGACGTGTACATGTTCATCATTTTTACAAAGCCCCCAGTTTAGGAAAATAACTTTGTAAGAGAAAAGAAAGGCTCCAGAACTGTTCACAGAAAGTCTCAGTTACATGTATAAATAATATTCAGTGTTTATGCTTACATCTTTTAACATTGAAAAGGTATATGGTTTATCTAACAAGGTTACGTGGTTACTGTGTATATAGAGTTTTCAGTTACACGCCAGTGGCAATATATGTGAAATCGAATGTCTTCGAGGAACATTCGCCTCACTCCCTGGCCCTTGCCAAATGGCAGTATCTGTGGGCGGGAAAAGAGGAATCCCTTGCCCTCAATTTCTTTATTTCATGGAAAAGTTTATGAAAATGTGACTTGAGTCAGTGAAGGAATGAGTCATTTGTCTTCAAAAAGGTCATATGAAAGTAATTCTGCAAATATTTAGTTGTGCAAAGATTCACTAAAGTTACTTCAACCAGAACTTAAGCTCAAACCCCACTCTCACCCTTGAATATTTTACAGGATTTAGAACAGCCCTCCGTGTAATCTATCCAGTTTCCCAGCATTCCAAGACAGGAAATGGAGCGTATTTCCTGGCTTTAAAAGTGAGAGTTGGCCAGACACTGTCTTGTCATCCCTGAGCGATCAAGACGAGTTCAGAATATTTATGTGCGTCCTGAGTTTAGAGCAGGAAATGTTATCAGTTGCTACAGGGTTGAACGGTACCCCACCCTTCATATGACCAGGACATTCCTAAAGCAGCTTAGCACGATGGAAAACCTTTGAAGTCGAACCTTAGATTGAATACCAACAAGTGTATACCTCCAGTCAGGATTTTAAGCATGAACGAGGCCAAAACAGGAAGGAAAAAGATAATTTGTAGAAAACAATAAAGGAAGAAGAGAACATTGGAAAAGAAAGCTATCATATTTAATACCTTTAGAGATAAACATTGCACAAAACAACAGGATGCCACTTTAAAAAAAATGTATTTTTTTCCCCAGAGAATTAAAATCAGGTCTTACAAAAAAACACCAAACAGCAGAAATGAGAAATAATGGAAGACACTGAGAGATAACATTGAAGAAATTCCCTTAAGAAGCAGAATAAACAGAAAGAGATGGAAAAACAGGAGACGGAGTAAAAGTAGGGGAGGCCCAGTCTAGGAGGCCCATTATCCAACAAAGGTAGGTCCGGAAAGAGAGAGTTTTGAAAGGGAGATGGTATGGATTTGTGCCCCCCGCCTTCCCCAAATTCCTATGAAATCCTAACCCCAAGGTAAAGGTAATCAGAGGTGGTGCCTTGGGAGGTGATAAGGTCATGAGGGTGGTGCCTTTATAAAGGGACCCCAGAGAGCTCTCTTGAGGTCTTTCTGCCATGTGAGAACACAGTGAAAAACCAGAAACAGGGCCCTCCCTAGCTGCCGAAGCTGCTGGTGCCTTGATCTTGGACTTACAGCTTCCCAAACTCTGAAAATTAAGCCAACCAGTTTATGGTATTTTGTTATAGCAGCTCAAGCTGACTAAGGTGGGTGGAGAACAAAATAAAAAATTCAAAAGCATTCCCAGAAAGGAAGAGTATGCCACTGAGTACCCAGCCCAACAGATCAACAGATGAAAATAAACCCTTACAAATGCACATCATTGTGAAATTTTACAATATGGAAACAAGAAGTTCCTATAAGTTTCCAGGGTGTGGCAGGAGAAGGAGAGAACATTTCTCAGAAAGGAGCAAGAATCAGAATAGCACTGGATTTCTCAGGACTGAATGTTAGAAGACAAAGGGGTGATGCCTTCAAAAGTCTAAGGGAAAAATAATTTCCCAGCCTAGGATTCTAGAGTCCACCAAACTCCCAATTAAGTGAGGGGACAACATTTAGACATTTTCAAACCTACCAGGTCTCAGCTTTACTTCCCACGAATGTGTTGTAAGAAGCTCCTGAAAGATGTTCTCCCCCTGAGTGCGGTAACCAATAAAGGAAGGAGGGGTTCTCCAGAAGGTGGTGAAGAGATAATAAATCAAGACAAGAACTGGCAGCTGACTTAGAGCACGACCAGCCCAGAGCAGAGCAGTTCAGAGACTCTGGGAACAAACTCGTCAAGAAGATGAAACTGATAGACAGTCTCCAGGCTCAGTATTACTGAGAGGAAGGAGACTGACATACCTGAGGGAAGAGTTTGGAAGAGTCAAAGGGCAGAATAATCGCTGTGGTGTTACGTGGTGAGGTAAGGTTCTGAATGGTACTTCCATAATGACAATGCCAATATGATCATATTGGGAGAATAAAAGAACAGGATGTGTGTGACAGAATGTATGTATGTTTGGTGGGAAGAGAAGATGCAAGACAATTGAATCTTCTAAATGCAGAAATCAAAAGATGATGGCAAAAGCTAAAAACAAAAAACCAAGGAGTAGCAATATAACAGACTATAGATGAATAGTAGTGTTTTGTCAAGGTCACATTTCCCAAATGTAATCATCGGGTTATGGATAAGTGCCATGACGTCTGCAACTAACTCAAATAGCAGAGAGAGAGAGAAAGCACATGCAAATCTAGGTGAGGGTATACGGGTGTTCATTATACTCGTCATATAACTTTTCTGAAGGTGTGTAATTTTTTTTCAAAAAAACCTGGGAGATAATTAGTAGTATAATTGCATTATTTGGAGGAAGATAGCCATGCTTATCAATTAAAAGGTTTTAAGTGGTTGCCCATGGGAATGGGAGACAAGCGTACTGGAGGGTGGGGAGGAGAAAGCACTGTGCTTCATAACTAGCTTTGAATGGTGCTTTCACTCTTGTTTAATTGACCATCTCTCCACAGGAAGTAAGTTTTGTGAGTGCAGGGATCATGTCCGTCTTGTTCATCTTTAGATCCCCCAGAATGTAGCAGTATATGTAGAACGTAACAGGCACTCACTAAGTGGTATTTGGTGAATGAATTAAACTGTGCTTGTATAAATCAGTTCTTTATGATTAAAAAAAAATAATAGTCCAAATCCACATGGTACAAAGTGGATGTTAACGGCCAACAGCTACCTTTACCAATTAACATTAGGAAAGCCATGGGCTGTGTCTGAATCAGTGCTGTGTGGGCTAGTTTCCAAAGTTACAAAATCCTGCTCCAGGCCAGTCTCCCCTGGCTTCTAGGTGTTTTCAACAATGCCAGTTTTTTAGAATCTGACCCAGTGAGGCTTGGGGAACTAGAGTTCCCAAATGAGCAGAAATCCCACCTATTATCTTGCTTCACTTCTAGATTCTTCATTGAACTTGCTTCAAACTCGTCTTGCATAGTGTCCTCAGCTTTCTATAGTGGAGATAGAATCTAAAAGGGGAAATTTTGAAAATATTTGTTTTCCATGTACCAGTTAATTTTCTCAAGGTTGTGTGGTAGGCAAAAATCTGGCCCTAACCAGGACAAATGGGTGGGGGTTTTGGGTTGAGTGACCCGTCAGCTTGATGAACACCTCCTGAGATCAAGGACATCCAGGCTGTCCACAAGTGCATCCTCCATGGGTGCTCAGGAAGGACCAGTAGAGCTGCCCATGATTGCAGGTGTCTTCTGTCTCAGCTCTACAACTCGAGTGTTCTTTCAATTCCAGATGGTCTAGTGTTGTGTTGCTTCACCTAGATATAAATAAGAAATCCTTTTGATTTAATATGCTTTAAAGAATCATGGGGCAGCAAAGCTAACAATAAATAGGAAGGAAATATCTTAATTTCCTCAACATTCATGCTCCACTTCTGGCAAAATGTTAAAATTTCCATGAATAGCTATTTCTGCTTCTCTTCTTTTCTTCTGGGTGGTTTTTGTCTCAAATTCTGTCAGCAAAAGAAAGGTTAAAAAGAGAGGGGCGCCGGGTGGCATACTCAGTTAAGTGTCCAACTCTTGGTTTTGGCTCAGGTCATGATTTCAGGGTTGTGATATCGAGCCCCGAATTGGGTTCTGTGCTCAGTGCAGAGTCTGCTTGAGATTCTCTCCCTCTCCCTCTGCCCCTCTTCTCTCTCTCAAATAAATCTTTTTAATTTTTTTTAAGATTTTATTTATTTGAGAGAGAGAAAGAGCACGAGTAGGGGGGAGAGGCAGAGGGAGAGGGAGAAGCAGACTCCCATCTGAGCAGGGAGCCCAATGCGGGACTCAATCCCAGGACCCTGGGATCATGACCTGAGCCAAAGGCAGAGGCTTAACCGACTGAGCCATCCAGGTGCCCCTAGTCCAGTGAAGCGTTGGAAGGAGATTTCTTGCAGAAAGGTTTCAACTGGATTTAGAATTTAAATCTAACTTCAACCGAAGGAGGAGGGTAGACTGCCCAGGTCAATGGGTCCGCGTTGATCTGGCCTGAGAAGCAGCAGCCACGATCACCTGTGAAAGGAAGCTCATTTGCTCCTCAGCCCTCCGGGGAAGGGGAGCTTGCTCTTTCCGGCACAGGACATCTGTATCTGGGGACAGCGCTCTCCCTCCAGCCTTATTCATGGCTTGGTCCTTTAATAGTAGAAAGTTCATTTAGCATCTTGGAGACAGAGATAGGAGTTATTATGGACTAAACTAAATAAAATGCAACAAGTAAGACATTTGGAAACCATTTTCCCTGATGCCAAAAACCTCATCATAAACAATATTGCAGAGGATAAATTGGGAGAGAAAAATTGATGATCACAGTTTTGTATTTTGTAAAAATGTTGTCTCCTATTTCCCACGACAAGGTAGTTATTAATTCCCACCAACCTGGGGGGGACTCTGACTCATAGTTTACACTTTTCTCTTCCGAAATATGAGAGCCAGCCTTTTATCTCCATTCAGAAATCTTAACCACCCTGAACAAATACTGATTTTCCCTGAAATGATCTTTAAGAGTGGTTCTACTGCAGGTCCTTGGTAAACTAGAAATGCTTAGCAATTCCTTGGCATGCTGAGTTTTTTTGTTTGTTTGTTTGTTTTTTCCTCCCTTAAATACACGAAATCCACTGGACTTAACTTTTTCCCTTCACCAGCTAACATAAAAGATATAAAATCACTATCTTCCCTTAGTTGCCATAGTGCACAGTTGTTTTTGGCTGTTTGTCATCTGGTCTCCATTTCCAATAATGCCCAAGTCCTTTTCCCCACTGAGTGTGATTTGACTGGGAAGGGGGCCTCTCACACTGTGGGCTAAAGAGGAAAAGCTGGCTTGTCCAACACAGTAGTCACTGGCCCCGTGTGACTATTGAACACTTGAAATGTAGCTGAAGAACTGAATTATTTACTTCATTTTAATTAACTTACTTAATTTTTCACTGAGGTATAATTGTCATATAACATTAGTTTAGGGTGTACAACATAGTGATTTGACATTTGTATACATTGTGAAATGGTCAGCATAGTACATCTAGTTACCATCTGTCACCATAGGAAGTTAATACAATACTATTGACTATATTCCCCAGGCTGTACATTATAGCCCCATGACTTATTTATCACTGGAAGTTTGGACTTCTTATTCCACTCCCCTCTGGCAACCACCAGTCCACCCCCTGTATCTATGAGTCTGAGATTTGTTTTGTTTTGTTTCTTTTGTTTTTTAGGTTCCACATATAAGTGAAATCATACACTATTTATCTTTCTCTGACTTATTTCACTTAGCATAATGCCCTCTAGGTCCATGTTGTCACAAATGGCAAGATTTCCTTCTTTCTTATGGCTGAGTAGTATTCCACTGTGTCTCTATACCACACCTTTATCCATTTATCCATCAGTGGGCACTTAGGTTGCTTCCATATCTTGGCTCTTGTAAATAATCCTGCAATGAACATAGGGGTACATGTATCTTTTCCAATTAGTGTTTTTGTTTTCTTTGGGTAAATACTCAGTAGTGAAATTACTGGATCTTATGGTATGTCTACTTTTAATTTTTTGAGGAACCTCCATACTGTTTTCCACAGTGGCCGTACCAATTTACATCCCCACTGGCAGTGCACAATGATTTTCTTTTCTCCACATCCTCGCCAACACTTGTTGTTTCTTGTCTTTTTCATTTTAGCCATTCTGACAGGTGTAAGGTTATATCTCACTATGGTTTTGATTTTGCATTTTCCTGATGATGAGTGATATTGAGCATCTTTTCATGTGCCTATTGGCTATCTATGTCTTTTTTGGAAAAATGCTCATGTCCAATGCCCATTTGTAAAGTGATTGTTTTTTGTTATTGAGTTGTGTGTGTTCTTATATATTTCGGATATTAACACCTTATTGGATATATGATTGGCAAATATCTTCTCCCATTCAGTAGGTTGCCTTTTTGTGTTGTTGTTTCCTTTGTTGTGCAGAAGCTTTTTAGTTTGATATAGTCCCAGTAGTTTATTTTTGCTTTTATTTCCCTGGCCTTTGGAGTTAGATCCAAAAAAATAATTGCTCAGACCAATGTCAAGGAGCTTACTGCCTATGTTTTCTTGTAGGTTTCAGGTCTTACATTCAAATTTTTAATCCCTTTTGAGTTAATTTTTGTGTATGGTATAGGACAGTAGTCTAGTTTCATTCTTTCGATATGGCTGTCCAGTTTTCCCAGCACCATTGATTGAGGAGACTTTTTTCCCCATTGTATATTCTTGCCTCCTTTGTTGTAAACTAATTGACCATATATACAGGGATTATGTCTGGGCTCTCTATTTTGTTCCATTTATCTATGTTGCTGGTTTTTTATGCCATACTGTTTTGATTACTGTAGCTTTGTAGTAGAGTTTGGAATCAGGAAGCACAATACCTTCAGTTTTATTCTTCTTTGTTTCGGCTATTTGGGATCTTTTGTTCCATAAAAATGGCAGAATTATTCGCTCTAGGTCTGTGAAAATGCCACTGGAATTTTGATAGGGATTGCATTGAATCTGTAGATTGCTTTGAGTAGTATAGATATTTTAACAATTTTAATTCTGCCAATCCACAAGCATGGAATATCTTTCCATTTGTTTGTGTCGACTTCAATTTCTTTCATCAGTGTTTTATAGTTTTCAGAGTACAGGTCTTTCACCTCCTTGGTTAAGTTTATTCCTAAGTATTTAATTATTTTTGGTGCAGTTGTAAGTGGGATTGTTTCTTAATTTCTTTCTCTTCTACTTCATTATTAGTGTATACAAATGCAATGGAATTCTGTATATTGATTTTTGTATCCTGCAACCTTACTGAATTCATTTACCATTTCTACTAGTTTTTTGGTGGAGGCTTTTAGGGTTTTCTATAAATAATGTCATCTGCAAATAGTGAAAGTTCTACTTCTTCCTTACCAATTTGGATGCCTTTTATTTCTTTTTATTGTCTGATTGCTATGGCTAGGACTTCTAGTAGTATGTTGAATAAAAGTTATGAGAGTGGACATCCTTGTCTTGTTCCTGATCTTAGGGGAAAAGCTCTCAGTTTTTCACCATTGAGTATGTTTGCTGTGGGTTTTTCATATATGGCTTTTTTTTTTTTTAAAGATTTTATTTATTTATTTGACAGAGAGAGACACAGCGAGAGAGGGAACACAAGCAGGGGGAGTGGGAGAGGGAGAAGCAGGCCTCCCGCGGAGCAGGGAGCCCGATGTGGGGCTCGATCCCAGGACCCTGAGATCATGACCTGAGCTGAAGGCAGACGCTTAACGACTGAGCCACCCAGGCGCCCCTCATATATGGCTTTATTATGTTGACGTATGTTCCCTCTAAACCTATTTTGTTGAGAGCTTTTATCATGAATGGATGTTGTACTTTGTCAAATGCTTTTTTTACATTTGAAATGTGTCTATTGAAATGATCATATGGTTTTTTATCCTTTTTCTTGTTGATGTGATGTATCACATTGATTTGCATGGATTCTGTTAGCTAATATTTTGTTGAGGATTTTTGCATCTGTGTTCATCAGAGATATTGGCCTGTATTTCACCTTTTGTGTGTGTCTTTATCTGGTTTTGGTGTCAGGGTAATGCTGGCCTCATAGAATGCATTTGGAAAGGGTCCTTCCTCTTCTATTTTTTGGAATAGTTTGAGAAGAAAAGGTATTAACTCTTCTTTAAATGTTTGGTAGAATTCCCCTGTGAAGCCATCTGATTCTGGACTTGGATTTGTTAGGAGTTTTTTGATGACTGATTCAATTTCATAGCTAGTAATCTGTCTGTTCAAATTTTCTATGTCTTCCTGATTCAGTTTTGGAAAGTGATATATTTCTAGTGAAATTTACCCATTTCTTCTAGGTTGTCCAATCTGTTGGCATACAATATTTCATATTGTCCTAGAATCCTTTGTAATTCTGTGGTGTTGGTTGTTATTTCTCCTCCTTCATTTCTCATTTTATTTATTTGAGTCCTCCTTTTTTTGATGAGCCTGGCTAAAGGTTTATGAATTCATTGATCTTTTCAAGGAACTAGTTCCTGTTTCATTGTTCTGTTCTTTTGTTGTTTTTAATCTCTAGTTCATTTATTTCTGTTTCAATCTTTATTATTTCCTTCCTTCTTACTGGGTTTTGGGCTTTGTTCTTTTTCTAGCTCCTTTAGGTGTAGGTTAGGTTGTTTATTTGAGATTTTTCTTGCTTTTTGTGTGAGGCCTGTATTGCTATAACCTTGGACTGTTGTGTTTTCATTTTCATTTGTCTCCTTGTATTTTTTTATTTCCTCTTTGATTTCTTGGTTGACCCATTCATTGTTTCATAGCATGTTTTCACCTCCACTTATTTGTGTTCTTCCCGATTTTTTCTTGTTATTGATTTCTAGTTTCATACTGTCGTGGTCAGAAAAGATGCATGAGGGGCGCCTGGGTGGCTCAGTCCTTAAGCGTCTGCCTTCGGCTCGGGTCATGATCCCAGGGTCCTGGGATCAAGCCCCGCATAGGCTCTCTGCTCAGCAGGAAGACTGCTTCTCCCTCTCCCACTCCCCCTGCTTGTGTTCCCTCTCTCACTCTCTCTCTCTCTGTCAAATAAATAAATAAAATCTTTTTTTTTTTTAAGATTTTATTTATTTATTTGAGAGAATGAGATAGAACATGAGAGGGGGGAGGGTCAGAGGGAGAAGCAGACTCCCTCCTGAGCAGGGAGCCCGATGCGGGACTCGATCCCGGGACTCCAGGATCATGACCTGAGCCAAAGGCAGTCGCTTAACCAACTGAGCCACCCAGGCGCCCAATAAATAAAATCTTAAAAAAAAAAAAAAATGCATGATGTGATTTCAGTCTTTTTGAATTTATTGAGAAGGTTCAGCTGTTGTGACTACAGTCAAACTGGAATATGTGGCTATCTTCCCCTCTCTCCAAGGCAGGGGTCACTTTGGAATGTTGCTGGTCTCTTCCAGAGCTGCTTGAAGGATGAGACACAACAGGAGCCACTTTGGAGGGACTCCTGCTTAGTTGGGGGGGAAGGGGTTGGATGGGGCCGATCTGCAGGAGAATGCAGGGGCAGGTTGCACGGTGTTAGTAAGGCAGGTAGAGAGTGTTCGTGGGGGTTCCTACAGAAGTCCAGCTATCTAGGCTTGGGGAGGAGGTAGGGCAGAGAAATGTCACCAGCTCTTTTGTTCATAGAGAAGTCTCCTAAAGATCCCTGCCCCTCCAGCACCAGTTCTGAGATAAGTAAATAAATCTCTTTTGTGAATACCCCAGGTGTTTTTCAAACTACTGCTTCTATGCTGTATCTTGGTAGGTTGGTTGTTATGCAGTTTCTTTAAGGGGGGGGGCGGTTAGTTTCCTATTGCCCACTGGCTCTGCCAGAGGCAAGTTCACTGATTTTTAAAGTACCTGGAGTTAAGCCCTGCTGGTTGTAAAACAAAACAAAAACAAAAACAAAAACAAAACCCTTAAGTCTCACTGGTTTTCAAAGCCAAATAGTATGGGGACTTATCTTCTCAATGCAGGTCCTCTGTGCCTGGGTGCCTGGGGTGGGGTCTGCTTCTCTCCCTGCTCTGTGCTTGTGGTGTCTATTCCTCCTGTTTGTGGCTATTCTTGCTGGGAGTTTGGTTTCTGACCACATCCACACCCCTCCTTTTCGATATGGCCTCCTTTCTATGATTAGCTATGGAAAGTCTGTTCTGCCAGTCTTTTGGTCATTTTCTAGGCTGGGTGTACTGATGTGGCTGTTACTAGACGTGTCTGTGGGAAGAGATGAGCTTAGCATCCTCCTACTCTGCCATCTTCTCAGCAATGGTTTAATTATCGTTCAGTATGTACTACTGTCATTTTATTAATTGTTTTCTGGCTATTTTTGTAGTTTCCCCCTCATTCCTTTCTTTTCCTTTTTCTCTTTCCTCTTGTGGTTTGACGACTTTCTTTAGTGTTCTGTTTAGATTCCTTTCTCATTTTCTTTTGTGTATTTGTGATAGGTTTTTGCTTTGTGATTAGCATGAGGTTCATATATATCATCCTAGGTATATAATGATCTATTTTAAGGTATGGTAACATATCTGAACACACCCCAAAACTCTAGATTTTTACTCCCCTCCCCCAAATTTTATGTTTCGATGTCACTTTTTTTTTTTTAAAGATTTTATTTATTTATTTGACAGAGACACAGCGAGAGCAGGAACACAAGCATGGGGAGTGGGAGAGGGAGAAGCAGGCTTCCTGTGGAGCAGGGAGCCCGATGTGGGGCTCGATCCCAGGACCCTGGATCATGACCTGAGCCGAAGGCAGATGCTTAATGACTAAGCCACCCAGGCGCCCATTTTGATGTCACTTTTTACATCCTTTTAAATGTATCCCTTAAGTAATTATTGTAATTTTAGTTGATTTAATTAATTTTGTCTTTTAACATATTAGTAGCTTTAAAGTGATTAACCCACTATCTTTACTATTTACCTTTGCCAGTGAGATTTTTATCTTAATATGTTTTCCTGTTATTAAATAATGCCATTTCTTTTCAGCTTAAAGAAATCCTTTTAATATTTCTTATAAGGTTGGTTTAGTAGTGATGAATCTTTTAGTTTTTTATTTTGTTTTTTTTTTTAAAGATTTTATTTATTTATTTATTTTAGAAGTGGGGAGCAGAGGGAGAGGGAGAATCTCAAGCAGACTTGGCACTGAGCATGGAGCCTGACGCAGGGCTCACTCAATCTCATGACCCTGAGATTATGACCTGAGCCTAAATCAAGAGTCTGACACTTAACCAACTGAGCCACCTAGGTGCCCCATATTTTTTATTTTTCTGGAAAACTCTTGATTTCTCCTTGAAGTCTAAATGATAACCTTGCTGGGTAGAGCATTCTGGATTGTACAGTTTTTCCTTTAATACTTTGACTGTCATGCCACTTTCTTCTGGCTTGCAAAGTTTCTGCTGAGAAATCTTCTCATACCTTATAGGGTTTTCTTTGTAGGTAAAAAAATTTTCTCTTGCTGCTTTAATTTTTGACATTTTAATTATATCTTTTTTTAAAATTTTTTATTTGAGAGAGAACAAGCAGTGGGGAGGGGCAGAGGGAGGGAGAGAGAGAGAGAGAGGGAAGCAGACTCCCTGCTGAGCAGGAAGCCCAATGTGGGGCTTGATCCCAGGACCCAGAGATCATGACCTGAGCCAAAGGCAGACCCTTAACCAACTGAGCCACCCAGGCATCTCGAATGTGTCTTTTTTTAAATTATAATGTGGCTCTCTTTGGTTCATCTTATTTGGAATTCTCTGGGCTTCCTAGACCTGGTTGTCTGTTTCCTTCCCTAAGTTAGGGAAGTTTTCATACATTATTTCTTTAAATAGTTTTCTGCCCCTTTTTCTCTCTCTTCTCCTTCTGGAACCCCTGTAATGTGAATGTTATTTTCCTTAATGTTTTTCCACAGATCCCTTAAACTATCTTCACTTTTTAAAAAATTCTTTTTTCACAGGGCACCTGGGTGGCACAGTGGGTTAAGCATCCAACTCTTGGTTTTAGCTCAGGTTGTAACCTCAGGGTCATGAGATTGAGCCCCGCTCCGTGCTCAGTGAGGAGTCTGCTAGGGACGTTCTCTCCCTCTGCCCTTCCCCACTGCACTCATGCATTCTCTTTCTCTCTAAAATAAATAAATCCTTTAAAAAAATTGAAAATTCTTTTTTTCTTTTTGCTGCTGTTTAGTGTGAGTTACACTGCTTTGTTTTCCCTTTTCCTGATCCATTCTTCTGCTTCATCTAGTCTGCTGTTGAACCCCTCCAGTGTAAATACACTGTTCAATTATTGTACTTTTCAGCTCTGTGACTTCTGTTTAGTACTTATATTTTCTATCTCTTTGTTGAAGTTCTCATTTGTGTTCATCCATTCTTCTCCTGAGTTGGGTGAGCATCTTTATGACCTTTACTTTGAATTCTTTTTAGGTAGATTACTTATCTTCATATCATTAAGGTCTTTTTCTGAGATTTTTGTCTTTCTCTTTTCTCTGAAACATATCTCTGTTTCCTCATTTTGTTTGACTCTCCATGTTTGTTTCTATGTATTAATCAAAACAGCTACTTCTCTCGGCCTTGAAGGAGGGCCCTTGTGTGATGATGATCCTTCTTGTTCAACCTTGTTCAAGCTCCTGGTTGTCTCTTGAACCTATGTAATTGTCTAAACCACCTATTTATTCTTGATATGTGCCTATTATTGAGAGTATGTCAAGACCTGATGATCCAAGAAAAGGAATCTTAGCACCCAGTTTTAGGCTGATCAGAAGCCAGACCTCAGGCAGCAGCTTTTAAAATATACAAATATGTAGAGTCTTGTGGGGCAATTGTAATTCCTGTTCGCCTCCAGACTAAGAGATCCAGAAGTGTCTCTAGGGCGACAGTTGCAAAAAACTGGGGCTTCAGACAAGTGTATAATTTCCTTTCTGAGAATTCTCACTTGCTGTAGCAAGGCTGAGGGGTGTGCAAGGATGGTATCTCCCTGATAGTGCCTTCTTAGCCTCCAGATGTATGGGAATCCTTCAGCCTGTCCCTGAGGTTGAAGCTCTAGGCTAAGTAAATAGACCTTTTTTTTTTCCTAAAGATTTTATTTATTTATTTATTTTATTTTATTTTTTTAAAGATTTTATTTATTTATTTTGAGAGAGAGAGAATGAGAGAGAACACATGAGAGGGGATAGGGTCAGAGGGCAAAGCAGACTCCCTGCCGAGCAGGGAGCCCGATGCGGGACTCGATCCCGGGACTCCAGGATCATGACCTGAGCCGAAGGCAGTTGCTTAACCAACTGAGCCACCCAGGTGCCCCAAGATTTTATTTATTTTTTGACAGAGAGACACAGCGAGAGCAGGAACACAAGCAGAGGGAGAGGGAGAGGGAGAAGCAGGCTTCCCGCTGAGCAGGGAGCCCGATGCGAGGCTTGATCCCAGGACCCTGGGATCACGACATGAGCCGAAGGCAGACGCTTAATGACTGAGCCACCCAGGCACCCTGTAAATAGGCCTTTTTTATAGGAAGACTGGAGTTGTGTTTCAGTTTGCTGTCTGTGCAGTGCCCTGGGGGTGGTGGACTGCCAACAACTGTCTTTCTAATTCTAATAGTCCTGTGGAGCTCCGGGATACCAGCCATCTCGGACACCAGGGTCACGCAATCAAGGGGCATCCCCTTATGTGGTTTTCGTAAGCCTGTGGGCTTTAGTGAGGCAGCTGGAGATGTAGGGGATGGGCCATACTTGCTGGCTTCAGAAAGGCAGAGGGAAAATACCTTTACTCTGTGTCACCCTGGGTTTCAGCAGTGTAGCAGGAGAGTGCCTTGTCTGTACATTTGTGCCAACTTTAGGCTGGGAGTGGGAGACCATTGCAACTGCTGGCATTCTCTGGTGTCAGCAGTGCCAGGACCCTCTAGGCATCCTCCAGCCGATGCCTCCATATTAGCATGTGAATCTCTCTCACACATTGTCTAGGTGCTTTTCAACTGCTGGTTTTTTCCACTGGGTCTAGAGTGAGTGAAGCTGCATGTCAGCCCTCCAAAAGGGGAATCTCAGTTTCCTCTAGCAATTTGGGACCCAAGAAATCAGTCCCATTGGCTTTCCAAGCCAGATGTTCTGGGGACTCAACTTCCTGGGGTGCCCAATGTGGGGCACCAACCCCTCACTCCTCCAGATCCCACCCTCTTGTGGGTCACCACACTGGGGGGTGGTTTTTTGTTTTTGTTTTTTTCCAACCATGCCTCTACTTCTCTTACCCATCTTGATGTGGTCCTTCTATTTTTTGTTGTAGACGCAGTTCATCTATTTTTTCAGATCTTTTTCAGAAGGAAGTGATTCATATGTAGCTGTAGATTTGGTGTGTCCATGTGAGGAGGTGAGTTCAGGATCTTCCTATGCCACCATCTTGGACCTCCCTCTAACTTATTTAAAAACTGATGCTCAATTCAGTTTTTGAAAAATTTTAAATATGTTTGGAACAATTTGAATATGTGAAAATACTTTTTTAACTGTAAACTTTTGGAAATTTACATACAATTAACTTTTCATGTACTTCCACTGAAAATTTAGCCTCCAAATTGAGATGTGTTGTAAATTTAAAATATACTCTAGAAATTTTGGGGGGAAAAGCATAAAATATCTTGATAATTTTTTTATGTTGATTACATGTTGAAATGGTAATATGTGGATATATTAGGGTAAACAAAGTATATTGTTAAAATTCACATGTTGCTTTTTACTTTTTTTAATGTGGCATCAGAAAATTTAAAATTACACATGTGGCTTGAATTACGTTTCCCTTCTCTCTTCCTTTTCGAGGACAGGCTGGGGGTGGAAGTGTAACCTGAGTTTATCCAACCAAATGCTCCTCGGAGTCCAAGCACGTACGGCAAGGACAGAGAAACGGTGGGTAGCCTGGAGGAAGGTAAGCCATGGCAGGGGTTGCTTCTCCTGTGTGTGTCTTGGCAAGATCCTCAGACTTCTTAGTCTTCCACGTCCACACCCACCTAACAAATTCCCTTTTGCTTGCGTTAGCCAGTCTTTTTCTGGTGTTTACAGCCAAACACCCTAACATACCTGATCAGGAAGTGAGTCTCTACCCTCGACCCCTTGTTTCACACAAATCCCTGGTATACCTTGTTACCACTGAAATCACACAGTCGCTGGGGCAGCTGAGTCTCTCTATCAAGCTCCTCAGGGGATTCTGATGCTCAGCTAGGGTTGAGAAGCTTAGCTTTAGATCTTTTAAGCATCCGTATGGCTGGTGAGCAAACATGAGCCTATGCTATCACACTTCTGATATAGAGGTTAAACAAACTTCCTGGGATCCCCACTCTCCTGCAGCTGGAAGAATTCCATGCATTCAACAAATATTTATTGAGGATCTATTATGCATGCTTCAAGCACTGTCCTATATACCAAGGGTAGAGCAGTGAGCAAAACAAAAATCTCTCTCTGCTAAAGCATACTTTTTCGTGGGGGAAAAGGGGCAATAAGCCAAGTAAAAAAATATATATATAGTATGTTACATGGTGACAGTTCTAAGAACAAAACTAAACCGGGGATGGGGGTAAGCTGAGAGAGAGACAGAGAGAGAGAGAGTTGGAAGGGCATAGAAATTTTCATGGGATGATCACAGAAGGAAAACCTAGAATGTCACATTTTCAGGAAAGGAGCAAGCCTTGAGAATATGGGGTGGGGAAAGAGTTTTCTAGGCAAACAGAAAAGCAAGTGCAGAGAGCTTGAGGTAGGACCTTGGACTTGAAGTTGGCATAAAGTTCCTTGATTAGGCCACTCCTAACTTGTGAGGGTGAAGGCTGCTCAGGGCTTCTGCATGCTGGAAGCTGCCACTGAGGAGAAGTGTTGGGCAGAACTAGGTCGTCCTGAAGGGTGAAAGGAAGGGGATGGTGGGATCAGAGTTCTGTGCATGGAGTTGGGGAGACTGTTGCCTTAATGACTTCTACAGCCTTGTATAGCTTGGTGTGTCATTTTGGAATTTGCGTTCACTCTTGTCAACTTAAAGAATCTCAAGAGAATTAGGAAATGGAGGAAGTAGCTTCTAGACCAGATACCACCTGTGGCCAGAGCCCTGCCCTACTATACCCAGAGTACTCCTTGCTAAAGAGGGAATCTCAGACTCTCATTGAAGGTGCTATGCATGTTTTCAACCAGGTGATTGGGAGCTAGGGTCTTCTTTGATCCCTAGCCAGGAACACCTTATTTCTAGGGTACCATCTAATCCTGGCCAGCACATGGAGATGGGGACTTGAGGCCCACCCCTGGACTGACCATATGTGTTTAGGGACAGATAGCCTGTTAATAGTTTTGATTTTTTTTTTTTCCCTTAATGCGTGCAAAGAATCAGAAGTAAAATTAGAGTAGCCTAATTTCCCAGGAGTAGGTGGGGAACTTTCCTTCCTACACAGGGAGAAAAATTTTGAAAGGAGAGCCTCAGCCTGCTGGGATGAGAAAAGCCAGGAAGCCTCTCTTGCACATTCCATCCTCATGAGAAGACCCTATTTTTTTTTTTTTTTTTTT
>NC_138369.1:76850627-76873038 GCF_054177405.1 Leptonychotes weddellii
CATCTGCAATCTCCACCTTCACCCATTTTGAAAAAGTGAAACAGTTTTCACTGGGGTGGTGGCAGCATCAGCCCAGCAGGGAAGGAGTGCTGCTGAAATGCTATCCTGAGAGGCAGCACTCCAGGATAATCACCCTTTGTACACACGTTTTCAGTGAAGATAAGGCAGAGAAAAGCCCTTGTTTTGCAGAGCTTATCACACCACACACTTACACTAGAATGTGTGTGGATTTTCTTCATGATAAACACATAATGAGAGATATTGAAAAAAAGAGAAAGAAAAATATTGAGGTTGGGTCACAAACCCTAAATGCTCTTTGCCCTGAATTAAGTGAGGACATTTCCCAGAATCCTGTTTATTTGGAAACTTGGAAATTCTAGTGATCACCAACAGTGGTTTTATTTTTCTTAGGAATCCTGACCTCCCTTTGTATGGAGAGCTGGTCACAGCACTCTGGCTGATTAGATTGGATTGGAAAGCAGGAAAATTTCAAAAGTGTGTGCATTCCCCTGGATTGTTAAATACTCATCAAACATTTCATTACCTGGTTTGCCCAAACTGCTGTGCACCTCTCACTGCTGGGGCACCCAAGTCCTCTTCAACTACCCGTAACCCATTCTAGGTCTCTGTTCATGCGCCAGAGTTCATGCGCCGGAGCTTAAGCTTCTGCTCTGATCCATCTGCAGGCCTATATGTAAATGCTTTGCCCCCTCACCAATTGCATATCAGGGGTCATCCATGCCCATCCATCCAGGTCATCCCATCCATCCATCCATCCATCCATCCATCCTTCCATCCATCCATCCATCCATCCATCCTTTTTTTGAGTGCTTACTAGAGGCCAGGCGTGGTTCCAAGGACTGAGGAGAACCCCAGTACACAAAATAGGTGAAGTAAGTGACTATAGGAAGGGAAAAGTGGTGCTTACATGATAGTGAGCAGACCATAAATACGTAGATAGGAAATATGCCAGGTGTTAAGTACTGTGAGAAGAGAATGGCAGATACAGAGGTGGAGAATGACAGAACATGTGGTGCTAATTTAGAGCAAGTAGTCAAGAAAGGAGTCTTTGCTAAGGTGACTTGTGAGCAGGCATCTGGAAATCTCAGGGGCTGAGATTTCTGCAGAGAAAACAGTATATAGAAGCAAGCCTCAGAGGCCTGGCTGGGGTTGCATGTTGGAACAGCAGACAGGAAGCCATGATGAAGGGAGGGAGCCCGGGGATGAGCTCAGATGGTGTCAGGGGACAAGCTCAGATGGAAACTTGTTGGCCATGACAAGGACTCTGGATTTTATTCTAAATGAGATGCAAAGCCACTGAAACATTTTGAGAGGGTCACGCTGACTGCTGTGAGAACAATCTAGAAGCCCAATCAGACTACCATGGTGATTCAGGCAAAAGAAATGGTGGAAAAGACTTGCAACAGACAAACACTGGCCCAAAGTGCTAACAGGAGGGCCCACTGATTGGTCTGCACCCCCTGTACTCTGCTCCTTGGGAAGGGATCATCAAATGCCCATGAAAGAAGCCTGGCCAAGGCTACCTGGCTTGATTGAAAGAGGGCATTTGTCCATAGCAGACATTTTCTTAAATACATTTCACCTTATAATATCATTTATTTAAGACCTTTACTAATTTAAATCCCTTCAGAAGCCTAGGTAAAAAGTGCCTTCCTTCTGAACTTCCCAGAATCTGTTGTAGCTTAATTCATGAAACGATGAGAAAAGTTTTTTTTTTTTGCAAGCCTTATGCAACTTTTCTATTAAAATACTTTTAAATGCTGGGGTGCCTGGGTGGCTCAGTCAGATAAGTGTCTGCCTTAGGCTCGGGTCATGATCTTAGGGTCCTGGGATCGGGCTCCCTGCTCAGTGGGGAGCCTGCTTCTCCCTCACCCTCTGCGCCTCCCCCCTGCTCGTGCTTTCTCTCAAATAAATGAAATCTTAAAAAAAAAATACTTAAATGCTTACCCAAGGCAATCTAGACATTTAATACAATCCCTATCAAAATACCACCAGCATTTTTTACAGAGCTAGAACAATCCTAAAATTTGTATGGAACCACAAAAGACCCCAAATAGCCAAAGCAATCTTGAAAAAGAAAAGTAAAGCTGGAGGCATTACAATCCTGGACTTCAAGCTCTATTACAAAGCTATAACCATCAAGACAGTACGGTACTGGCACAAAAACAGACACATAGATCAGTGGAACAGAATCAAAAACCCAGAAATGAACCCACAACTCTATGGTCAATTAATCTTCAACAAAGCAGCAAGGAATATCCAATGGAAAAGACAGTCTCAAATGGTGTTGGGAAAACTGGACAGCAACATGCAGAAGAATGAAACTGGACCACTTGCTTATGCCATACACAAAAATAAATTCAAAATGGATGAAAGACCTAAACGTGAGACAGGAAACCTTCTAAATCCTAGAGGAGAACACAGGCAGCAATCTCTTCGTCCTCAGCCACAGCAACTTCTTACTAGACACGTTTCCAGAGGCAAGGGAAACAAAAGCAAAAGTCAACCATTGGGACTTCATCAAGATAAAAAGCTTCTGCACAGCAAAGGAAACAACAAAACTAAAAGACAATCTATGGAATGGGAGAAGATACTTGCAAATGATATACTGGATAAATGGATAGCATCCAAAACCTATAAAGACTTATCAAACTCAACATCCAAGAAATAATCTAGTTAAGAAACAGGTAGAAGACATGAACAGACATTTTTCCAAAGGAGACACATGGCTAACAGACACATGAAAAGTGCTCAACATCACTCGGCATCAGGGAAATCCAAATCAAAACCTCAATGAGATATCACCTCACACCAGTCAGAATGGATAAAATCAACAACACAGGAAACAACAGATGTTGGTGAGGATGCGGAGAAAGGGGAACCCTCCTACACTGTTGGTGGGAATGCAAGCTGGTGCAGCCACTCTGGAAAACAGTATGGAGGTTCCTCAAAAAGTTGAAAATAGAGCTACCCTACGACCCAGCAATTATGACCCAGCAATTGCACTACTAGGTATTTATCCAAAGGATACAAAAATACAGATTCAAAGGGGCACACACACTCTGGTGTTTATAGTAGCATTATCAACAATAGCCAAATTAATTATGGAAAGAGCCCAAATGTCTGTCAACTGATGAATGGATAAAGAAGAAGTGGTATATGTATATAATGGAATACTACTCAGCCATCAAAAAGAATGAAATCTTGCCATTTGCAATGACATAGATGGATCTAGAGAGCATTATGCTAAGCAAAACAAGTCAGAGAAAGATAAATACCATATGATCTCACTTGTAGAATTTAAGAAACAACACAGATGAACATAGGGGAAGGTGGAAAAAAAGAGGGCAGCAAACCATAAGAGACTCTTTAGGATTGAGAACAAACCGAGGATGATGGAGGGCGGTGGGTGGGGGATGGGGTAACTGGGTGATGGGCATTAAGGAGGGCACTTGTTGTGATGAGCACTGGGTGTTATATATAAATGATGAATCAGTACATTCTACTCCTGAAACCAGTATTACACCATATGTTAACTAGAATTTATTTTTTTACTAACTAGAATTTAAATGAAAACCTGAAATAAAAATAATTGAAAAAAATAATAAAATACTTAAATGCTGCCAA
Source organism: Leptonychotes weddellii (assembly GCF_054177405.1). Classification (NCBI taxonomy): domain Eukaryota; kingdom Metazoa; phylum Chordata; class Mammalia; order Carnivora; family Phocidae; genus Leptonychotes; species Leptonychotes weddellii. The sequence continues at coordinate 76,854,276 of NC_138369.1, forward strand.
GGACTTTGCTGCTTTTCACGTGCTCTGGTTCTCCTGGACAAAAAATGGGCATGCCTAGGACATGTAAGTAGACCACAGTTCGGGAAGAGCTGGGGTGATGCGGACCTGGGGGAAGCCTCTGTAAATAATCGCAGGTTGATGAGGAAATCTACTCCTTCATGATTATACTTTCTGCTGTATGTTTCCAACGTTAAAATATCAACTCTCAAAGAGATCCTTAACTGGCTACACCCCGGGACAAGCACTGCCACAACTTCCACGACCGCTTTTGTTGGAAGCCTCCTGGGAACTTCCCTGCCAGGCTGTCACGGGCCCGTCCTCCCTGCTGCTGACCACATGCAAATCTTGGCGAGGTCTTGCTGGGTAAAGCACTGCCTGGTGAGCTCTCCTTCTTCCTGCCCTCCTGCCAGGTGGTTATTATAGAGGGCAACTTGTCCTTTCGGAACCAGGGAGCACGGCAAGCCTGGCTGACCGTCCCGGGTGTACTGCTGTGCAGTGACTCCCGGGGACAGCCTGACGACATCCTAGAAATGGCTCTGAGCTCCCACACTTAGAGTCAGTCCATTCGTTCACCGTGGCTGAGGCAAAGCATCCCTTGATCTTTTCATTCTTTGGAGACTGGAATTTTCTTTTCAAAACAACCCTTACTTTTCTTTATAATGTTGTTTCTAAATAAATGAAAGGTACGGCAGAGAAGTGAGTATCGGCCACATGGAGTGACTTGCCTTAGGGATGGCTGTGTTTATGGCAGACATAGATAAAAATAGATGAATTGAAATAAGTCAACCAGCAATTTAGCCGGTTTTCCTCAAAGGCACAGGAAAAAATTATCACAAAATTGTAAGTACCACACATAACCTTTAATTTTAATTGTTCAGAAACAATCCTGATTTCTTCTAAGTCACAACTTTTGAAACTAGAAATAAGGTTCGATAGCTTGGGTTATAAGATTTGATCTGCTTCAAATGAGGATACCTTATAAAAATATTGTGGTTCAGAAATACCTGAGTGCTTCTACATGGCTTCAGTGATTGTCACAATAAACCCTCAGTAGGTAAGGGTCCTCTAGATTTAATAGTTAATCCCAGGGTACAGAAAGAAAAATGAGATGCAGAGAGGTTAAGGATCAAAGGCAAATTTAGGAGTTTAGGAGGCCCATGTGACACGCAGGAATCAGAACCCAGGTTCTGTCCCAGGACGCTGAGATCATGTCCTGAGCTGAAGGCAGACACTTAACCAACTGAGCCACCCAGGCGCCCCTAAAACTAAAATCTTAAAAAAAATATTTTTTGCTAAAAAAAAATATGCTAACCATCACCTGAACTTTCAGTGAGTCACAGTCTTCTTGCTGGTGGAGAGTCTTGCCTCGGTGTTGATGGCTGCTCACTGACCAGGGTGGTGGTTGCCGAAGGCTGGCCTGGCTGGGGCAATTTTTAAAAATAAGACAAGGAAGTTTCCTGCACAAATGGACTCTTCCTCATGAACTATTTCTCTGTGATGCTATTTGATAGCATTTTACCCACAGCAGAACTTCTTTCAAAATTGGAGTCAAACCTCTGAAATCCTGCCACTGCTTTATCAACTAAGTTTATATCATATTCTAAATCTCTGTCATTTCAACAATCTTTATAGCATCTTCCCCAGGAGTTGATTCTACCTCAAGAAACGACTTTCTGTGCTCATCCATAAGAAGTGACTCCTCATCCGTTCAAGTTTTATCATGAGATTGCAGCAATTCAAAATAATAATAATGAACAAGTTTGAAATAGTGCAAGGATTACCAAAATGTGACACAGAGATATGAAGTGAGCAAATGCTGTTGGAAAAATGGTGCTGAGTTGCTTGATGCAGAGTTGCCATAAACCTTTGATTTGTAAGAAGTGCAAAAAGTGAAGCACAATAAAACAAGGTATGCCTTACATCCACATTTTATCATTTCCATATATAATCACTACTTAAAAAGTATTAATGAGATATTTTACCTTTTTCTCACACTAAGTCTTCAAAATTTGTTATGTATTTCACACTTACTTTGTTTCTTAATTTGGATGCTAAATTTCCAGCCAAAATACTTGCTCCATATTTAGATTTCATAAAATTTACATTTGAAAAAGTCAATTCACATACCCAAGTTATTGCGAGCATACTTAAAAGTTTTCTAGTAACTGAGTTAAGAATCGATATTAAAATTTTAAACAATCAAAAGTTCCTCAGTTACACTAGGTACAGTTAAAGTGCTCAAGAGTCACATGTGGCCAGTGGCCATTATATTGGGCAGCACTGATTTAAAGAGCCACAGGATGTTTGCTTAGGGTGTTGATACTAACGGGATGGCATTCAGAACAGATGGATTGTAATCTCTTCTCAAAACTAAATAACTTTCTTGTAGCTTAAACTATCCACTGTTTTCATCAACATATTATACATAATTAAAAACCTTCCTAATTATGTTTTCTCATAATATGCCATGTTTTCTAGTAAACTTTAAACTGCATTCAGACTTTATGTATAAATGCTTTCTGTTGAATTATGAAGAGGTTTATATGAATTCTAAAATGATTCAGTCAGTCATGCACCTTTCTCCAGTGCAAACACTGTGGTACTACAAAGTGTTAAGCCACCCCCTACAGCCAGTGTTAGAAAGGACATCCCGCTATATTTTTTACAGAGCAATAACTCCTTGAATATTTATTTAAATGGAACAGATCCTGGGAATCAAAAAGTGAAAATATTTTTATGCCTATGCTTTAGCTCTCCAGTTTACTTCATTATTTCTTTACAGGTTGAATGTTTTAAAAATAAAGGCTAAACACATAGGTAATAGACTGAATGACGGCAGCTATAGAATTTTGTATTTAACTTAAACCTTTGTGACCCTTGAAATTATAAAACCCAGTGATCAAAATGGATGCTCAAATGTTTACTGAAAATGAGTAATTAATCCTGTGCTCAAACTGGTGCAAATGCTAGAGCCCGTGAAGTGTGTGTAAAGGTGCCTCCTACACCTTGGACCTCACGCCTCCGGCTTGGTCCCGCAGCTCCATTGCTGCGATTGCGGAGAGGTGCACTTCATCGGGCCCATCTGCTAAGCGCAGAGTCCGCGTTAGGGCATACCTGGAAAAACAAAAGGAGCAGGAATGGCAGGAGTTATCAACGAGGAACATACTTTAACGTCAGTCACTCTGACTCTAAGCCAAAGCTATTCATTTTTGAAATCTTGCCAAGGCAGTGATAAGAGCACAAAGAGAATCAAGGAAAGTAAGTCCAAGGGCACGTGAAATGCCACCAAAAGTTCTCACTTTGGGGAGAGGAACCTTAAATGGCTCAGTGCAATGGGCTTAATCTCAGTCTTGGTTTGCTTTAGGGTCCTAGAAGTTGCTAGAACTAAGAGAGATCTTGGGTAAGCCACAGGGAGTGAAGTATAAATATGTAATACTTATATATTATACATATTTAGTACTAGATATTTAGTTCTTATGGTTAAAAATTGATGGGAAAACTGGTGGGGCACCAGACTCCTGTTTCCAGTGTGGGAGAGAAGGTGGCAGGGGTACTGTGCGGTGACGGGCACTGCAGAGTGTTCCTTGACTCCCAGCAACCAGAATCTGGACAGGAGATGGTCACTGGCCTGCGGCATCCCTGTGGAGGTGGCGAACAGTCCTAAGGACATACCCAAGCCTGGCTCTGGGTGCCCTCTGCCATCTGTGCTCCTGCATGATCATTCTGGTTTCAGGGTGAACCCCCAGTGCCATTTCCGCACTAGCTCATGAACCCCAATGGACCCCCTCGGTGTAAAAGTTGACATCATTGAGCGAAATGATAACTGTAATCATAAGAGCAGCTATTTATTGGTGCTGGGTACCTATATTACCTCATTTAGCCTTGAATTGTACTTTTAGTATCTTTCTTTCCTTGTGAAACAATTAGGGTCAAGGCAGCTGTAGATTTTTAATTCCATTCCAAGCCTGTCAAATGTAGATGATTACTAAGTGACATCTACTTACATGTTAGCCAGAGGGTAATCCTGGGAAACACCTGCACCTCCACACACTTGGATCGCCCGGTCAATAATTTTGCAGACGGCCCGAGGGGTGGCCACTTTAATCATTGCAATCTACATTAGCAAGATATAAAAAGAATGTTCCTTTCTTAGACAATACACAATGTGGCAGAATTTGATATAATCTGTATTTTCTTTGTGAAATGAGACCAGGGAACTTTCCCACATGAATTCATCACTCAAACAGGATCTTTGATGCAAGCCAACAAAGAGACCCGTTGTAATGAGGCTAATAATGGCCATATTTCAGTCAATATAGACATTCTGGAAAGAGATATCTCTTCCAAATCATATTTTATTATTTATGACTTGCCTTGTTTCCAAAAGGATTTAAGGCAGCTGATAAATCACATTCATCACCTTAGGGATCATAAAAAGAATTCAAGAGCCTTCATTAATCAGTTTTCTCTTAGCAATTTTTATTGGTTTTTAGAATTAAATGATTACAATCTTACTCCATATAAGCCAGAAACATAAAAAGATAGGAGATGAGAGGCATCTTTTACGAAGCATTTATACTACATGGTAGCAAGGTCAGATACTTTGCCCAGGGCCACATGGCAGAAAGTGACATAGTGGGTATAATTCCAAGTCTGTATAGTCTTGGATTTCCCTCCTCCCTGTTGCTGCATCTCGAGAATGCTGAAGATATTCTATATCCTGAAAATCATTCCCTAAAGCAGGCAAGTGAAAGGAAAACTAGCAAGTGGCATGTATTTATAATCTTGAAACCAAAATCACAGAAATTGTTTTCAATATTCTGAGTGCCATCAAGGCACCACGAAACCTGAAATGCCCAGTGGGTGAAAGAAACTGAAGAAGGCTTGGCAGACAGTGGTCCAAGGGGCCTCACCTCCTTCCTAGTGCCAGCCCAGCCCAGGGTGTCAATGCTGTGCGCGGCTTTCAGGATCAACAAACGTATCTTCTCGATGGCAATGCGGCTTTCAGCAATCCAGTGAGCCACAACCTCCTACAGGGGAGCAAAGAGCAGCAAAAAGGAGGAGTGGCTAAGCTGGCATGAGTCCACATCACCTAACACGACCTTGTAGCTTGGTGAAACACTCTAGGCCAAGGACTGTTCCTAAGCCTTACTCTGTTTTTTAATGGAAGAGTTAATTCATTTGATATATACCAGCCAACCACGTACTTGTGCAATGCTAAAGTTAACACTGCCAGACTTTAGAAAGACATTTTATTTGCTCAGAAAAATAATTTATTTTGGATATCTTGATGTCTGACAGTCAAGATGGCTGAACTGAGCAGCCATCTTATTGCTCTAACATTCCTCACTGGCCCTCCTAAATGCTAATCTCATAGTCTCATTGAAACTTGGATAAATGTCTGATGGTGAACTTGCTTACAGACAATTGAGATGACCCCCAGGACAATGTCAGTGTGGGGAAGGTGCAGCAGTCCTTTGTTGTGTTATTATTTAGCAACAATGACCTTTACCTTTGGTGAACAGTTCTTTGAATTGTGCCACATGTATAGATTGCTGTAACCACAATCAAGATACAGAACAGTTCCATCTCCCCTTAGAGCTGCTGCCCCTTTTTAGTCACACCCTCCCCAACCCCTCAACTCTCACAACCACTGATGGGTTATCAATCACTATAGTTTTTGCCTTTTCCAGAATGTCATATAAATGGAATCATGTAGTATGTATTTAGAGACTGGCTTCTTTCAGCATAATGCATTTGAGTATCACTGACCAAGCTGTTCTGTGTACCAACTGTCCATTTTTATCAATGAGTAATATTCCATTGTAAGGATGTACCAGTTTGTTTATCCATTCACCTGCTGAAGGATATCTGGGTGGTTTTTAGTTTTTGGTGATTATTAACAGAGCTTCTGTAATCATGTGCATACAAGTTTTTGTATGACTATACTTTTCATTTTTTAAAGCAGCTGTGGGGAACGGAATTACTAGATCATCTGGTAAATGCTTATAAGAAACTGTGAGTTTTCCAGACCAACTGTACCATTTTGCATTCCCATCAGTATTGTGTTATAGTTTCAACTGCTCTCCAAACCATTGGCACTTGGTACTGTATTTTTTTTTTTTTATGTATTAGTCATTTTAACAGTATGCAGAGCTATTTCATGGTAGTTTAAATTTGCATTTCCCTATGACTAATGATGTTGATCACCTCTTGATGGGTTTATTTGCCATCTATATATTCTCTTTGGTGACATGTCTGTTCACGTCATTTCCCCACTTTTTAAATTGGATTGTTTTCTTACTGCTGTTTAGAGAGCTCTTTATTAAGGATACAAGTCAATTGTCACACGGGCAATTTGCAAATATCTTCTCCCAGTCTGTAACATTTTCATTCTCTTAATAGTGACTTTCAAAGAACAAATGTGATTAAATCTAATGATATCCAATTTGTCAACTTTTTCTCTTATGGGTTATGCTTTTGGTGCATGTCTTAAGAACATTTTGCCTAATAGTGTCACAAAGATTTATCCCTATTTTTTTTTTCCCAAAAGTTTTATAGCTTTACCTTTTACATTTAGATCTATGATTTATTTGGAGTTAAATTTTGTGTGAGGTGTGAGGTTTAGGACAAGGTTCATTTTTTTTTTTTTTTTGCCTATGAATGTCCAACTATTCCAACACCATTTACTATAAAGATTAATCTTTCCCCATTGAACTGGCTTTGTACCTATATAAAAAATTGTTTGACTCATATTTTTATGAGTCTATTTCTGGACTCTGTTCTGTTCCAAAGACCTATGTGTCTCTCCTTTTGCTAATACCACACAGTCTTCAGGGCGCCTGGGTGGCTCAGTTGGTTAAGCGACTGCCTTCGGCTCAGGTCATGATCCTGGAGTCCCGGGATCGAGTCCCGCATTGGGCTCCCTGCTCAGCAGGGAGTCTGCTTCTCCCTCTGACCCTCCCCCTTCTCATGTGCTCTCTCTCATTCTCTCTCTCTCAAATAAATAAATAAAATCTTTAAAAAAAAACAAAAACAAAAAACCACACAGTCTTCAGATTAGGTAGTGATCTGCCTCCAACTTTCTTCTTCTTCAAATTGTTTTTGTTATTTTAGTTTCTTTGCATTCCACATAATTTTTAGGACAGGTTGCCTATATCCACAAAAATGTCCTGCCAGGATTCAGACTGGTATTACATTAAATTTGTAGAAGAATTTGAGGACAGCTGACATCTTTACTATTAGTCTAACAGTCCACAAACACAGTATTTATATTTATTTAGGTTTCCTTTGATTTATAAATTCTAAAATTTTTAGCATTTGGATACTACATGTTTTGTTAGATTTGTGCCTTTTTAAAAGTGTATTATAAATAGCATTTTTAAAATTTCAGTTTCCAATTGTTCATTGCTTGTATATAGACAAAAAATTGATTTTGTGTGTTGATCTTGTATCCCATGACTTTGCTAAGCTCTATTATTTCTGGGAAGGTTGTTTTGTTTGGTAGATTCCTAAGGATTTTCTAACAATCATGTTGTCTGTGAATATGGACAGTTTTACCTCTTTTTTCCCCCCAACTATATGTACTTTCTTTTTCTTGACTCACTGCATTGGCTAGGACTTCCTCTATGATGATAAATAGGAGTGGTTAGAGTAAACATCCTTGCTTTGTCCCTAATTTTGGGGGAAAAGCATTTAGTTTTTCATCATAAGCATGTTAGCTGTAGAATTTTTTAGATGCTCCGCATTGGGTTGAATAAATTCCTTTCCATTCCTAGTTTGCTGAGAGTTTTCATTAGGAATACATACTGAATTTTGTCAAGTGCTTTTCTGGATCAACTGACATGATCATGTACTTTTTCTTTTTCAGGCTAATATGGCAGATTACAATAATTACTTTTCTTAGTAATTGATTTTTGAATATGAATGAGCCTTGCATTCCTGGGATAAATCTTACTTGGTTGTGGTATAATATTCTTTTTATATATTGCTGGATTTTATTTCCTAATAGGTTTTTGCATCTATATTGGTCTAGTTTGTTCTTATCTGGTTTTGGATTAGGGCAATTCTGGCCTCATAAAATGAGTTGGCAAGCATTTCCTCTATTTCTACTTTGTGGAAGAGATTGCATAGAATTGGTGTTATTTCTTCTTTAATTATTTAGTAACATTTACCAGTGATACCATCTGGGCCCGGTCATTTCTTACTTCAGGAGCTTTTAAACTATGAATTCAACTTCTTTAATAGTTGTAGAATACTCTATTTCACCTTCAGTGAGTTTTGGTAGTTTATGAATCTTGACAAATTGGTCCATTTCATCTAAGTTGTTAAATTTATATGCTCCGCACACATGCCTGAATGTGTGGGTTCCAAGGCCCACATTTGGAGTCAGGGAGCCTCCACTTCAGCTCCAAGACCCATTCCCCAATCCAGCTTTTCCCAGAGAGTTCTGCAGTGTAGCTTATAGGTGCCTACATAGATTAATAATGTTGTTACTTCCAGTGACTTCTACTTCCAGAAAGATGAAATAGATGCACCTTTCCCTATTCCTCTTGCTGAATACAACTAAAAACCTGGGCATTATTTATAAAACAAACATTGGAAGGCTCTGATAGGTAAAGAGAAGGAAGCAGACTGGCTAAGCTAAAAGAACAACATGGTAGTGAGTTCCCTGGGTTTTCTTTTTCTCTAATACATCCCAGAGTTGGAGCTGAAAAAGTTAACAAACTGAAAATGCCTGTGAGCACAGACATAAATTTTTGAAAAATACCCCCAATAAAAGTCTATTCTATTTAGCTGAGGGTTTGGGTAGGGGCAGCCTAGCAAAACAGAAAACTTTTAAAAGTCACCAGTCACAAGGGAAGAGACCAAGAGAGGAAGAAAGGAACAGACAAGAACTACAAAAACAACCAGAAAACAATTAGCAAAATGGCAATAAGAACATATCAGTAAATATTTTAAATGTAAATGGTCTAAATGCTCTAATCAATCACAGCATAGGGTGATGGAATGGATAAAAAAAACCAAAACAAAACAAAAAAGAAGACCCATCTATATGCTGCCTACAAGAGACTCACTTCAGACCTAAAGACACATACAGACTGAAAGTGAAATGATGGAAAAAGATACTATCTGTGAATCGAAGTCAAAAAAAAAAAAAAAAGCTGTGTAGCAATAATTAGACAAAATAGACTTTAAAACAAAAACTGGGGGTGCCTGGGTGGCTCAGTCGGTTGGGTGTCTGCCTTCGGCTCGGGTCATGATCTCAGAGTCCTGGGATTGAGCCCTGGGTCAGGCTTCCTGCTCAGTGGGCAGTGTGCTTCTCTCTCTCCCTCTGCCCCTCCCCCTTCTCGTGCACTCTCTCTCTCAAATAAATAAAATCTTTAAAAAAATGAAAATAAAAAAAATAAACTGTTGGGCCATCTGGCTGGCTCAGTCCTTTGAGCATGTGACTCTCAGGGTTGTGAGTTTAAACCCTACATTGAGCATGGAGCCTACTTAAAAACAACAACAAACCATAACAAGAGATGAAGGGCATTATATAATGATAAAGGGATCAACTGAACAAGAGGATAGAACAGATGTAAATATCTATGCACCCAACATTGCAGCACCTAAATATAAAGAGCAAATATTAACAGACATAAAAAGAGAAACTGACAATAATACAATAATAGTAGGAGACTTTAGCACTCCACTTACATCAATGGATAGATCATTGAGGCAGAAAGTCAACAAAAAAACAGTGTCTTTGAATGACACATTAGACTAAATGGACCTAACAATACACAGGGAACATTCCATCCAAAAACAACAGAATATATATTCTTTTCAAGTACACATGGAACATTCTCCAGGATAGATAGATCACATTAGGCCACAAAATAAGTCCCAATAGATTTAGGAAAATTTAAATCATATCAAGCATCTTTTCTAAGCACAGTGGTATGAAACTAGAAATCAATTACAACAACAACAAAAAAAGGAAAAAACACAAACATGTAGAGGCTAAACAACAAGCTACTAAACAACCAATGAATTAACAAAGATATCAAAGAGGAAATTAAAAAATACATGGAGACAAATGAAAATGAAAACACAATGATTCAAAGTCTATGGAGTGCAGTAAAAGCAGTTCTAAGAGGAAAATTTATAGTAATATAGATCTAGAAACAAGAAAAATCTCAAACAATCTAATCTTACACCTAAAGTAACTATGAAAAGAACAAATAAAGCCCTAAGTTAGTGGAAGTTAGGAGATAATAAAGATCAGAGAAGAAATAAAATTGATAAACCATTAGCCAGACTCATCAAGAAAAAAAACAGAGAAAACCCAAATAGGAAAGAGAAGGAAAAGTTGACACCACAGAAATAAAAAGAATTAGAAGAGACTACTATGAACAATTATATGCCAACAAAATGGACATCCTATAAATGGATAAATTCCTAGAAACATACAATCTTCCAAAAATGAATCAGGAAGAATGATTACTGGTAATGAAAGGATTCAGTAATAAAAAAATTCTCAACAAACAAGAGTCCAGGACTAGATGGCTTCACAATTCTACCAAACATTTAAAGAAGAGTTAATACCTATTCTCAAACTATTCCAAAGAATGAAAGAGGAAGGAAAGCTTCCAAATTCTTCCTACAACACCAGCATTATGCTGAAACCAAAACCAGATAGACACTACAAAACAAAACTACAGGCCAATATCCCTGATGAACATAGATGCAAAAATCCTCAACACCACATTCAACAATACAATAAAGGATCATCAACCACAATCAAGTGGGATTTATTTTGGGGATGCCACTATGGTTCAATATCTGCAAATCAATCAATGGGTATACCATATTAACAAAATGAAGGATAAAAATCATATGATTATCTCAATAGATGCAGAAAGAGCATTTGACACAATTCAACCTCTGTTCATGATAAAAACTCTCAACAATGTGGGTATAGTGGGAACATACCTCAATATAATAAAGGCCATATATGACAACTCCACAGCTATCATACTCAATGGTGAAAAACTGACAGCTTTTCCCCTAAGATTGAGAATAAGACAAGGATGTTCACTCTCACCGATTTTATTGAATATAGTAAATTAATACCCATCCTTCTCAACCTAGTCCAAAAGGTACAAGAGGAAGGAAAACTTACAAATTCATTCCATTGGGCAGTATCATCCTGGTACCAAAACCAGATAAAGACACCACAAAAAAAAGAGAACTACAAGCCAATATTTCCAATGGATATAGATGCAAAAATCCTCAACAAAATAGCAAACAGAACCCAACAGTACATTTAAAAAATCATTCACCATAATCAAGTGGGATTTATTCCCAGGATGCAAGGGTGATTCAATATTTGCAAAACAATCAATGTGATACATCACATCAATGAGAAAAGATAAAAACTGTCTGATCATTTCCATATATGCAGAAAAAGCATTTGACAAAGTACACATCTGTTCATGATAAAAACCCTCTGCAAGGTAGCCTCATCAAAGAAAACTGAAATCTCAGCAAAGAAGTAGAAGATATAAAGAAAAACCAATTAGATAGATATTTTATAGCTGAAAAATGAAATATTTTTTTTAAAGATTTTTATTTATTTATTTGACAGAGAGAGACAGTGAGAGAGGGAACACAAGCAGGGGGAGTGGGAGAGGGAGAAGCAGGCTTCCCACCGAGCAGGGAGCCCGACACAGGACTCGATCCCAGGACTCTGGGATCATGACCTGGGCCGAAGGCAGACACCCAACGACTGAGCCACCCAGGCGCCCTGAAATAATTTTTTTAAAGATTTATTTTAGAGAGCACGAGACAGTGAGCTGGGGAGGGGGGGAGGGGCAGAGGGAGAAGCAGACCCCCTGCTGAGCAGGGAGCCAGACCTAGGGCTGGATCCCAGGACCCTGGGACCTGAGCTGAAGGCAGATGCTTAACTGACTGAGCCACCCAGGCACCCCTGAAAAATGTAATAATTTAAACAAAAAGCTCAGTGGATGGACTCAACAGCAGAATAGTAGGGACAGAGGAACAAATCGGTGAACTGAAAGATAGGACAAGAGAAATTGTCAAATCTGAACCACAGAGAAAATAGACTGAAAAATATTTTTGAAAGAATACCATCTTAGGGACCTGTGAACTAAAACAAAAAATCTAACATTCATGTCATCAGAGTCCAAGAAGTAGAGAAAGAGGGAAAGACTGAAAAAATACTCAAAGAAATAGTGGTGAAAACTTCCCAAATGTGGCAAGAGATAAAACCTACAGACTTAAGAGGCTGAGTGAATGCAGAGCAGGATAAACTGAAGAAATTCATGACAAGACACATCACAATTAAACTTCTAAAAAATGACACAACTGTAAATGCAGCCAGAAGAATGACATCTCACCTAGAGGGGAAATGTGTATGTGGGAAAGAAGAGAGTGGTATGATATATTTCAAGTACTAAAAGAAATGTCAACACAGAATCATATACCCAATGAAGATATACATCAGGAATGAAGGAGAAATCAAGATGTTCTCAAATAAAGAAAAACAAAAAATTTGTTACCTGTAGATTCTTAAAGAAAGGCTAAAGGAATTTCCCTACACAGAAAAGATAAAAAAGGAACCTTAGGAAATCAGGAAGAAAGAATGAACATAGTATGAAAATATATAGCTAAATACAATTGGTTTTTCTTTGCTTCTTGAAGCAAATTTAACTGTTTAACAGTTAAAGCAAAAACTGTAACACTGTGATGTCATTCTAAATTTATGTGGAAGAAATATTTAAGACAATTATAAATGAAGGTTAAAGGGATTTAAATTAAGGGAGGTAAAGTTTCTATACTTCACTCAAACTGGTAAAATGAGGACACCAGTAGACTGATAAAATATATGCACTTATACAAATATGTATATATTTCTATAATGTAATACCTATACCAACCACTAAAAGAGCTATACAAAAAGGTACACTCAGAAACACTGTAGATGAATCAAAATGGAATTCTAAAAATGTTAAATTAATCTAAAGGAATGCAGGAAAAAGAAAACAAATGAAAAACAGAGAACACAAAACAAAAAATTAAATGGCACACTTAAGCCATAACATGAATTATTACAAAGACTGATAGAGTGGATTAAAAAACATGACACACCTAAGTGCCAACTAGAAGAAATTCACTTCAAATATGTTATAAGCAAGTTGAAAACAAAACAAAATAAATAAAAAAATATGTAATATAAAAAATATGTAATATGCAAACATAATCAAATGAAAGCAGGACTAGCTATATTACTCTCAGATGAAGCAGACATCTGAACAAAGAAAATTACCAAAGACAGAGAGGGTCATTATACAATGATAAAAGGGTAAATCCATCAAGAAGTAGCAATCCTAAATGTGTATGTATCAAACAATGGAACTGCTGAATATGTATAACAAGAACTGATAGAAATGAAAGGAGCAGTAAACAAATCCACAGTTCTAGCTGGAGACTTCAATACCCCTCTCCCAACTACTGATAGAACAACTAGACAGAAAATCAGCAAGAATATAGAGGAATTCAACACCACCATCAAGCAACAGGATCTAATAGACATTTATAGAACATTCCACCCAACAACAGAATACACATTTTTTTCAAGTGTCCTCAAACATATAGTAGGATAAACCATATCCTGAGCCATAAAACAAATCTCAACAAATTTGTAAGAAATGAAATAATACAGTTTCTTCTGTAACCACAATGGGATCAAACTAGAAATTAAGAACAGAGTAACAGGAAAATCTCCAAACACTTGGAAACTAAGTAACACACCTCTTAAATAATTCATGTGTCAAAGAAGAATCTCAAAGGAAATTGAAAAATACACTGAGCTGAATTAACATGAAAACACAATATATCACAATTTGTGGGACACAGGTAAAGCAGTACTGAGAGGGAAATTTATAGCACTAAAAAACACACATTAGAAAAGAGGAAAAGTCTCAAATCAGTAATCCATGCTACCATTTCAAGAACCGAAATAAATACAAAGAAAGCAAAAGGGAGTATATAATAAAGAGCAGAAATCAATAAAATCAAAAAAAGAGAAAAATCAATGAAACAAATATCTTGTTAATATTAAGCCCTAATATAACAATTATATTTTATTGTTTTGTAAATTAATAGTTAATATATTTTATATTCTTTGGAAAGATCGGTAAAAGCAACAGACCTCTAGCAAGACTAACAAAGGAAAAAGTAGGCACAAATTACTAATGTCAAGAATGAAACAGGGGATATATCACTAAAGACCCTGCAGACATCAATAGAGTAACAGAAGATTATTGTGAACATCTCTAAACAATAAATGTGACAGCTTAGATAAAATGGACCACTTCCTCAAAAGATACAACCACAACTCAACCAATATAAAATAGATAAGTTGAATAGCCCTGTAACTATTAAGGAAATTAATCTTTAAAAAACTACCCCGGGGCGCCTGGGTGGCTCAATTGTTAAGCGTCTGCCTTTGGTTCAGGTCATGGTCCCAGGGTCCTGGGATCGAGCCCTGCATCGGGCTCCTCGCTCTGTGGGAAGACTGCTTCTCCCTCTCCCACTCCCTCTGCTTGTGTTCCCACTTTCACTGTATCTACCTCTGTCAAATGAATAAATAAAATCTTAAAAAAAAAAAACAAAAAAAAACCTACCCCTCCAACCCCAAATCTCCAGGCCTAAATAGTTTCATTAGAGATTCTACTAAATGTTTAAAGAGTAATTAATACCATTCTAGACAATCTCTCTCAAAAAGTAAAAGAGATGGGAACACTTCCCACATCCTTCTGTAAAGACAATACTATCCTAATATCAAAAGCAGATAAAGACAGTACAAAAAACAAAAACAAAAACTACTGACAAACATCCTTCATGAATCCACATGCAAAAATCCTTAACAAAACATTAGCAAGTAGAACTCAGCAAAATATAAAAAAGAATTACACACCATGACAAAGTAGGGTTTATTTCAAGGATGCAAAGCTGGTTCAGTATTTGAAAATCAATCAATGTACTCTACCATATTAACAAGGCTAAAGAAGAAAAAGCACATGGTTGTATAAATCAACGCAGAAAAATTATTTGACAAAATTCAATTCATTCATGATAAAAGATAAAACTTCTCAGAAAACTAATTATAGAGGGAAACTCGACAAAGAATATCTAAAAAACCTACAGCTAACATTATATTTAATGTTCCTCTAAGATTGAGAACAAGTAAGGATAATTCACTCTCCTCTTTCTTATTCAATATAGCGCTGGAGGTTTTAGCTAGTGCAATGAGGCAAGAAAAGGAACAAAATATATATGTATCTGAAAAGAAGAAATAAGACTTTCTCTTATTTACAGATAACATCATGGTCTACAAAAAAACCCGATCTACAAAACTAAGTGAGTTCAGCAAGGTCGCTGAATACAAGATAAACATACAAAAATCAATTATATTTACATATAGTTATATATTATATATACTTATACATATATTTATATATACTAGTAATGAACACATGGAGACTGAAATTAAATGCACAATATCATTTATAATCACTCCAAAAACTAAAATACTTAGATGTAAATATAACAAAACACACATAGGATTTGTATGCTGAAAGCTGCACATAGACAGTAACAGAAATCAAAGAAAAGCTAAATGAGTGGAGAGACATACTGTGTTCACGGATTAGATGACACAACATAATAAAGATGTCAGTTCTTCCTAAACTGATATATAGGTTTAACACAATTCCTATCAAAATCCCAGGAGGATTTTTTTTTTGAAGATAAGATTATCCTAAAATTTATATGGAAAGGCAAAGGAACTAGAATAGCTGAAATAATTTTGAAAGAGAATAAAGTGAGATGAATCAGTCATCCTGATTTCAAGACTGATATATAACTATAGTAATCAAGACTGTGTGGTATTGGCAGAGGGGAAGACATAGATAAAAGGACAGATCAGAGAACCTGGAAACAGACCCACACAAATATGCCTGACTGATTTTTGAGAAAGGTGTGAAAACAATTCAGTTAAGGAAGGATAGCCTTTTCAACAAATGGTGTTGGAGCATGTGAACATCCATAGGCAAAGAAATATACAAAAATTAACTCAAAATAGATTGCAGATTCAAATGTAAAACTTTTAGAGAAAAATTATAGGAGAAAATCTTCAGGCTCTAGGGCTAGGCAAAGTGTTCCCAGACTTGAGACTAAAAACACAATCCATAAAAGGAAAACTGACAAATTAGAGCTCCTCAGGATGAAACACTTTTGGTCTGTGAAAGACCCTGTTAAGGGGATAAAAAGATAAGCTACAGAGAGGGAGAAAATATTTACAAGTCAACATTGGCAAAGGACATTATCTAGAATATATGAAGAACTTTCCAAACTCAACAGTTAAAAAATAACACACACACGCAAAATTCGGGTAGAACATGGGCATAAGATGTGAACCAAAGGATATAAGACGGCAAATAGGCACATGAAAAGATGTTCAACATGACTAGCCATTAGGAAAATATAAATTAAAACCACAATGAGATATCACTATAAATCTATTGGATGGCTTAAAAAAAAAAAAAAAACAAAAACAAAAAAACCAAACAGTGACAACACCATATGCTGGTGGGGATGTGGAGAAAGTGAATCATTCATACACAGCTGGTGAAAATGAAACACAGTTTAGCTACTCTGGAAAAGAATTTGGTGATTTCTTTAAAAACTGAACAAGCTACTCCCATATGACCAGCATTCTTGGGCATTAATCCCACAGAAATAAAGACATGTTCACACAAAAACCTGTATGTGAATATTTATAGGATCTCTATTTGTAACATCCACAGACAGGAAACAACCCAGATATCCCTCATCAGGTAAACAGTTAAACTGTGATAATCCATACCAAGGAATACTACCCACTAATAAAAAAGGAACCAACTACTGATACACATAACCTGGATGAATCTCCAAAGAATTACACTGAGTGCAAAACACCAACCCCAAAAGTTTATATATTGTATGATTCAATTCTTGAGATGATAAAATTCAAAAATGAAGAACAGATTAAAGATTGCCACGGGTTAATAAGGAGGTGATGAGAATGAGGAAGGGGGTGTTGCCATTAAAGGACAAGATGAGGGATCCTTGTGGCAATGAAAATGTTCTATATCTTGAATATATCAGTGACAATATCCTGGTTCTGATGTTGTACTGTAGTTTGGCAAGATGTTACCATTGGGAGAAACTTAGGAAAGGGTATAAGGAATCTCTCTGTATTACTTTTTACATCTGCATGTGAATCTACAATGATTTCAAAATAAAATTTTTAATTTAAAAAATTGGTACTTGCTTCTTAATTGTCTTAGTGAGTTTTCTCTATTGGTCAGAACTTGGAAGAGAAGTGGGGAGGTAAGTGGAGAATATAGAGACCAAACCTTATCATAAATCCCACAAGCAACCAAACTTCAGGATTCAGCAGTGAAACTCAGGAAACAATGACAGATGCTTCTGGTTGGCCATAAAGGGTTTGTTGTTGTTGTTGTTCCCATTCCTAGTCACAGAACTGTTGTTTACAGTGGAGAACAGTATTTGTTAAGTTTGACCAGCAGCCAATTACAGTGCTATTATTTGAGCCACATTAACCTTCCACAGTCATTTTTATGCTTGGTTATGTTTGCTCTAGTACCTTTCTTAAAGAGTGGATATTTGATCAGTTTCCCTATAACAGTGACATTCAATATGATAGCTGCTAATAACCACATGTGGCTACTGAGCATTTGAAATATGCCTCGTCTGAATTGAGATGTTTCATAAGTGTGAAATATAAACCCAATTTAGAAAAATCAGTAGTTTTTTAAAAAGAATGAAGAATACCTTAATCTTTTTATATTGATTTCATGTTGAAATGATAACATTTTGGATATACTGGGTTAAATAAAATAGATTATAAAAATCGATTTCATCATTTCTTTTATTTTTAAAAAATGTAGCTACTAGAATTTTTTTTATTATTATTTAAAGCCTTTTTTTTAAATGTACAGTTACTAGAAAATTTTAAATTATATTTGTGGCTCAAATTACAGTTGAGTCTATTAGATGACTCTGGAAGTTGAAACAAGGTAACAACTCCAAACAAGCCCCAGCAGTAAATATCTTTTTGATGACTGTAAAGCTAGGTGATTATAACTTCATGAACAGATCACAAATACATTTATTTCTTAGCTTCTGAATAAAGGAAAGTGTTCTCCGTTGGGTCTCTACCAACCCTAGATTTGCTGAAGAGCATTCAGTAGGCAGAAACTGAGTGCTCTAAGGAGTTGCCATATTTATTTACTAAGACATTATTTTGATACAGAACTTTTTGCTTTAGTGCCTGGAATAATTTAGAAGGCAGCTGGAAAGAGTCTCCAAATTCAGGGAAATGGAATGTTACTCACACAAACTGAAAAAAAAAAAATCTGGCTCAGATTTTTGTTTATGACATGCCTCCACATCTCCTTTGCTTCTGCCAGATCATTTTCTTTGTGCCAAATGCAAGAAGTTTCCAGTGAAGGGAGGCATATTTTTGAAAAGCTCAGGCTTGTTCTGCTTGATACATTAACTTACAAAAAGCAGGTGGGAAATTTCCCTCTAGTACAGTGTTAAAAATATCTGTCATGCAATC
This sequence comes from Leptonychotes weddellii, assembly GCF_054177405.1. NCBI lineage: Eukaryota > Metazoa > Chordata > Mammalia > Carnivora > Phocidae > Leptonychotes > Leptonychotes weddellii. Next base: position 76,872,976 of record NC_138369.1, read on the forward strand.
AGACAACAAAAAGAAATAAAAGGTATTCAAATTGGCAAAGAAGAAGTCAAACTCTCTCTTTTC
>NC_138369.1:76873538-76910115 GCF_054177405.1 Leptonychotes weddellii
CCCGGTGATGGGTATTAAGGAGGGCACATACTGCATGGAGCACTGGGTGTTATACGAAAACAATGGATCGTGGATCACCACATCAAAAACCAATGATGTATTGTATGGTGACTAACATAACATAAAAAAAAAAAAAATGACAAAACAAGAGCATACCATACATTTCAAACTCAAAAAAAAAAAAATATCTGTCATGAAACTTAAGGAGAGTGCTTTTATGTGTTCAAGATGTCTGTGTATCAACCTCTCCGTGTCCTCGCTGCATCTTGCTCCAGGGTTTGGTGGCAATCTTGAAAAGAGAAAAGTGTAGGAAGGGAAACTAATGCCACGAGCAACTCTTTAGCTCCTACTCAGAGTAGCATGGAGTTGTATCCATGGTCCCAGAAGTTCACACCTTCTTACTTCCTTCCCACAGTGTCCATCCAACAGCTGAACTCCTTGCCCTCGCCATATACTAAAGGGGTTGCCCACAAATTATTCCTAGGTGTGCGCCATAAAACAGGCTTTATTTTTCTGTAAGAACAATGTTACAACTAAATCACAGATACGCTGAATAATATTTCACAAAAAGCAAACACAGCCTATAGGAATTTAAGGTAAAAAATATACTGTGAAATTTTAAAAGATGCTCACAAAGTTACTTACAAGGGGACCAATGTACTAAAATATCCATGTCCAGCAAACACAAATACAATTTTATCACCCCAAGTTTGACCTAACACTAAAATGTTAGCAATCCTAAGTACTGAGTATTTAAAAACAATTTTTCTTGCCTTTTTAAAAGTTAGAAGGGCTTTTGGGAGATGATTTGAATATCCCACTTACAAAGTTTTCCAAGGAAGTCAGAATTACAACTTCTTTTCCCTCTTGATAAATATTCTCTAATTTTGGTTATATTGCCCACATGTATCTATATTGTTTATTGTGCTTTGTAAACAACAGACTCCGTAGTACTTAATTTATAGATGGGAATTCAAAAAATCATGAACATCCCACCAAATATTGGTCCCATTTCTACCTGCATTTCTCCAGTAACAGGGAACTCGCTTCCTACAGAAGCAGTCCATTCCATTTTTAGATCTCTCTCCTTTCACTGAGTTTTAGGTTATTTTCCTATAGTTCCTCATGTATTACTAATTCCCTTCAGAAAGCCAAAGAACAAGGCAAATCCCTCTTCCTTATGCCAGCCCTCTCATATCCACAGAGTGCTAATGTACTGGGTTCTCTAGAGAACACGAGTCTGAGAAAGTTGAAGGAATTGTCCATACTCTTTGTGCTGTGTTGAAGCACATTAGGAATTAACCTTACAAAGTTAAAGATCTCTCATCAAACTACATTTAAGTACAGACAAATATACTTTGTGGAAAAAAAGCATCTTATTTATGTAGAGGAGAACTCCCTATGATCAAGTAATGCTGTTTTGTTTCAAGGTCAGTGAGTACATCAGGCTATAATAAATTCAAATAAGTAATCATCCTTACGTGTGAAAACAGTTTCTTCTTAAAGGCCACCCTTTGTGTTGCCCGTTCACACATTATCTGCAAAGCGCGTTCTGCCACTCCTACTGTTCTCATACAGTGATGAATTCTGCCGGGTCCAAGGCGGCCTTGGGCAATTTCAAATCCCCTACCTTCACCTGTAAGAAAGAAAGGAGAACATGAAAGTGGCCACAGCCCACACTTTGTTATTTACACAGATCTTGAAAAATGATGAGCTGCCCCCTCAATGAGAATGGCATTCCGGTAGGAAAAAAGCTCTATAATAACGTTCATTATTTATGGAACTTCTGATTTCTATGTTTTTTAAACCATCATTGTTAAACATTTTAATCCAATTTAAGAACTGTTTCTTGAGTACCAACTGTGCATATATTTTATAAGTGCTGCAGTGGTTACAAAGGTAGATAAGACATAGTCCCTACACTAGGAGTTCAGAATCCAGAAGTGGGGACAAGGATGCTAGAGATAAGGGATATGGAGGAGAACAAAGAAAGGCAAAGGAGAGACAGATTGTATCCTGAGGGACTGGCAGGCAGCAGGGGCTTGTTGAGTGGATGCGGTGAAGAACACAAAACCTTTCTGAAAGAAGTGCCACTCGAGATGTTCTCTGAAGGTTGGGTAGGATTCCAATAAGCAAAAGGATGAAGTCATTCCAGGCATTCAGTATGCCAAGTTATTTAAGCTTCTAATGTGTTTATATATAAAACTTGAATTCAGAAAGTATATTGAGGCTTTCTTAAAACAAGTAGAGGCCTAAAGTCACGTTTTAGGAAAAAGTATGTTGCTCCTGTACGTTTTTTGTATTTAGTTGTGTATTCAATTGATGTCATATATAAAACCACATCAAACACTTAAATAAAATATTATTCCATGTAAGAAAACCCACCATGAAAAAATGTTCCCTTACAAATGGGGTAAGAGGGAAAAATATCTAAATCAAGATACATTTCCTATCTTTTCCAGATTTAGACCTGAAAATATTTTAGTACACAGTACTGGAGAATCATTTTTCTAACTTATCTCACCTAGTATTAAATTGGTGACAGGAACTCGTACTTGATTAAAATGGATCTCAAAATGTCCTCCATGGAAATTATCTATAAAATAGAAAATATAATTTTAAAGAGCAAAATGAGTTGATCAAAAAAATACTCATATATAATTAATAATTACTCAAAGAAATTACTCGGAAGTAGGACTTAAAAGCCTCATATGTTGGATATTCCTAGGCAAACCCTGAGTTCTGAACCCCTAGGATCCCATAGCCCAGAAAACTCTTCAATGGTTCCACTTAGAAGAGATTTTAGAAATCATTTGATCTAGAGTTTCAAATTCATTTTCTGAAGTTGTAGAGTTACTAAAATGGAAGGTGACTTCACAGATCCAATCAGATTATCTTATTATTATTTTATTATTGCTTCTTCTTTGAGATTTTTAATATATGGGCTTCCATAGAAAATTTTGCTTGGGGGAAAAAAAGGTTCCAACAGTTCAAAAATTGCAAGTGAGTAATGTAATTCAAGTTTCTTATTTTATCATTGTGTAAATCAATGCCTGAAGATGCAAAGAGCCTCCTGGAAGGGACAGAGCAGGCTGAGCATTCAAGACAAAGCAGAGACTGGACCTTGAGGGATGTTTGCTCCCAGTCCAGGCTTGTTCACTACGTGTTTATCTCTTGGAAATGCTGGCATTTCATGGAGACTGGGAACACTTTTGTCTTTACATCACACCGCCTACCCCTCCTCGTGCTCCCCACCCACTCCCCATCAAGTTCTAGAGATAATCTCATGCTAACTCCACACCCTTTTCCTGTCAGAATAGACATTAATAATCAACCTTCTCCACAACTGTTTCTTTTGGCCTTGGGCATGGGAGTTGGAGAGGATGCTGGTGAATTTGTCTCACAGAAAATTCAAACACAGTTTCTGCAATGGAGGTGATTTCCAGGCAACTTAAATTATAAATCCATTTTGGGGGTCTTCAGGCCATTGCTCTGCAACCTAACAAATCCCACTGCACAATTTGCTCTAGTGAGCTTGTTCCTCACCATCCTGCAAACTACACTTAATCTGTGGGTGTATTCTATAGCTGCATCCTATGGAAGGTGATGTCAAATGTTCTATAAAAACTCCAAGTCTTACATCTGCTACTTGAACATTTTTATTAGCCATATTCAACAATAAAGAGAAAGCCAGAGTCACTACAGAAGATCACGTGGATCAGGTTCAATAAACTTTTCCAAAGCATTTACCCGCTGACTTGCTATAATATACTGATACTATAATAATTAATATAATTATTAATATAATAATTATAATAATAATATATAATATACTTGCTATAATAGTTATTGCTACTGTCTCCTTCCCCTAGCATGTAAGCTTGGTGAGGGCAGAGATCCTAGCCTATTGTGTTCACTAATGTATTCTAAGCACCTAGAACAGTGGTCAGCCCTCAATAAATACTTGCTGAGTGAATGACCTGAGCAGCACGGGAACAATGAACAAGAGCCTGAGGTGGGTGGCAGGAAACAAAAGTATCCTTGCTTTTTAGAAATTCCACCCAAGGGGCGCCTGGGTGGCTCAGTTGGTTAAGCGACTGCCTTCGGCTCAGGTCATGATCCTGGAGTCCCGGGATCGAGTCCCGTATCGGGATCCCTGCTCAGCGGGGAGTCTGCTTCTCCCTCTGACCCTCCCCCCTCTCATGTGCTCTCTCTCTCCTCTCATCCTCTCTCTCAAATAAATAAATAAAATCTTTAAAAAAAAAAAAAAAAGAAATGCCACCCAAAGGACAGAAGGAAGGAAAAGTTTTGCATTCAAATCAGTCAAAACTCATTTCTTAGTAATAGCTTTTGTAGTTTGATTGGTTAAGAAAGCTAAACTTAAAGACAAAAATGAATTTTATTGGGGTGCCTGGGTGGCTCAGTCGGTTAAGCGTCCATCTCTTGATTTTGGCTTGGGTCATGATCTTAGGGTCGTGAGATCAAGCCCCTCGTTGGGCTACGCCCTGGGCGTGGAGCCTATTTAAGATTCTCTTTCTCCCCCTCTGTCCCCTACCCCCATTCTCTCTCTCTTACAAAAAAAAAAAAGAAAAGTGAATTTTATTGTGGATTACTATTTTTCTAAGTCTATTTCATTAATCCATTCTCCTGGATGACAGACGCAGCAGTCTTAGTCACTGTTCCTTGAATACAATCTACCCTTTCCCAAAAGTAAACAAAATGAGGTCCAGTGCTGCATCACTTCTCTTTATTTGCTCTGAGTTCCACTGGCATTTATACTAAGACAGTTGTCAGCACCAAAGGATTTCTAAGAACACATCTTCTACATTATAACGTTATCTGTTCCCTTCAGCCTTACTGCATATTCCAGTCATCCTGCTTGCTAATGCACGCTCGTGTTGGTTGAGTACTTACCCATGTAGCCAAAAACTGACAAAGGTCTTATTATTTCTACTCCAGGTGTGTTGATAGGAACAAGAACCATGCTGTGTTGTTTGTATCTGGTTAAAGAAAAACAGATGTTAGGAAAAGTGTGCTAAGTGGAAAAATAAAACAGATGCTAGGTAGAGTTGCAATTGTCATTTTTTTGTTGTTAGTATGTAATCATGTAAGCAATGATGTCTGGAATGGGAATTGTGTAAAAGACATACATCAAGCAGAGTTGGATGCAGGCTGTGATCTGGACAGTAACAATGATTTGAAATAAAGTTATTTGACTGAGGCTTCTCATTGCTCAGCAATGGAAACTGGGAGCTGATACACAATATCAAATGTTGCAAGACTATATGGCCTTTGATCTATATATCTAATCACTTAATTACTTATAGACAGTCCTGAAAATTTTTATATGTTTTATAATCTGATCCAAATAGCTTTGAGGATTCAGCAACACTTTTTAATATAGGAAATTCCACAGTGAAGAACATACAGCAACACTTCCTAAAATGTTTCCTAAATATAATCTTATAGTGAAATAACTGTGAAACACAAATGTGACATTAATCTCACATTTTATATTATTATGACTTGTAAGTCCAAATGGTGCATTAAAAAAAAAAAAATCTTTTTAGACAGGGAAGAAGAGACAGAGGGGTGGGAGAGGCAGAGGGAGAGAGAGAATCTTAAGCAGGCTCCATGCCCAGTGCAGAGCCCGACACAGGGCTCAGTCTCACAACCCTGAGATCATGACCTGAGTGGAAACCAACAGTTGGACACTTAACTGACTGAGCCACCCAGGCACCCCGACCAAATGGTGCATTGTAAGTAAATTACGTGGGTAGAAAGAAAGAGCAATTCTTATTCCCAAATAGATTTCTCAATCACAATTATTTTATTACCTGGTTGCAGAGGCATTTTTAGTTCTTCCCAAAACAATTGCAATTGTGCACTTTGGATTTCCAGCTCCTAAAACCAGGGGGAAAATGAGCAGAATACATCATAAAACGAAATTTTTAGTCTGACATTTCACCCTAAAAGTTCTAATCCTTCCAAGTTTATCTTGCAAAAAAATAGGAAGAAAACCCTTGATTCATTAGAAAAATGCTTATGTGCAAAACTGTACATCACTGAAGAAAAATGACCAGGCAAAGCCAAGAGTAGACTCCATCAATGAGAGCTGCTGCACAAATATAACCAGAAGTCAAAGACACAAAACAGCTGCAACCCTTAGATAAAGTGACGGGTCTCCCATTCATACTCATTTCAGCATGTTAGAAAGGCTGTGAAATTCTTCTAGCATATTTCCTCCGGTTTAGATCTCCTATTTTCTGACATATGAACAACAAAGTATTACAACTTATATGGTATTAACTACCCAGCCAGTGGCTGAGAAAGACCTCATTTCCCCCACCATGGAGCTGGGTGAAGGTGAGTTGGTCTGAGGATCTCAGTACCTATACTGACTATACCATTTGGTCAAGACATACTAAGGAGCAGCTGAGGATTATTTACTTGGAGTTGTCCACATATATAAGGCTCTGATTCCACCGTCAGTAAGCCTCGGTTCTCATTTTTTTATTAAAGGTCGGGAATTTGAAATATAAAGTTCTTTCCATTTTAATGCAAACTTTTATTTTATTACAGTTCAGAGCTCTATGGCAATTCCCTAAAGGGGCCTTCTTACAAAAACTACATTTCTTTCTCACCTGTTAAGTCTAAGCATCTGGTCCCTCAGGGAAACTACCATTTAACTGGCTTTCTAATTACAAGGCCACACACCACAGGGTCAGACTAAGTTAAACACATCCGTACAAAGCCTTTAAACAAATTATCAGATTCTTTTTTCTAACTTCTTATAAAAAAATGGTTTCAAGAGATCTGAAATCATATGAACATTCAATGAGAACTATTGGGAATTATGTCAAATACAGCAGTGCCCCCTTATCCACAAGAGATATGTTCCAAGAACCCCAAATAGATGCCTTAGACTGTGACTGGGTCAACCCCTATATATACTGCTTTTACCTATACATACACACCTATGATAAAGTTTAATTTATAACTTAGACATAGTAAGAATTAACAACTAATAAAATAGAACAATTATAACAATATACTGTAATAAAAGGTTGTGAATGTTTTGATTAGGCAAGAAATAGAGACCAAGGCAAACAGAGATAAAGAAACAGAAGGATAAAAGTCAAGAGTAAAGTTAGAGAGAAGGGGTTTATACTTTAAACCCCAGGACTCACATTTGAAATTTTAAAATTCCTTACAGTTGAATCTCTGGCTCTATAGAAGAAATAAATGAAACAGAATGTACAGTCATAACTGTACTCTTGTATTTTTGGTCTATCTGAGGAGATACTAAATAAGCAGAAAACCATACAGTAGAAACCAATCTAGAATTTGCTAGAGCTCAGAATGGAAACCAAATTGGTAGCTTGCTTATTTATTTATTTAATCTATTTATTTATTTAGAGAGCATGCACATGAGCAGGGGGAGAGGCAGAGGAAGAGGGAGAGAAAAAATCCCAAGCAGGCATTGCACTGAGCGAGGAGCCCGACTCAGGGCTCAATCCTACGACCCTGAGATCATGACCTGAGTCGAAATCAAGAGTCGGATGCTCAACCGACTGAACAACCCAGGCGCCCCTTGGTAGATTTTCTAAAACCAACTTGGAGAGATTCAAGAGTGCAGAAATTTGTTTGTCCTCCATTACTCCTGAGATTCCACTGAAATAAATATATAAAAGTATAACGAAGGCACAGCCATAACAGAAAAGGAAGCAGAGAAGGTGAGGCATAGGATTGGGGATGTTGGTGGTCACCAACAGATGAAAGATTTTAATAAATATCTAGGAAGCAGATGAGACAAGCTGATCAGTGAAATGGGCAGAGAAGTCAGAGTCTTGAAAATGATGTAAAAAACTGCAAAGGAAGAGGGTTCTGGTCCCAGAGTCAGAAGGTATGACTGAGAAGCAAGGCTACCAAAGGTGAATTAATTCAAGATTTATAGGTGGGCAGATGTACCAGGTGGCCCTCCCATAGGCAGGTATGTGACACATAGCCTGAAAAAGAGAAGTATGTAGCATGTTACAAAAAAACTGAATAAAATTATTCTGAGACTTGGAGCCTGTAGCTTGAAAACTAGCTTCCCATCAGTGACTCTAAACTGAGTCCCAGTCCTCCTCCACCAAAAGTTTCTTTATATAATTCCCACCTAGGAGAGAAACATGGCTGGAAAAGAGCTCTGTGAAAAACTGCACCATCTGCCCTAGCTTTTCTCTTTAAGTATGCCCAGAAAACCAAGGATCTGTTGTATGTGAAGAGAACCTGCAGCATTAAAGAAAAGAGAAAATAGTCCAAAAAAGGAGAGAAAAATAAAGGGAAGAATTTATTAAAGAAACTTGAAAGTTCTCTAAAACTGAAAAAAAAAAAAAGTCTTTAGATTAAAAGGGCCATTGACTGACAAGAAGAATCTATCTCTAGATACATGCTTGTGACATTTCAAAACATCAACAATAAAGAGAAAATCTTAAAGGGTTTCAAAAAGAAAAAAAAAACAAGCCATCTCTAAAGGAATGAGGATTAGACTTGCATCAGATTTCTCATCAGCAACAAGGGATGCTAAATGAAGAGTTCAATCTAGAATTCTATACCCATCCATAGTATCAATCTCTGTGATGGCAAAATAAATACCTACCTATTCAGACACACAAGATTTCAGATAATTTTATTTACTTACGCATTTTTTCTTAAAAAGTTAGGAATGTACTCAAGCAAAATAAGAAAGTAAATTAAAAAAGGAAGGCATAGGGTCCAAAAGATGGTCGATCCCAGGGAAGAAAATATATGGAAATCCCAGGATAATTGTACTGACGTATGCCTAAAAGATAATCAGTCCAGACTGGAATAGGAAGAATAAAGACTCTAAGAGAAAGGTTTCCAGAAAAGGGAAAATTCAGTATGATTACAGGTAAAACTTAAAGGCACATGTGTATATATTTAAGGGGGAGGAGATGTAATATGATAGAAGTAAATCATGCAATGAAAGAAAAATGACAATTAGAAACTCCAGGAAAATAATTTTTAAATATACAAGGGAACCATGATCCAAATATAAAACCAACTAAAATATGGCATGAATTTAAGTAATACATACAGCATAAGAAAAGCTATTCTAATTGACTTTGATGCTAGAAACACTCTTCTTGAAATCTAACATACTATTTAGACCACCACTGAACAATATTTACACAGTCCTATAAAGCAAGTGCTTTGTGTTGGTTTTCAATGTTTTGAGTCATCCTGTGGTCAATTATGATTTTGCAAAACAGAACGTAAATGTTAGTAATACTGACAATGTAAAAGTAGAAGCTGTTGCTGACATAAGGTATGATATGGAAGGGAGGATAAAAGGTAGAGAACGGGTAAGAGTACTTGTATTCTTATGTTATAAAATGGATCTTTTTTTTTTTAAAGATTTTATTTATTTATTTGAGACAGAATGAGAGAGACAGAGAGCACATGAGAGGGGGGAGGGTCAGAGGGAGAAGCAGGCTCCCTGCTGAGCAGGGAGCCCGATGCGGGACTCGATCTAGGGACTCCAGGATCATGACCTGAGCTGAAGGCAGTCGCTTAACCAACTGAGCCACCCAGGCGCCCATAAAATGGATCTTGAAGAGATCCTGTCAAATGAGGATGTAGAGGACAGATTTAGGATGATTTCAGTCTAAAAAGTCATCAATCGAAAATTTAAAATAATATCTAATTAGGAAAGGGCAGAGAGTTATAGTACAAATGAGTGAAAACATTATTCAAATTGGGGGGGTCAATGGATGAACAGACGAATAAATTGGGAGAGAGAAAAAAAGCATTTTGTCTAAAATTAGAGCAGAAACCAGAGAACTAAAAATAGAAAATTAACGTTAGAGTTTTCTCTAGGGTATGACACTGGGGTGTGGAGGGATGGGAAACAGCATGCTCTTAGATATCTTCTAATTTGTTACCATTTCTAATTGAATAATTACTACTACTACTTTTTTTTTTAAGATTTTATTTATTTGAGAAAGAGAGAGTGCATGCAAGTGGGGGAGGAGCAGAAGGGAAAGGAGAGGAAGAGAATCTCAAGCAATCTCCACGCTGAGTTTGGAGGCCCAATGTGGGGCTTGATCTCACAACCCTGAGACCATGACCTGAGCTGAAACCAAGAGTCAGACTCTTAACTGACTGAGCCACCATGTGCCCCAAGACTACTACTTTTAAAAACATTTTTAAGAACTACCCTACCATCCTGTAACAAATCTGTAGCTCTCAGAAGGAGACTAAGAGACCTGCTGAGTAAACAACAGAATGTTTTTTTCCTCTTTCCTTATCTCCTTTTAATCTTAACGTTATTAAATCGGCCAGCTGTGGAGGAGCCATTGCCAAGCATAAGGTGGGGCATTTCCCCACTTCTTTCTATGTGATAATACATAATCTCAGAAATCATATATACATGCTCTGCCTTATAAAGTACTCAAATTGATAAAAATACTAAAAATAGATTTCATCTGGGAAAGGGAGGGTAGGGGATGGAAGGCAGTGTGCCTAAAATGGGTGATTCTGTTCATCTCTAGGCTGGTAGTGGAATAAACATCTTAAACAGATTTAGAGCTTGACTCACAACACTGCTTTCTCCATGCCAAAGACAGATCAGAACATACAATCATACATACATACTCTGGCATTCCCCCTTTGCTTGGCTTTATTGCAGTTTGCAGATACACAGGGTTTTTTTGTTTTGTTTTGTTTTTGTTTTTGTTTTTTACAGATTGAAGGTTAGTGGCAACCCTGCATCAAGCAAGTCTATCAGCACCATTTTTTCCAACAGCATATGCTTACCTCATGTCTCTGTGTCACATTTTGGTAATTCTTGCAATATTTCAAACTTGTTCGTTATTATTATATTTGTTATGGTAGTCTGTGATCTTTGATGTTACTGTTGTAATTGTTTTCAGGCACCAAGAACTGTGTCCATACAAAACTGCAAACTTAATTGATAAATGCTGTGTACATTCTGGCTGCTCCATCAATCAAATGTTCCCCCATCTCTCTCCCTCTCCCTCTCCTCAAGCCCCTCTATTCCCAGAGACACAACTATAGAAATTAGGCCAATTTAATAACCCTACAATGGCCTCTAAGTGTCCAAGTGAAAGAAGAGTGGCATGTCTATCACCTTATATCAAATGCTTTTAGAAATGATTAAGTTTAGTGAAGAAGGCATGTTGAAAGCTGAGTTAGGCCAAATGCTAGGCTTCTTGCATCAGTTAGCCAAACTGTAAATGCAAAGAAGTTCTTGAAGGAAATTAAAAGTGCTACTACAGTGAACACAAATGATAAGGAAGCAAAACAGCCTTATCACTGAAACAGAGAAGGTTTGAATGGTCTGGATAGAAGATCAAACCAGCCACAACATTCCCTTAAGCCGAAGTAAAATACAGAGCTAAGCCCTAATTCTCTTCAATTCTATGAAGGCTGAGAGAGATGAGGAAGCTGCAGAAGAAAAGTTTGAAGCCAGCAGAGGTTCAAGGGAAGAAGCCATCTCCATAACATCAAAGTGCAAGGTGAAGCAGCAAGTGCTGATGTAGAAGCTGCAGCAAGTGATGCAGAAGATCGAGCTAAGATAACAAATGAAGGTGGCTGCACTAAGTAACAGATTTTCAATGTAGGCAAAACAGCTGTATGCTAGAAGAAGATGCCATCTAGGACTTTCATAGCTGGAGAGAAATCAATGCTTGGCTTTCAAGCTTCAAGGACAGGGAGACTCTTGTTAGGAGCTAGTGCAGCTAGTGACTATGAAGCCAATGATCATTTACCATTTGGAAAATCCTAAGGCCCTTAAGAATTATGTTAAAGCTAATGTGCCTGTGCTCTATAAATGGAACAATGATGCCTGGATGACAGCACATCTGTTTGCAACATGGTTTACTGAATATTTTAAGCCCACTGTTGAGACTTCCTGCTCAGATAAAGATTTCTTTCAAAATATTATTGCTTATTGACAATGCACCTGGTCATCCAAGAGCTGTGAAAAAGATGTACAATGAGATTCAGGCTGTTTTCATGCCTGCTAACACAATGCCCATTCTACAGCCCATGGATCAAGGAATAATTTTAACTTTCCAGTTTTACTATTTAAGAAATACATTTTTGTAAGGCTTTAGCTGCCATAGCTAGTGATTTCTCTGATGGATCTGGGCAAAGTAACTAAAAACCTTCAGGAAAGGATTCACCATTCTAGATGCCATTAAGAACATTTAGGATTCATGGGAAGAAGTCAAAATATCACCATTAACAGGAGTTTGGAAGAAGTTGATTCCAGCACTCATGGATGACTTACTCAGTGGGGGAAGTAAGTGCTGATGTGGTGGAAATAGCAGGAGAACTAGAAGTGGAGCCTGAAAATGGGACTGAACTGCTGCAATCTCATGATAAAACAAAGGATGAGGAGTTCCTTCTTATGGATGAGCAAAGAAAGTGGTCTCTTGAGATGGAATCTTCTGGTGCAGATGCTGTGAACATTGTTCAAATGACAACAAAGGACTGAGAGTATTACATAAACTTAGATGATAAAGCAGCAGCAGGTTTGAGAGCACTGACTCCAATTTTGAAAGAAGTTCTACTATCATGCTACAGACAAATCATTCATGAAAGGATGCATCAATTGAGACAGCAAACTTCATTGTTGTCTCATTATAAGAAATTGCCCTAGTCACCCCAACCTTGAGCAACCACCACCCTAATCAGTCAGCAGCCATCAACATCGAGGCAAGACTCTCCCAGCAAAAAGATTGCCACTTGCTGAAAGCTCAGATAATGGTTAGTCCTTTTTTGCAATAAAGTATTTTTTAAGCATGTACTTTAAAAAATTATTTATTTATTTATTTAAAGATTTTATTTATTTGACAGACAGAGATAGTGAAAGAGGGAACACAAGCAGTGGGAGTGGGAAAGGGAGAAGCAGGCTTCCTGCCGAGCAGGTAGCCCGATGCGGGGCTGGATCCCAGGACCCTGGGATCATGACCTGAGCCGAAGGCAGATGCTTAATGACTGAGCCACCCAGGAGCCCTAAGCATGTACTTTTTTTAAAAACATAATGCTATTACACACTTAGCAGACTGCTGTATAGTGTAAACATATATGCACTGGGAAACCAAAAGATTCATTTGACTTGCATTACTACAGTTATGTTTTAATGCAGTAATCTGGAACTGAATCCGCAACATCTCCAAAGCTATGTCTGTAGATGATTTCATCTATGGCTAGAAAGGAAGGGAGAAGTCTTTTAACGAACTGGAACAGGAAAAATTTTATTCATTTATTTGAGACCAAGAGAGAGAGAGCACAAGCAGAGGGAAGAGGCAGAGGGAGAAGCAGGCTCCCCGCTGAGCTGGGAGACCAACTTGGGACTCGATCCCGGGACCCTGGGATCATGACCTGAGCTGAAGGCAGACACTTAACCAACTGAGCCACCCAGGCACCGCTGGAACAGGAAAAATTAAAAAAAAAACCCTTAAATTGGCCATTAGATGCCACACTAATCAGATAACAAATATGTTAGGCAAAACTGTCTCTTATTTTTTTCCCCAAATATATGATTTATTGTCTGTATTTTGTATGAAATAAAGAGCAAAACTACTTTCTTTACCCACTGGGCTTTTGAAATACAATCATATTACTAAATCCAATTATTTCAAATAAAATATAAAGTTGTGATATTGAAAAGGAATGAATCTGTTTTTAACAAGAAGAAAAATACAAGCATTTTCAGAAATATAAGAGAAATGTAATGTTCAAACAGAACACTTTACAATACTTTGGGAAAAGTCTCCAGTGTCGGGGCACCTGGGTGGCTCAGGCGTTAAGCGTCTGCCTTCCGCTCAGGTCATGATCTCAGGGTCCTGAGATCGAGCCCCGCATTGGGCTCCCTGCTCCGCGGGAAGCCTGATTCTCCTTCTCCCGCTCCCCCTGCTTGTGTTCCTGTTCTCACTGTCTCTCTCTCTCTCTGTCGAATAAATAAATAAAATCTTAAAAAAAAAAAAAGTCTCCAGTGTGTATTGACATTAGACAACAAAGGCTGTGAATTCAGGTTAAACATACTTATTTTATATCAACCAATACTAAATGGCATTTTGGAGTTTCTGGAATTTATACACACACACACACACACACATGAATGGACACAGAGAAAAAGAGAGACTTTTAGAACAGTTTTAGGTTCACAGAAAATTGAGGGGAAGGTACAGAGATTTTCCACATATGGCCCCCACGTGTAACCCCCATATCAACCTCCCCCATGAGGATGCTACATTTGTTATAACTGACAAACCTATTTTAACACATCATTATCAACCCAAGTTCATGGTGTATATTATAGTTCACTCCTAATGTTGTATATTCTATGGGTTTGGACAAATGTATAATGACATGTAGCCATCGTTATTATATCATAGAGTATTTTCCTTCCGCCCAAATCCTCTGTGCTCCACTTATTCATCCCTCCACACTCCTAACCCCTGGCAACCATTGATCTTCTGTCTCCATAGTTTTGCCTTTTCAAGAATGTCATATAATTGAAACCATAGCCTTTTCACTTAATAATATGCATTTAAGGTTACTCCGTGTCTTTTTATGGCTTGGTAGCTCATTTGTTTTTAGCGCTGAATAATATTCCATTATCTGTATGTTCTTCTCTCTCCTTCTCTCTTCTTCTGGAAATCCAACTACACATATTTTATACCTTTTGATATTGTCCCACAGCTTCCTAAGACTCTGTTAATTTCTTTCCATATATTCTTCAAATTGGTTAATTTCTACTGGTCTATCTTCAAGTTCATTAAATTTTTCCTCTGTCACCTCCATTATATTATTAACCCCATTCAGCAATTTTTTTTTTCCAGATATTTTACTTTTCAATTCTGATGTTTCCAATTGGTTCCTCATTATATATCTCTTCTGGTATTTTCTTTTTATTTTTTCTTAACCTCATTGAGCAAATTTATAATGGCTGCCTTAAGTCTTTGACAATTTCAACATCTGAGTCATTTGGGAGTGGGCTTTCCCCTAGAAATGGGTCATGTTTTCCTGGCTCTTCATTTGATAAGTAATTTTAAATTGTATTCTGGACACTGTGATTCTTTTGTTTTGAAGACTCTGGATTCTGTTATATCCCTTCCAAGCATGTTGATGTTTTTGTCTTATTAGGCTCTTAACTTAGGTAGAGTCAAACTGCAGAGTCTGTCTCAGTTTAGGTGGGGTGAGAGATCAAATTTTAGTTTAGTTCTTTTTATTTAGCTGCAGGTGCTTTGAGTTGACTGCATGATTTTGATTCAGGAGTCAGCAGAGACTTGGGCAAAGTTTACAGGTGAAGTCTGGAGCTCTCCTTTTCTGGCTCTCTGCTTTTCTGGAATACCCACCCTACAATCTCATTTTTCAGCAGTGATGGCTGTTTCAGGCACTGTCTTCTAGTTCCTCAGAACACAAAGACCCGAGTTTTCTAGAGAAGCTTCAGCTTTCTCAAACCACACTGTGTCCCCAAGCCAAAGCCTAAAACTGAAAAACTGCCCTTCTGCCTGTCTCATCGTCCAAATTTTGACTCTGCTACAAAATCAGCCTGCTTTGGGTCACTCCCCAGTGTCTTCAGGTAGTTGTTTTTTGTAGCTTTTTAGTTGTTATCTATGAGGTCGATCTTAGGTGCTAACCCCACCACACAAGAAATGGAACTCCCGGGCGCCTGGGTGGCTCAGTTGGTTAAGTGACTGCCTTCGGCTCAGGTCATTATCCCAGAGTCCTGGGATCGAGTCCCACATCAGGCTCCCAGCTCAGCGGGGAGCCTGCTTCTCCCTCTGACCCGCTCCCCTCTCATGCTGTTTCTCTCTCTCTCTCAAATAAATAAATAAAATCTTTAAAAAAAAAAAAAAAAAAGAAAAAGAAATGGAACTCCCTTAGAGTTCCGGCCTTTAAACTTTGCCAAAACCAGGTTTTTGCACATCCAGTATGACAGTTTCTTATATATTCACATACCTATCATTAGCGTCAGCTAATGTTTTAGAAATGCAATAATCACCTCAAAACATGATCATATAAGAAGCAGAATTAGAAATCTTAGCTCTAAAACTTTAAAACCAATAAAACCAAGAGTTTAAAATTCTAATCCCCTCTATCCTATATTGTGAATTATACATGTAAAGTAAAAATGTATTTAAGATTAAAATATAATTGTTTTAAAACAATTTGGGTTCTTTCAAATTTAATGGAATCTACTTTTCAATCAGTTCTGACAGGACTCTCTAGAAGAAGGATGTTTTAGCTGCCACACTTGCCAAATTTTAATGAGAAAAGATCCCATCATTCACATATTTCAAAATTAAGTTTAAAAAAGTCTGATTATACCATCAAGGTGAATTCACTTGACTATCCTTGATTATTGAATTGTGTTTGAATTTCCAAATTATGTATCACTGTTTTATAAGAGTGTGTCCTGACTTTTACAGGTGCTAATAGGTAAAAAAATGAATTCCACTAATCTGAGGATCAACCTGAAGAACATTAGGATAATTCAGATAACAGATTATCTACATTGAATTATGGATCTTAACTGAAATTTCTTATCTGAAAATGCTGGGCGGGGGAATTTTTTTTTTTTTTTTTTTACCCTTGATTGGTCCTGGCTGTGCAATAATATGCAATTGTGCTTTGATTCTTAGAAATCAGAGAAAAAAAATTTTCCAGAGAGGCTCCCTTTTAAATTTTCAAGTGAGTATTTTTCTAGTTAGAGTTTTTGAAGTTTTAGTTGTAGGAAGCCTTGAGGCCCACAGGGTGAAAGGGTCAGGTCACTTGCTTTACATAATCCACATTGTTTCTGTGGTGGGAGTACTTCAAAAATCAGATTAGGACACAATGGCACAATTTGGATTTCATTTTTGCTAGAGATCTTTTCTTTCTCTATTTTCTATCCTGTTAATCAAGGACATTTTTGATAAATCTTTTAAGGTTTTGTGGATTTTAAACTCAGATGACCAGAAGCTAAATCCTTCAAAAGCAAAATCTTTTCTAAATAATTCCCTAAACCTAGCTGAAAGCCCTCTTTTTCCAATACCCAGAATATATTTTTCTCTAGTATTTCCCAATAGCACTTCTCGTCTTGCTCTATCATGAAAAATTGTTGCCATGGCATTAAAGTAACTGCTTAACAGATTTTAGATATCAGGTAAATTTTGAAGAAACTCAAGAAACAAGGCAAATAATTCTTTGATTCTGCCTCATTCAATCTAATATGGAGAACAATTCAGATTCTAAAACCTAAAACTTCTAAACTGGCTCTCCTTTTGTGGTCATTAAGTAGAGGAAATAAGGGTGAGTGCATAGGTTGTAAATTTTAAGATACTTTGATTTAACCTTGATGTTTTAGAAAATGGGAAAAATCCCTCACAAATATATGATCTCAACTTAGCTACAAGCAGAACTTGGAAGGTGCAGCAGCTGAAACACTTCCTTCTTCTAAATAGAGCTTTTGCTCTTTTATATTATTGTGTTTTTTTGTTTTTTTTTTTAAGTAGGCTCTATGCCCAGCAGGGAGCCCAATATGGACTTGAACTCAGGACCCTGAGATCAAGACCTGAGCTGAGATCAAGAGTTGGACACTTAACCAACTGAGCCACCCAGGTGACCCTCTTTTTTTATTATTTTAGTTAATGAACAAGATACCAAATGTTGTAAATGAAATATATTAGAGGAAATCTGAATAGGCTAGGAAACATTTAAATATATCCTTTGTGTCACAGGCCTCTATGAATGAAAACAGATGGCACTATGAAATAATTTTGTTTTTAATTCAGACTCTGGTATTTCAAGGCTGTTCAAGTGCCAGGATTAAGTCAGGCTGAAAATATCCTCTGATATTTGCTGGGAAGTTTTAATTTTTTAGGCTCTTACAAACCATATGGTTATCAAACAAAATCATTCTCTAACACAAGGAAGAACGGCAGGTGGAAAAAAACCATGACCATTGGGTATGGGTGTGATAACAATAAAGTGATGTAAACAGTATATAACATGAAGCACAGTTAGCCATCCACAAGGTCTCAAGGCTATTTCTTCTACATTGAATTTGAGGTGAAATACATAAATTTCACTTGGTCTTAGTTTTAATACTAACACTTAGCTTCAATTCAAATTGGAATAAAAAAACCATTATGAGTTAAGTGCCATTTTACAATGAAATTTCCATCTATTAAAAAAAATGTATATCAGGGACGCCTGGATGGCTCAGTTAAGCGTCTGCCTTCAGCTCAGGTCATGATCCTAGGGTCCTGGGATCGAGTCCTACATCGGGCTCCTTGCTCAGCAGGGAGCCTGCTTCTCCCTCTGCCTGCAGCTCTCCCTGCTTGTGCTTTCATTCTCTCTCCCTAACAAATAAATAAATAAAATCTAAATAAATAAATAAATATCTGTTAAAAAAGTGTTTATCATACAATCCTACACTTAAGAAAAAACCCCAATCGGGGAGCCTGGGTGGCTCAGTCGGTTAAGCGTCTGCCTTTGGCTCAGGTCATGGTCCCAGGGTCCTGGGATCGAGCTCCACATCGGGCTCCTGGGAAGCCTGCTTCTCCCTCTCCCTCTGCTCTTGTTCCCCTTGCTTGTGCTCTCTCTGTCAAAGGAATAAATAAAATCTTTAAAAAAAAAAGAAAGAAAGAAAAAGCCCCAATCTAATGTTTAGTCTTGGAATATGTATTATTTTTAATGGGGGGAAAAACCCTTCGAAATTCACTTACTCTACCTCTAGAAAGGCTATACATAGTAATTATGCAATAAATGTTAAATGCTGGACTGCTGCTGTCATTGTTACAGAATATAGTTGGATCAAAATCAATTCCAAATATCAGAGTTGAAAATTATTAAAAATTTAAATAATCAAGCCATAAAAAACTAGAAGAAAAAATAATATTTATGAAATTTGTCTGGATGGGAAAAAATTTTTAAACCTTAAAAATGATAAATGAAATCAATAGAAAGAGATCAACTGAGTTGTCTATATAAAACTACTGTACATTAAAAACAAAATTAAAAAGCAAAAAAAAAAAAAACCAATTGGGGGAAAGTATTTCATACATGGCCAGCAAGAAGATGCGAAGAGTACTGAATCTGTTACAAGTCATTTAGAAAGCAAAGCGATAGTCAAACAACACATTCTGTTGGCAAGGTTCCATGGAAATAGACACTTCCATTATTGATGGGTATACAAAGTAACATCCTTAGGTAGTACAACTTGGCCATATCCATCAAAATTACAGATTCAATTACTCTTTGATCCATCAATCTAACTTCTGTGATTTATCCTATAGATATAGCTGTTCCTGAATGAAAAGAGAGATGCACAGTATTATTCACTGCAGTAGTATTGTTTGTATTTGCAAAGAAATGGACATAAACCAATATCCATCAATAGGAGACTATTTAAATAGACTGGGCTCTGTCCATACAATGGAACCCTTCCAAAAAGAATAAGGAATCTTTCAATGCACTTATCTTGAAGAACTCTACAATTAGTCTATACTGTGAACGGTAAGAACCCTATCTTTTGTGTAAGAAAGAGACAATTACACATGATTAATCACATTCTTCAACACTTCTCAAATTAAGTACAGTTTCCCACATTATCTACAAAGATGCTTTCTATAGCATCACTTGTAATAACAAAACACTAGAAAAACTCTGCAAGTCCTATAATAGCTGAGTGGGAAGGCAAATTATGATCTATACAACAAAATATTATTTAGCTATAAAAATGACATTTATAGGTGGGCCTGGGTGGCTCAGTTGGTTAAGTGGCTGCCTTTGGCTCAGGGCGTGATCCCAGGGTCCTGGGATTGAGCCCCACATCGGGCTCCTTGCTCAGCGGATAGTCTGCTTCTCCCTCTCCTTCTGCCCTTCTCCCCGCTCATGCTTGCTCTCGCTCCCTCTCTTGAATAAATAAATAAAATCTTAAAAAAAATTACATTTATAGTGAATTTGGAGTAACAGAAAATGCTAAGTAAAAAACTCACATACAATAGGAATATGTAATATGGATGCTAAAGAGAAATCATGGGATTATCTAAATGTTCAATACATATCTCAATATCAATGATATTTTCAATGATAATACATTATATAGTTTAGTTAGATTGCTTTCCCAAACATCTATCACTGAGCAAAATGGCACTACAAGAGGAAGGCTGAGAAATGGATGTGGAGAGAGAGATTCTTCAGGAATGAGGGACATTGGTATGTTAAGGCAGGTAAGGGTGAGAGACAATTTATGGTGAGCAGCCAGTTGGAATCATAAAGACTCCGTTCTTAGGGATATGAGAAGTAGGAGACAAGTACCAAAAATGGGGGGGGGGGGCACGAAAGGAATAAGTTAGCACCTTCTTAAGTTGCTTAAGGTAAATGATGCTTTTCCCTAATCTCCAAGCTATAAGATTGTCTTTCATATCTTGTCAAGACTCCCCTATCAACACCATCTCTTCTAGTTCTTTCTGGGGACGAGGAAAATACAGGAAAAGGCCAGGCAATAAACTAGTTTCACATGGTATATAACACCAAAAACGGCTTGATCCTGAGATCCTTTATGCCCCAAGGGCTGGGTATGTGTGTGAATTAGCAAAAAATGATGTGTGATTTTGAAAGATATAAAGATTATAGCATTAGGGGCGCCTGGGTGACTCAGTTGGTTAAGCGACTGCCTTCGGCTCAGGTCATGATCCTGGAGTCCCTGGATCGAGTCCTGCATCGGGCTCCCTGCTCGGCAGGGAGCCTGCTTCTGCCTCTGACCCACCCCCATCTCATGTGCTCTCTCTCTCTCATTCTCTCTGTCTCAAATAAATAAATAAAATCTTAAAAAAAAAAAAGATTATAGCATTATAACTGATTTACAAGAAGGGAATCCTATTTACAAGAAAGCATGTGATTGTTGGGGGTATAAAACAAAGGAAAAGGATACTTTTAGATACCCTTTGAAATTACCAAGATTCTATAATAGATGATATCATGGAATAACAAAGATGTATAAGAGATCGTATGATAAAGTGGAAATAGCCTAAGACTGAAGATCTGGATTTAAAATTCCAGCTCCAGGGGTGCCTGGGTAGCTCAGTCGGTTAAGTGTCTGCCTTTGGCTCAGGTCATGATCCCAGGGTCCTGGGATTGAGCCCTGCAACAGGCTCCTTGCTCAGTGGGGAGCCTGTTTCTCCCTTTCCCTCTGCCTGCTGCTCTGCCTGCTTCTGCCCTCTCTCTCTCTGTCAAATAAATAAATAAAATCTTAAAAAAAAAATTCCAGCTCCATTGCTAAACTTGTCTGTGGAGGATAAGTTAAACTCTGATTGACTTATTGAATCATTCATTCATTCATTCATGTATTTAATTATTATTCAATAAACTGGTACCATAAGTAAGGCACACAGCTAAATGTTGAGGATATAGCAGGATACATGATTGCTATGGAAGACAGAAAATTTTACTGATAGAAAATTTTACTAAGTACTAATAACAGAGCGAGATTGTACTATAGGAGTAAAGAGTACATACATCTGATCTAATCTAAAAGGTTAAGGAAGGCTTCGTGAATTAAGTAATGTTAAGGTCAGATCTGAATCTGAATCCTAAATAGGAGTTAGGGAGCTAAAGTGGAGGGGGAGGAGTATTCTAGATAGGATTAATAGCACTGCCCAAAGGCTCACAAGTCAGTATTGTTTCTACATATAATATAGATGGATTGAAGAGATTACATAATTGTTAATTATGGAGGCTGCAGTTATAGATGAATCATTAAAGAAGTATAGCATCAAGGGAAAGTGAAATAAATTGATAATCAGAAGGGAAAGTAGGATTATTTATTAATTCAAAATATTGACTATGTGCCAGGCACTATTCTAGGCACTTGGTATGTATCACTGAAGAAAGCAAATAAAAGTCCCTGCTCTGATGAAACTTATATTCTAATATAGGGCGAGATAACAGCAAACATAATACAAATTATATAGTAAATTAACAGAGGATAAGTACTATGGGTAAGCTAGATTGGAATATAGGCAGGTGAGGGGTATTTTAAATACAGTAATCAGGGATTGCCTCAGTGAGGAGGTGGTGGTGACTGCACAAAGCCTTGAGAGATGAGGGAGTAAAGCCTGCAAATATTAAGAGGAAGCACATTCCAGACAGAGAGAAGAGACAGTTCAAAAGCCCTAAGAAGGAATGTGACTGGTACATTCCAAAACAGCAAGAAAGTTGGTGTGGCAGACCAAACAAGCAAAGCGTAAAGGAGTAGGAAATAAGATCAGAGAGGCAATGAGGGATGGAGGCAGACCTTGCAGGATTTTGTGGGCCTGTCTGAGAATTTAGGGGAGGTTTACTTGTTCACTTCACACTGCTCCAGCGTATATAAGATCAAGAACAAGAGGTAAGAGAGGAGGTTTGCGAAGATGGCCGAGTAGGAGGACCACTGTCCCATGTTTACAACTAGATTTCAATCACCTCTGAGTAAATAAACCAGAAAGCTATCTGCCTGACCTGCTAGCAATGCACCCCACCCATAAGTTCTCCTGGAACACTTGCCCACTCCCAGACTGCTGGCTTCAGCCCTGGGTTCAGCACAAATTTTGTTAATGCCTCTGCACTTCAGGGGATCCAGCCTAGGACTAGAAGCTCAGAATAAATATTGCTAACTCCGCCGTCCTGCCCGCAAGCCCTTCTGCAGTCATGCCCCCTCAAAACCAGCCTTCGTGGGTCTCACTAACATCACAGAGAGCAAGCACAGCCCACAACAGTCAGAGATTCAGTGTAGATGTCTGGACTGAAAGGAAAAGCAACTCAGACACAAGAGCAGGATGCAAGCAACACACACAGGTGAAGTGCCAGGTTCTGGTGAACAGCAGACACTGCACTGCAGGGCACTACAGAACCTCTTCTTCATAAAGCCACTACTTTCAAGAGCAGATGATATAGTTAACTTTCCTAACACCAAAACAGACACAGAGAGGTAGAAAAATGAGGAGACAGAAAAATATGTCCCAAATGAAAGAATAAGATAAAATCACAGCAGGAGATCTAAGTGAAACAGAAATAAGTAATGGGCCTGATAGAGAATTTAAAGTAATAATCGTAAAGATACTCTGGACTTCAGAGGTAGGTGGAGGACATTAGTGAGACCCTTGACAAAGAGATAAAAGCTAACATATCAGAGATGAAAAACTCAATAAATGAAATTAAAAATACAATAGATGAAATAAATAGTAGGCTATAGGAAGCAGAGGAACGAATCAGTGACCTGGAGGACAGAGTAATGGAAAGCAATCAAGCGTAGAAGGTGAGAGACAAATATTGCATCATGAAAATAGACTTAGAGAACTCAGTGACTCCATCAAGCATAATAATATTCACATTATAGGGATCCCAGAAGAGAGAGAAAGGGAGGCAGAAAATGTATTTGAAGAAATAAGAACTGAAAACTTCCTGAATCTGGAAAGGAAAACACAGGAGGCACAGAGATTCCCCCAACAAATTCAACCCAAGGAGGTCCACACCAAGACACACAGCAATTAAAATGACAAAAAACCCCCCCAAAAAAACAAACCAAAAAAAAAGCAGTGATAAAGAAAGAATGTTACAGGTTGCAAAAGAAAAGAAGACCATTAAATACAAAGGAAACCCTATAAGTCTATCAGCTCAATTTTCATCAGCAACTTTCCAGTCCAGAAGAGAGTGGCATGATATATTCAAAGTGCTAAAAGGGAAAAATCTGCAGCCAAGAATACTCTATCCGGCAAGGTTATCATTCAGAATAGAAGGGGAGATAAAGAATTTCCCAGACAAACAAAAGATAAAAGAATTCATGACCACTAAACCATGCCTACAAGAAGTGTTAAGGGGGACTCTGTGAATGGAAAACAAAAACCAGAAGTAAGAGTAAAAAAAAAAAATACAAGTACAAAAGAAAAAAAAAATTAAGCATATCTGTAAAAATCAGTCAAGAGAAGCACAAAATAAAAGGATGTAAAATATGATACCAAATATCTGAAATGTGGAGGGGAGAGGAGTAAAGAATGAGTTCAAAGTTAAGCAACCATCAGCTTAATATAGACTACTATAAGCAAAAGATGTTATATATAAACCTAATGGTAACACAAATCAAAAAACAGTAATAGATATGCAAAAAATGAAGAGTAAGGAATCCAAGTATATCACTAAAGAAAACCAGCAAACCATGAAAGAGAGCAAGAAAGGATCAGAGAAAAACTGCAAAAACAACCACAAAACAAGTAACAAAATAGCAATAAATACATATATATCAATAATTACTTTGAATGTCAATGGACTAAATGTTCCAATCAAAAGACATGGTGTCAGAAAGGATAAAAAAACAAGACCCATCTATATGCTGCCTATAATTTCTGCAGGTGGAGACTGAGCCTAGCTTTGCATGAGAAAAGAAATAAAGGGTATTGTTATACAAAATGTATGGAGAGTCCAGTTCAAATAGAAGGGCTGAATCTGCCCGCATTTCTTCTCGAACTTTCATTTGTTTGGAGACGTGGGAAGAACAACGTCCCCAGACAAAAGGATTTTGTAGGTTTGTATGCTGGTCTTTAAAAAAAAAGTTTAAAGAGTGCAAGAGAGTTTAAAGTCTTGGGGAAAGGCATACTCTGGGGTCAAGGATAGGGAAGAAATATAGCAAAGTCAAGAGTAGTTTAATAGTTTAAAATATTAAATGATGTGACACAAAAAATACTAAGTTCTATAAATGCCTAATTATTACTCAGAATTTAGTCTGTGATAATTTGGTCTTTAAAAAGAATCTTCTGAGTTAAAGTCATTTTTCTTTTCTTTCCTAAACAAAATAACTTTTGAGAGTATTTCTCTAGATCCTACCTACAAGTGCTCATTAGCTGCCTTGAGGCTCTCTGGGGTGAATTTTTTTGGTTTGGCCATTGGTTCCTCAGCAGCAGGCACTTTCTTGTTCCTTTCATCTAAGTGGAAACTTTGAAAGGTATGTAGTTTTTGAAACAAGATGGAATTCTTCCCCAGATTTGTACCCTAAGACACTTTAGAACTTGGATTTGACTTCACAGCATGGTTATACAAAAAATAAAAGATCAAGTGCTCACAAGGTTAAATTTCAGGAAAGCCCTCTTGGATGCAAGACAAAGGCGGGGTGTAAAACGAAAACAAAAGTAGCCTGAGTTAAAGAGGTCATTTGATTTTACTCTACACTCAAGACTGCTCCTCTCTGTACGCTGAAACAGGTTGGTTTTTTCATTTTCTCATTCTAACTTGGATAAGATTGTTTTTTAAAGCCCAAAGACTTTGTATATTTACCTATGTAAAGGGAGTCTTAATGCACAAAAGTCTAAATGTTAACATGTGCAAAAAAGAGCTATTTGAAAACAGCTATACACTTTAATCTTAAAACAAAAATCTGAATATAGCAAGAAGAAAATATTTTATTATTTCTGGTATTATGTTAATATCATTACTTGCCTACAAAACTTTGTTAATGAGAAAATAGGTTTTGCTATACCATTATTTTCTGCTTTATTTTACAAATGCTATTTTTTTGTTCTTGTAATAATTATAAAGACATCTAAAATGTGTTCCTGTATATCTGCCAGAAGGATCAATTCCTGCAAATAATTTCCATTCCTGTCCTATTTACTCACATTTTTTAGTAAGATTCTTATTTAAAAATATACTTCCTTAGTGTCTTATATTATTTGGGCATATTATTCCTTATCACCAGGTTCAAGATTTGTGATGAATGAGAAAGAAAGAACAAAGTTCATACTGTGTTAATAATTAACACATAAGAAAATGATGATCAGAATAGAATGGTCTTCCAGATTGGAACTTTTCAAATAAACTTAAGGGTAAAAATAGTCATTTTAAATTGTTGGCACCTGGTTTGTACATAATGAAAGCAATTCTTCTATGTGGTATGTTTCCTTGAGGAGCCTTCTCTGCTTTACTCATCCAAAAAGGGTTAGTAAGAATAAGAATATTCTTTTGGAAATGTACCATAAATTGGCACACTGTTTTGAATGATTCTATAAGAATGTTTGAGCTTCGGGGCGCCTGGGTGGCTCAGTCGTTAAGCGTCTGCCTTCGGCTCAGGTCATGATCCCAGGGTCCTGGGATCGAGCCCCGCATCGGGCTCCCTGCTCGCCGGGAAGCCTGCTTCTCCCTCTCCCACTCCCACTGCTTGTGTTCCCTCTCTCGCTGTATCTCTCTCTGTCAAATAAATAAAATCTTTAAAAAAAAAAAAAAATGTTAGAGCTTCTTCCAAGGACAAAAATAACCAAAGGGAGACAGAAAGGCTAAGGAAAAAGCAAAATAAAACTCAGCAGTAAAATAAAAACACTGAAAGTCAATTTTATATACATTTTAAAACTTGTGAATTCTGGGGGCGCCTGGGTGGCTTGGTTTAGCATCTGCCTTTGGCTCAGGTCCTGATCCCAGGGTCCTGGGATCCAGCGCCGCATCAGGCTCCCTACTCAGCCAGGAGCCTGCTTCTTCCTCTTCCTCTGCCTGCCGCTCCCCCTGCCTGTGCTCTCTCTGTCAAATAAATAAAATCTTAAAAAAACAAAAACAAAAACAAAAAAACTTGTGAATTCTGTGCGAGCTTATCTTACTTCTATAAGGTGTTAATAACTAAAACCATAAAATAACTAATGATGAGACAAGAAGATTCCTGCCATATAATCTATCTATTCTAGACTAAAAGCTTTATATCTGCTTGTAAAACCTTTAGTTTGACAAATATTTACTAAGCACCTAGTGTATACCAGCCACTCCATAAGGTATTCATTACAAACATAAATCCAACAGGTCATACTCTTAGGGAACTAAGAAACCCATCTTTTCCACAGGATGGGGTCAGTTCTCTGAGAATGAACGTAGGTATGTATGTAGATATAGCTATTGGATCACAAAAGTCTTCTGGGGAGGTGATGTCCAAGTTAACTGAGGAGGAATTGGCCCTTTAAGAGAAGGGCAGGAAACAGTCTATCAGATGAAGGAACAGAATGAGTAATGATGTAGACATGTGCTACAGCATGGTGTGTGCCAGCAAACTGCTTGCAGATGAGTACTCTAACTGTCTGGGGCGTGTAGTAGAGAGATGTAGCACAGTGTGGGGTGCCTAGTAGAGAGATGTAGCGGGAACCATGGGTAGGACCACATTATGGAGGGAGCCTTGGGCATCATGCTAAGGAGCTTGGATTGTATCTTTCAGGTGGAGTAATGTGTCTTTCAGGTGAGGAGCTAAGCAGAAGAGTGACAGATTGACATTTCAGAGATATAGAACTCTGGTGGCAGTAAGAAAAATGATTTTGACAAAGAGGTGGTAAGGAGGATTAAGAGTAGCAGATACCAGTTGGGAAGATATTGTAATAGGCCAGGTAAGGAACAATGGTGGTCGATGGTGCAGATGTGTCAAAGAGGGCAAATTAAAAGAAAGAGGCAGATTCACAATCTATTGGAAAGGTAAAGTCAGAATTTAGGGTCTGACTGGAAATTCGGATGAAGATGAGAGAGGTCAAGGACAGTGTAGGCTTAAGATTTCGGTAACTAGTGGAATGATGCTATTGAATGATAGCATACATTCAGCATGTGTGACAGGGTTTGAAGGGAAGCTAACTAGAGGAAACTTTGTTTTATAAAGGCCAACTAGTGAAATTAAGTATAAACACTGAGGTAATTTATTTAAACTTATTTTAAAATAAATTTATTTTTAAAAATGTTTATAAATAATAATAAATTTATTTCAGATGAATAAAATAATTTACTTAATTTACTGCCAATATCCTGAATCACAAAGTTGTATATGTAAAAAATATAAGACTTTTTATTCCTTTTGTTGAAATGACTATATTTCATATTTTAAAAACTATTTTTACATAAAAGTCATTACTTTGATTTAGGGTTTAATGATTAAGAAAGTTCCTCAGGGTATTATTTTTATTGTTCTTGTGTAAATTCCAGCTCCTGCACACAGACTTGTAAAAACAGGGGATGAAGAACTAATCTTGGGTATATACTCCAGTGTGGCTTCCATCGAAGAGTTTCAAATTTCAAAGAGCAGCAGATTCAGCCTCACCTATGTTATAGCAACAATCTACTCTCTAGTAAAAGAACAAAACATATGCTAGATTAAAAAGTGTTTCCTTTTAAACAATATTAAAATGAATATTCTATGTTCTTTTTGACATTTAGATTGGAGCCATGGCTTTGGAACACAACCAGTCAACAGATTACTATGATGGGGAAAATGAAGTGAATGGCACTCATGACTATAGTCAGTATGAAGTGATCTGTATAAAAGAGGAAGTCAGAAAATTTGCAAAAGTTTTCTTGCCTGCCTTCTTCACAATAGCTTTCATCATTGGAATTGCAGGCAATTCCATAGTTGTGGCAATTTATGCCTATTACAAGAAGCAGAGAACCCAAACAGATGTGTACATCCTGAACTTGGCAGTGGCAGATTTACTCCTTCTATTCACTCTGCCTTTTTGGGCAGTTAATGCAGTTCATGGATGGGTGTTAGGGACAATCATGTGCAAAGTCACTTCAGCCTTGTACACAGTCAACTTCGTCTCTGGAATGCAGTTTCTGGCTTGTATCAGCATAGACAGATACTGGGCAGTAACTAAAGCCCCAGGTCAAACAGGAGTGGGGAAACCATGCTGGCTTATCTGTTCCTGTGTCTGGACGGCTGCCATCTTGCTGAGTATACCTCAGCTGGTTTTTTACACAGTAAATGACAAGGTTAGGTGCATTCCCACCTTTCCATATCACCTAGGAACCTCAGTGAAAGCATCAATTCAAATGCTGGAAATCTGCATCGGATTTGTAATACCCTTTCTTATTATGGGAGTGTGCTACTTTGTCACAGCAAGGACACTCATCAGGATGCCCAACATTAAAAAATCTCGACCCCTCAAAGTTCTGCTCACAGTGGTTATAGTTTTCATTGTCACTCAGCTGCCTTATAACATTGTCAGGTTCTGCCAAGTCATAGACATCATCTACTCCCTGATCACTGACTGCGACATGAGCAAACGCATGGATGTTGCCGTCCAAATCACGGAGAGCATTGCACTCTTTCACAGCTGCCTCAACCCAATCCTGTATGTTTTCATGGGAGCCTCTTTTAAAAACTACATTATGAAAGTTGCTAAGAAATATGGGTCCTGGAGAAGACAAAGACAAAACGTGGAGGAGATTCCTTTTGATTCAGAAGATCCTACAGAGCCAACCAGTACTTTTAGCATTTAAATGTAACACTGCTATCTCTTGCTTCGATACACATGAATGCTGCTTCTCCTTCAGATAAAACATCTGCTTTATTCTGAAACTTAAATCT
This sequence comes from Leptonychotes weddellii, assembly GCF_054177405.1. NCBI lineage: Eukaryota > Metazoa > Chordata > Mammalia > Carnivora > Phocidae > Leptonychotes > Leptonychotes weddellii. The sequence continues at coordinate 76,902,916 of NC_138369.1, forward strand.
CAAACACCGTGGTGCCAATTTACAGCAATCAAGAGGTGGGGGGAGGATGGGGAGAATATAGCAACCAGGAAGAGGAGGAAACGAAATAATAAATGCACAAAACATGAACTTAAAATTAACAATATAGGAAAATAGTATTAACAGGCATAAATAATAAAAACAGTATGCTATGAATTAGGCCATCTGAAACAGATTAATAAAAAGGCTTATATTAAGGAGCATTTCTAATTATTTTAAATGATCTAAATTTTAATGTAAGAATGATCTCACTGCATAATTTCAGTACTTGAATAACTATACAGCAAAATTTAATCCTTTTTTCCTATTTCTTAGTTTGTGATTTCCTAAGACCCCAGAAAGAATAACAATTTAACAATTAAGAAATTATATAAATAGCTTTACTGGCCCTTTTAATACACCCCTGGTAATTTTTTTTTTCTTTTTATCCCTGGTAAATTTCTGAACATACAATTTGCTTCCATGATGTCAATTTTCTTTAGTAATAAACTGGTTATCCTGTTAGATTTACATGTATACTCTAGAAGCAATCTTTAGATAATCATATTTACCTAGATGCCAATTTTGTGACTTCCTAAAGGGCTCATCCATTTATGTGAGTCTGTTACTGAGGGTTGAATAACCAATACGTATTCTTATGTATAGATTCTTACTATTTTACTTAAGCACTTGCATTTTTAAGCAATAAAAGTATGTGACACAATTTTTAATAACATGTATATCTTATCTCTTTAACTACAATTATTTATAAATTATTACAGTTCATTTAATATGTCCCTACTGAAATTTAATTTTGATAGAAATTATATTGATCAATAGTGTGCACTAATATGAATTTTCTCTCTCGTAAACTATAAAAAAACTGTGAACTGTAGGGGCGCCTGGGTGCTCAGTCATTAAGCATCTGCCTTCGGCTCAGGTCATGATCCCGGGGTTCTGGGATCGAGTCCCACATCGGGCTCCCTGCTCAGCGGGAAGCCTGCTTCTCCCTCTCCCACTCCCCCTGCTTGTGTTCCCTCTCTCGCTGTGTCTCTCTCTGTCAAATAAATAAAATTTAAAAAAAAAAAAAAACAACAAAAACCGTGAACTGTAAAATTGTAGGAAAAAAAAGACATGTTTTCTGCTCTTAAAATAAATATCACCTAATCAAGATATGTTATTTTAAAATTACTTTTCTTTGGGGAGCCTTTGTGGCACTGTTGGTTGAGCTTCTGGCTCTTGGTTTTGGCTCAGGTCGTGAGATCAATCCCCAGGTTGGGCTCTGCACTCAGCATGGAGTCTGCTTGGAGTTTCTCTCTCCCTCTCCCTCTGCCTCTGCCCTAACCCCCACCCCTGCACTCTCTCCCTCTCTCCAAAATAAATAAATATATATATATTTTTAAGATTTTACTTATTTATTTGACAGAGAGAGACACAGTGAGAGATGGAACACAAGCAGGGGGAGTGGCAGAGGGAGAAGCAGGCCTCCTGCCGAGGAGGGAGCCCGATGCGGGGCTCGATCCCAGAACCCTGGGATCATGACCTGAGCTGAAGGCAGACGCCCAACAACTGAGCCACCCAGGTGCTCCCAAAATAAATAAATGTTTTTAAAAAATTACTTTCATTTAATCAAATATTTCTAAATTTGAATATGCTTTCAAAGGCAGAATTTAAAGAACGGTGATCATGAAACTAATAACTATGTATCATATTATTCTAGCACAGCACCTGGGACAAAGGATGGATCTGAATACTCACCACTGCTCCACCATTTCTTGCCATTAATTACATAGCTATCTCCATCTCGTTGGATGCTACATTCAATATTTGTGGCATCACTCGAAGCTACATTGGGCTCTATAAATAAGCAAAGGTTGAATTTACAGGCAGGTAGACATCATCAGTTTACAAAGAGACTTTAGATAAGGAAATGTGAACTCTTTGAGGATAGAGGCATGTTCCTAACCTTCCTCCCTTCTTCCACTCTGGTTCTCCTATAATCTACACATAGTAGGTATTCAGTAAATGTGCATTGGAAGAATGAATGAATGAATATCGAACACTGGGATCAGCAATCTGAATTGTGTTCTTGGCTTCCTCACTGATACATGATTTGAGATAATGCACTCAATCCTTTCTCTAATCATCAAAAGTAGGAACATTGTTGTTTATTGTCCACAGTGGAAATCTACTAAATACTAAATATTTGCAAGCCAGATTTCCCCACCATCTAGTTTACTATCTTAGACAATTTCCAACTGTACCTTGCAAATTCCATCAGGAATGCTCTCACTGACTTATTTTGCATTCTGTAAAGCCTGCTCAGCACAATCTCTTCAGAAAGTTTTCCATGGGACACCCTCACACAACTGCTTTACTATATGGCATTTCAAAATGTACAGGCTAGCCCTCAGTCATAGTAATCTGCACTTGTTAATATGCTGCTCTTTTAAATGGGTCCTTCAGATATTTTGTGTGTTCTATTTCTAAAACTAGAGACCCATGGGGTTCCTTTAGAAAGGGATCTGTGTACTTATTTTGTAACCTCCAATTAGTGCTTTTAGTAGACAACATGTCACTGCAGATGTTCAATAAATGCCTCTCACTGATTTTAAATGGAGATCAGTTTTGCTATTATAAATACATACAGTGTTATAGAAGACTTTTAAATCTGGCTAAAATTATGGCCAGATGACATTTAGTTTAATTCTAAACTCAACTATAAAATGATGACTTTTTCCTTTGAAGAATTCTCAATTGCTGTTTCCTATGTACAAATGGTACCAAACCCATTTTTAACATGCTCCTAATTTTACTTCCCCATATGATCATAATTTGAACTATGTGACCAGCATTGCTGAATGGTCTATTTTTCTAGGTTTATGGCAGAGTTAAGTATTTTGTAACTATCAATAAAAATTATTACAAAGACGACTATTTCATACACAAGGGCAAAAAAGATATTAAATATACATACATGGCAATTTTAGAAATGCAAGTCAAAAAATTATGAAGTTAGGTTTACTCTGCTGCTAAATGCCTAAAGTAAACTGCCAGAAAACATCACCTGGTATCCTCCCAAACGGGAGGACAATTTTACTCTGCACATTTAAAAATGCCAAAATTTGAAATTGGGCTCAAAACAAACATATGCCTATCTCTGTCCATGGGCAAATTTGCCTGACATACAAAGCCATTCTTTCATTTTAGCTCATCTATAATAACTCCAGGATGACTGACTGCACAAGGGGAGAACCATGATTTGCTTTTACCTGTCATACAGAAACAGGAGGCAATGTTCCCTTGAAGAAGAGGCTCAAGCCACTGCTGCTTCTGCTTTTCACTTCCATATAGGTGGAGCAACTCCATGTTCCCTGTGTCTGTAAGTAATAAGAAAAAACACTTCTTTTGCATTTAAAAATTTACCAATATGAAATCCAAACTTTATGTTGATAATATACACATGTATCTTTTTAAGGCAAACATCTGTTTAAAAAATATTTTGAAACATAATAAATATAATTTATAATGAAGGTATGCCATAAATAGTTATTATAAGTATATGGCATTTGGTGCATATTTATTCAATTTGTGTTCAATTACACACACTTGTCTGCTTCGTCCCTAATTCAGTCCTAATTGAGGTCTGACTCAATTAGGACTAAGGAAAACAATTTACTGCCTTAATCTTTCCCTGCTTTCTTGCAAATATGCTTTGCTAGGAGTGACTGCAATGCTCCTGGAGAACAATTATCATTACATGCTCTACTGAGACTCCATCGCTGAGACTCCTGTTCCTCAAACATACACTGTGCTAACTTTCACATATTTGCCTGTGCCAAGCCTTCTCTCAAGTCCAATTCTACCCATCATTCCTAAGTAAATTCCTGCTTCTGAGCCACTTCCATCGCGAAGAATCTCTGATTACCCAGTCAGAACTATCTCCTTCCTCTGAACTCAGAGTAGTATTGTCTCTTTACCTCTACCATTGCTCTTACTTTTGTGCACCCCCTACCATCTAGAAAAGTACTAGGTAGTATCTCAAGAATGCTAAACACAGAATCCCTGATAGAAAATGACAACAGATAACTTCAAAGACACTTTCTAAACCTCAGAGGGCATTGTTCAGTAACTGATATACTACTATCACTCTCATATAAAAAAGAATGCTTCATATCTGCCATGGAGCAAAACACTCTAGGGGCTTTTCTCTGATATTTGTTCCTATAAAACTTTTTTTTTTTTTTAAAGATTTTATTTATTTGACAGAGCGAGACAGCGAGAGCAGGAACACAAGCAGGGGGAGTGGGAGAGGGAGAAGCAGGCTTCCCGGCGAGCAGGGAGCCCGATGCGGGGCTCGATCCCAGGACCCTGGGATCATGACCTGAGCCGAAGGCAGACGCTTAACGACTGAGCCACCCAGGCGCCCCGTTCCTATAAAACTTCTAAAAAAGAAAAAAAACTAAAACCTTTCCCTTGGGATGCCTGGGTGGCTCAGTAGGTTAAGCATCTACCTTTGGATCAGGTCATGATCCCAGAGTCCTGGGATCGAGTCCTGCATCGGGCTCCTTGCTCAGTGGGGAGCCTGCTTCTTCCTCTGCCTGCAGCTCCCCCTGCTTGTATGCTTTCTCTCTCTCTCTGACAAATAAGTAAATAAAAATTAAAAAAAAAAAACCTTTCCCTTGAAAACTGATTACTCATAAGATTTTTTAAAAAGATTATTTTATTTTAGGAAGAGAGAGAGAGAGAATGAGAGATCGTGCAGTGGCGGGGGGGGAAGAGCGAGAAGGAGAGAGAGAATCTCAAGCAGACTCCTCGCTGAGTGGGAAGCCCAACACAGGGCTCAATCCCACAACCCTGAGATCATGACCTGAGCTGAAATCAAGAGTTGGATGCTTAACCGACTGAGCCACCTAGGTGCCCCGATTATTCATTAAGATTTTCAGGAAGAATTTTTCAGTATCACCTCTAAACATGACTTGAAGGACAGTCACTGAAATGCCTATGAAAATGGAGTTAAATCAAAGTCAATTCTCTCAAAATGTATTTGCACTCTGTTCAGACACTATTAACAGAGCCAAAGTTACATTAAAATGCACAAAATTCCTAGTAGATTAACATTAGCTTAAAATTCTTTTTGACTGAGGGAGAAATGAATCTTGAGTTATAATTAATGAAGCTCACTGTTTTCTTTGCTTATTTTAAATTCACTGTTTCTTGTTATAGTTCAAATGAGGTAAATATTGACTAAGGTCTTCCCAAAAATTGTCAGTTTATTCTGAGAAGCTGGCAAAATGAAGCTATCATTTACAGGTTAGGAAAAAGCCTAGATAAGTTACTTCTACAAAAAAATTACTCTCCCCCAAATCAGCCCATAGGCCCCCCAAATTTTCTAGTAATAGCTATAGAATTAAAATTGCTATATTCAACATTCTAATATACAATATTGCATGACTTCATGAAGGGCAAAAAAACAAAACAAAAGACAAATTGGAAGACTACATATGTTTCCCATAAGCTTTTCGAACTATTTGGAAAGCTTGACTAGAAATTCATCTTTTATACTTAAGAAACCTCCCAAAGTATTTAATTGGCATCAGTTACATTCCCTTCCTTATCTGCTTTGGAAATGCTCCGAAACACAATGCCCCAAGGCCTTCATGAAGATATCTCCACTACAAAGAGAAAACGCCTAGTTTTCTACTTACGGTTTTATACATCCTTGTTTGCTAAGGAGAGTTGCTAATCATACTTTGGCCAAAGAAAATGTACTTTCCTGGCCAATTTTAAAATTTCAGCAGTTTGGTGATATCATTTAGACAGTACAATTGATAGACTCATGAAATTTTAATACTAGAAATTTTAATGCTAGGCAAATGATCTTCTAGTGAAAAGTGAGTTCACGGGTCAAATGGAGAAATAGTGGCAGAGCTGCGTCTGCAAAGGAAGTCTTCTATAGCATTATTTTTTCATATTATGACCCATTTGTATGTCATGAAGTCAATTTAATGGAATATGGCTAGCATTTGCTAAAAAATAAAATAGATCAAAATAGAACACATTAGATTAGACTCACTGGAAAATATCTGAATATATTGTATGTAATAAAGGAAACTATTATTTCATGAAACCCTTTTTCAGTAATATATATGCCTTTCATTTCTTGTTCCCCAAGTCCCTTGCCCAATCCATCCATCCGTCCATGAACATACACATACAACTACATATGCTACATATTGGGTCACAATATAAATTATATTTCTCACTATGAGTAGCAATAAAAAATTTTTTTAAAAGACTACCAGTTCTCCTTCCACAAAATTATGCCATCTATACAGTATAATGTAATAACTTCACATAAATGAGATGAAGTCTTTAGAAATTCTGTGATAGATTTGACTTTTACAATAGCCTCCTTATTGGATTAAAATGTAGTACAGCAGTAATTTGATAAATTGGTAATTTGAGGAGGGAAAACTACCAAGGATAAGTTCAACCATGCATCAGAAGTCTATAACTTCCTTAATAGTTCCAAATGAGAGTCAAAGCCCACTGTGCAAACACTTTGCTATGCAACCAGATTGTGTTTTCTCTCAGATATCCAATATACTTCTTTTTGGTAGTTCCATCCTTGATTAACTCTTTTTGGGAAAGCTTTAGCAGCAGGGCCATACAATGAGCACAAAAGGCAATACTGAGGTCTAACTTATTCAGTGACAATATAGGATATCATACCATCATCCTTCTACAACAAATCAAATGTTGGTCCTTGACTGGGAGCAACAGAATAACCAGAGTAACCTGGGGGAAAAAAGACAAAAGACATTCCCAGGGTCTACCTTAGACCTACTGAATCAAAACTATAGGGATGGAGCCTGTGAATCTGTTTTTGTTTTAAGTTCCTTAGCCAGTTCTTTGACAAATCCAGGTTTGAAAACACCTTCTACAGACTACATTCCAGGTTTATCTCTTCCATATTACCTTTTTAAAAAAATTTTTAGAAAGGGCGCCTGGGTGGCTCAGTTGGTTAAGCGACTGCCTTCGGCTCAGGTCATGATCCTGGAGTCCCGGGATCGAGTCCCGCATCGGGCTCCCTGCTCAGCGAGGAGCCTGCTTCTCCCTCTGACCCTCCCCCCTCTCATGTACTCTCTCTCATTCTCGCTCTCTCAAATAAATAAATAAAATCTTAAAAAAAAAAAAAAA
>NC_138369.1:76910615-76948470 GCF_054177405.1 Leptonychotes weddellii
GCGCCTGGGTGGCTCAGTTGGTTAAGCGACTGCCTTCGGCTCAGGTCATGATCCTGGAGTCCCGGGATCGAGTCCCGCATCGGGCTCCCTGCTCAGCGAGGAGCCTGCTTCTCCCTCTGACCCTCCCCCCTCTCATGTACTCTCTCTCATTCTCGCTCTCTCAAATAAATAAATAAAATCTTAAAAAAAAAAAAAAAAAAAAATTTTTTAGAAAGATTTTTATTATGTATTTGAGAGAGAGGGAGAGCACAGACGGAGAGGGAGAGGGAGAAGCAGACTCCCTGCTGAGCAGAGAGCCCAACATGGGACTCGATCCCAAGACCCTGAGATCATGACCTAAGCCGAAGGCAGACACTTAAGTGACTGAGCCACCCAGGCATCCCTCTTCCATATTACCTTTTTAAAGAAAAGTTGGCCTCCTTCCCTTATCCTTCCAATTTTTCATGCCAAAATCTTTGGAGGCATCCTTGACTTCCCCATATCCAATCAGGAAATCCTCTTTGCTCTTCCTTCAAAATATATTTAGAATCTTTGTACTTCTCACCTTTTCTGCTGCTACCACCCTAGAACAAATCCCCATCATCTCTAACTGGGATTATTACAACAGACTCCCTGCTTCCTTCCTTCCCTCCTTTTGTTAATTCCCAACATAGTAGTCAAAGTGATTCTTTTAAAACTGACATAACATCTTGTCACTCCTCTGGTAAAATCTCCCATGGCTTCCCATTTCACAGGAGGTACAAGCCCTTACCTGCCCTATAATAAGGCCCTTTCCTCCCTGATATCTTCTCTTACTATTCTCCCAACTATGCCAGGCTCCTTGAGTCTTCTTGGAATATACCCATCATACTCTTGCCTTAGGGTCTATGCATTTTTTGTGCTATGGAAATTCCTTCCCCAGATATCAGCATAGCTAACTCTCTTGCCTTTTTTAAGTCTGTATCCAATGTCATTTTCTCAGTAAGACCTATCCTGGCCATTCCGTGTTAAACTGTAATTTGCATTTCTTGTTCCCCAGCATTCCAGTGTGGCCCTACCGTACTGATTTTTTTTAATTTTTTCCCCCAAAGTACTTTTCATCTTCAAACTTACTACATAATTTACTTACTTACAATATTTATTATTATTTATTTATGTCTCCCTCCATTAGAACATCAGCTCCATGAGGGCAGGAATCTTTGTGCATTATATTCTTTGATACATCCCAAGGATCTAGAACAGTGCTTGGTACGTTGTAAGTAATCAATAAATAACTGGTGAATAGGGGCACCTGGCTGACTCAGTTGCAAGAGTGTGTGACTCTTGATCTTGGGGTCATGAGTTCGAGCCCCACGTTGAATGTAGAGATTACTTAAATAAATTTTTAAAAACTTAAAAAAAAAAAACTGGTAAAGAAATGGAGAGATAGTGAGGCTAACCAAAATATTTGGAACTCTCTATCCATTCCAACTAGCCATATAAATATCTAATACCCAATCACGAAACTGTAATCTTTATATTGCCAGTCCCTTTGGAGGTAGCCTCTACTCACTAATACTCTTAATGCAATGATGTTTAACAAAAGAATAATCCAATGAGAATATCAGATCCATTTTTTAAAATATTTAAAACAAAGTAACTGAGAAGTAAAATTGTAGACAAGTTTATAAACCAAAGACTTTGTGTAGAAAAACTTCCTGTCATAAAATAGAGGAATTTCAAACACTGCTCAAAATATCTGAGAAAGTTCTGTTGTTAAATAATATAGTAACCTGGTGCTTGGCAGTTAAAGACATCTGGAGCAAAAAAGCATTTTCCTGTTTCTTCAGCAATCAAGGCATAGTCCACCTGGCTGAGACCGCTTACAGCTGGCAAAAACAAGTTCCAGAGGCCTTCTGCTTTGGCCATTTCCTGTCAAGGTGATGAATATGCCAGAGTGATCATAATTTACCATGAACTGAGTTTTTTTTAAAAAGATATTGCTATTTATGCTTTTTGAAATTTAAAAACACTTACGAAGTTATTTGTTTTATTTACCCTACAGTGTGCAAAACCAAATAGTTACTAACTCATTACAAATCAACAGTTTCCTAACTGTTAAAGAAATGCCTTTTCCTCCACGTTTCCTTAGATTTGGCTGAAAAACTAAAAACATGAAATTAGACTGAGCCCATGTGAGACAAATGTCCTGCTTGACGTCTATTGCAATTTTGCAGCAGGTGGTAGTGAGTGGTGTTGATCATATTTTTTCTTTCAAAGCTGTAAGAGGCTATCTTCATCACATACCATATACAAAACACTATGTAACCTAATTTGTATACTACAGATTCTGTTTTTAACTTTCTTTTTAAAAAGTTATTATTGATATATTTATTATCTACATATATAACAACAGCAATAATAAACTAAGGTTTCAAAAAACACCTGCATACACATTTTCCAATATTAAAGGTTTTCTTGTTTTTCTTACCTTAAGTTTATCAATCACTAAAGGTTTTTTCCATCTGTCCACTGAATTTTCATTTTGAACATAGAACTCAATTACCTCCTTAAAGTAATAACAAGAAAAAAGTTCATTAGCTAAAGTTAATACAAAGTAAATAATGCCATAAGCTGCTAATACCCAAAGTAAACATATTTAGGTGAAGTAGCTTTTCAAGCTGCTATTAAATCAGTAATACTTCTTTGAAAAACCAGATACATGAGTATAAACAATTCTAGAGGTTTGCTGCTCACGAAATTATGCTGTCTTGATATTAGATAACAGACTTCCAAAGTCTTTTTCCAAGATTTGAGTGTTTCATTTTTAGCAATATAGCTCAATGGGTGGTCATAGGAACACCCCTCAAAGTAGCACAACTAAAAATGCCAGAGAAAATATTTAAAACAATGAAAAAAAATTCATGTAGTAATGAATAGCTGTGCTGGAAGAACAATAAGGAAATTTCTCAGTGGTCAGAAATAAAAAAGCTCAATTCTTCAGGTGTTACTAAACTACTTGTTTCAAGCCACCATTAGCAAAAATTAACAAAACCAATAGTGTAACAACAGAATCACACTCCTCAAAGACTACAGATAAAATAATGATCAGATACAGAATAAAGTATTTGTGTCCAATAGATTTCAAGAATAAAGGAAGGAATTAAAAGTATGACAAGGGTTATCAAAATTGGCCAAATTTGTAAAAGAACAACAACAACCAAAAAAGTAAAAGAATCAAATGGAACTTGAGGAAAAGAAAAACCACATTAATTAAATTTAAAAATCCAAGCAGTGGTTCTTAAACTTTAGTGGTATTGGAATTACTTGGGGCACTTGATGAGAACACAAGTATCCACGAGCTATCCTACTTCAATGAGCCTACAGTTTCTGTATTCTTTACTAGCCCTGGCAATTCTGACACTCCAAATTTTGAGAATCACTGCCCTAGGGATGGTTGAAAAGTAGATTAGATATGGCTGAAAAAAGAAATAAATTGGAAGAAAAATATGAAGAAATTACACAAAAATTCAATAGAAGGAAAATATGAAAGGTTAAGGGATATGATGGATATAGAGAAAAGTTCTCACATCAGTCTAATTGGGGACCCTAGATAAAGAGTATGAGAAGAGGGAATACTGGAAAAAATTACATCTGAGTTTCTAGAACTGATGAAAAACACCAATCCTCAAGTTCAGAAAACATAATAAAGCCAAAGCACAAACTGCTGAATATCAAAGAGAAATAAAAGCTCTTAAAAGGAGGGGAGGGTGGAAGGACAGATCAATGATAATTTTTTTAAAAGATTTATCTGTTTATTTGAGAGAGAGCAAGCGAGGGGTAGGGGGAGAGGGAGAGAGAGAATCTCCAGCAGACTCCCCGCTGAGCACAGAGCCTGACGTGGGGCTTGATCTCATGACCCCCAGATCATGATCTGAGCCAAAATCAAGAGTTGGACACTTAACTGACTGAAACACCCAAGTGCCCCCAGATCACTGATAATTAAAGAATTGAGAACTGACTCCCCAGAGCAACAAATGAAGCCAGAAATCAGTGTGATAATGTCTTCACTTGCTGAGAGAAAATAACTGTCAACCTAGAATTCTATATCCAATAAAACAATCTTTCAAGAATTAGGGCAAAATAAAGGCATTAGAAAAAAAGAAACAGAGAGAATCTGAATCTGAATCATTACTTACCTCTCCTGAGCAAAAAAAAGGAAAAAAGGAAAAAAGAAAGATCAAAGAAAAGGTTACCACTAGATTCTCATTAAAGGAACTTGATCCTAAAAGAAACATCTGAGTTGCAAGACGAACCAGTAAACAAAGTGATAAATACATGGGTAAATCTAAATTTAAAACTAGCCACATAAAACAGTAATAATAATCTCGAATTTGTGCAAATAAAAGAATCAAGATGAACTAAAATATGGGCTATGATGGCATTTTCTAATATTTTGCTATTATAGCATCTCCGTATCTATTTTTTTTTTTAAACTTAGGCTAGTAGAATTACTAAAATAAAATCTGTGACTACTGTCACAAGGCCACATTACAAAATTATTTCCTAAAATTGTTCCACTCCTTTACAATCATATAATACACAAATACATTCTTTTTATTAAGCATGGCTGGTCTAGGGAACTGATGTATTTAGTGAAAACTGTAAGAAGACAAAGGACTTTCTAACCAGGATGAACAGCATTCATCATTTCTGTCAGGAAGTCAGCTGAATTGGAGATTTCCTCTTTAGGGTTGTTTATTATTTCCATCCCTTGTACGGCCATGGAAACAGTCAATACTACTGTGTTTGATAAGAAATATATTATGCAATACATTTACGAACTCATCATCTCTTACTACCTCTTTATGATACTACAGTTCTGAGAAATTAAATTATCCAGTGTTAACATAATTATTTAAAAACTTGTGTGATTTAATACTTCCTGTTCTAAAGTCTATCCATTTAGAGATCTGCAAAATCTGTTTGTAGTATGGCAGGAGTCAGAATTAATATAAAATATCTCATTACAAAGAAGCTTTCTTTAGTTCTTAGAGTATGAAAAACAGTATATTGGTGAAAGAAGAAAGCAGAAAATACACTTGATGCCTGATCAATTTTCCCCAAATAGCACCTTTAACATCTAACTTCCTCATTCACTGACTGAGATATTGCTTTGCAGTATGTTAGTTCAGAATCTTAAATCTGAGCCTACAAATAATTTTGCAATATGTTTTTCACTTTAAACTTAAGTCTATTAGAAAAAAGCAACAGGGGGCGCCTGGGTGGCTCAGTTGGTTAAACGACTGCCTTCGGCTCAGGTCATGATCCTGGAGTCCTGGGATCGAGTCCCGCATCGGGCTCCCTGCTCGGCAGGGAGTCTGCTTCTCCCTCTGACCCTCCTCCCTCTCATGCTCTCTGTCTCTCATTCTCTCTCTCTCTCAAATAAATAAATAAAAAAAAAAATCTTAAAAAAAAAAAGAAAAAAGCAACAGTTCTTTACTAGTATATTATTATATTGAATAGGAAAATATGACTAATGTTCTCATTACATTGTAAGTGTATTCTCAACACTATGTTGCTAGTTCTTGTTTTACATGCTATTTTTTAAGACTCCTTATCCATTTTATTTTTATTTTTTTTTAGAGACAAAGCATGCACACGTGGAAGGGCGTAGGCAGAGGGAAAGAGAGAATCTTAAGCAGGCTCCACACCCAGTGTGAGCCCAATGTGGGTCTCGATCTTATGACCCTGAGATCATGACCTGAGCTGAAATCAAGAGCCGGACGCTTAATTGACTGAGCCACTCAAGCCCCCTCCCATCCATTTTAAATAGGAAAAATTACCTTTTAACATTCTCATAGAAAATGGGTTCTTATGTTCTCACTTTATGAATTCTAAGGAATTTCAAAGGTCATTTGAGTAGTTTAAATGAAGCTTACTTTCTCCCATTATGAAAACTTGGAAAAATACGTAAAAGTATTAAAAGTCATAAAGAGTCTGACTAAAGATGTATACTCTTAAAATATTCGTGTATTATATGACATAATCTTGTTTTCTAGACATGACTTAATTTTTATAAACTTAGTTATAATAATATTGGATAGAATTTCACAGGCTTTCCCCCTCCTATTTTGAAAAAGCTAATTACTTTTCTCCAGTTATCATTTCAAATGTATATGTTTACAGACAGGGATTAGTATTGTTCAGAATCATTCTACAGGATAAAACATTTTTACAGATGTTGGTTTAAGATTTTTTTTTTAAGATTTTATTTTTAAGTAATCTCTATACCCAACATGGGACTCAAACCCACAACCCCAAGATCAAGAGTTGCATGCTCCATTGGCTGTGCCAGCCGGGTCCCCCAGTTTAAGATTTTTAATGGAAGAAAAAGCTCATGTTATTATGCATGGATATATTCTAGATTTGAATGATCTGCAAAGACAAAATGACCCTGGCTTTCCCTGCCTCACAAAATATTGACAATCTTCTGTTAAAGCTATAGATTGCTTTTTTTTTTTTTTACTTATAATAAAGTATTTTCTTTTACATTGAAAATTCTTTTTTTTTTTTTTTATTTATTCATTTGAGACAGAGAGATACAGAGACAGAGCATGAGCAGGGGGAGAGGCAGAAGACCTGAGCCGAAGGCAGATGCTCAACCATCTGAGCCACCCAGGCATCCCTACATTGACAATTCTTTGTAAATATTTTAATAGCTGCATAATATTAAGTTCAGCAGATGTATCACAACCCAACTTGTGATACTTCTTTTTTGTGCTTCATGTTTCCCTTGATTTCCCATTCACATTTATAATTTAAAGAGCAAGACTATCTTATTAACTCTTTCAAAGAACCAGCTCCTACTTTCGTTGATCTGTCCTACGTTTTTTTCTGGTTTCTATTTCATTGATTTCTGCTCTAATCTTTATTAATTCTCTTCTCCTGCTTGGCTTAGGCTTTATTTGTTGTTCTTTCTCCAGTTCCATTACGTGTAAGGTTAGGTTGTGAATTTGAGACCTTTCTTGTTTCTTGAGAAAGGCTTGTATTGCTATGTATGTCCCTATTAGGACTGCCTTTGCTGCATCACAAAGGTTTTGAACAGTTCTGCTTTCATTTTCATTTGTTCCCATGAATTTTTAAAAATTCTTCTTTAATTTCCTGGTTGACCCATTTATTCTTTAGTAGGATGCTCTTTAACTCCAAGTGTTTGAGTTCCTTCCAGATTTCCTTTTGTGATTGAGTTCGAGTTTCAAAGCATTGTAATCTGAAAATATGCAGGGAATGATCCCAACCTTTGGGTATCGGTTGAGACCTGATTTGTGACCAAGTATGTGATCTATTCTGGAGAATGTTCCATGTGCACATGAGAAGAATGTGTGTTCTGTTGCTTTAGCATGGAATGCTCTGTATATATCTGTGAAGTCCATCTGGTCCAGTGTATCATTCAAAGCTCTTGTTTCCTTGTTGATCTTTTGCTTAGAAGATCTGTCCATTGTTATGACTGGGGTGTTGAAGTCCCCTACTATTAATGTATTATTATCAATGTGTTTCTTTAATTTTGTTATTAATTGGCTTATGTATTTGGCTGCTCCCATTTTAGGGGCATAAATATTTACAATTGTTAGATCTTCTTGCTGGATAGACCCTTTAAGTATGATATAGTGTCCTTCCTCATCTCTTATTACATTCTTTGGTTTAAATCTAATTTGTCTGATATGATTGCTACCCCAGCTTTCTTTTGATGTCCATTAGCATGATAAATGGTTTTCCACCGCCCCCCCCTTTCAATCTGGAGGTGTCTTTGGGTCTAAACTGAGTCTGTTGTAGAGAGCAAATGGATGGGTCTTGCTTTTTTATCTAATCTGATACCCTGTGTCTTTTGATTGGGGCATTTAGCCCATTTAGATTCAGAGGAACTATTAAAAGATACGAATTTAGTGCCATTGTATTACTTGTAAAATCCCTGTTTCTGTATATTTTCTCTGTTAAGTGGAGACTAAGTAGCATTTTCTTAAAAAAAAACTATACCTCACTGTCAGCAAAATTCACCTCATGCCAGTTCTTTATTAAAAATATGATAATTATTTATGTAGTTCAAGCAACAACAGTAATTGCCCTATAAACACATATCAACTCTGAACACTTTTGTTTAAAGAATTTTGGTCTTTTTCAGTTTCCTATTTGATTTTGTCAGTCTAGCTCTAGAGCTCTCAGAATCTTAGAAAATTAAAATGAGAATTTATTGTATATCTACTCATACTTACGCACATCACAAATGAACAACTGAGGCACTGAGAGTGAGTTATTTGTTCATGACCACCTACCTTGTGCTAGGAATGGACTAAAATTAAACTCTTACGATTTTTACACCAGTGTGCAACTCACACATATACCTGACCCCACCTGCCTTATGTATTTTCATAACAGCTTTTATCTTTTCTTCACAGCATTATCATCTCTTACTGAATGTCTTTCTTTTGTGCTCAAGTGTAGGCTCTGTGGAATCATTAGCTCTGTCTTGTTCTTTCTTTTACTTTTGATGGCTCTCCAGATGCCTAGCCCATTATTAGGTACCTAATAATTACAGGTTAACTGAATGAATGAATGTACCATGTTACTTTTCTACCCTCAGTGAACTTACTGAAACTTAACACCTTAAAGTAGTAGCCTGTGGGGAGAGAGGTAGTAGGATCTGTGAATAGATTGAAATGATATGCAACATTTTCTGGTTATGTCCATTTTGTTTAGTCTACAGTTTTGATTCTCAAAGGGGGCCATAAAAAAAAAAAAAGCTGAAAGTCACTGCCTTATGAAAAGGCCCTGGGGTGCTTGGGTGGCTCAGTCAGTTGGGCATCTGACTCTTGATTTTGGCTCAGGCCATGATATCAGGACTGTGGTGCTGGGCCCCGAGTGGAGCTCCCCACCTGGTGCAGTCTGCTTATTCTTCCCCTTCTGTTCCTCCCCCTAGTAGAGTGCGCTCTCTCTCACTAATAAATAAATAAAATCTTTTTTTTTTTTAAAGGCCCTAAAGTAATATATTTAGGATCTCAATATATTTAGGATATATATACTCTAAAATATTTAGGATCTCAACTTTACAACAGTTAATCCCCTTCGACTGAATTTTAATTCCAAAGATTCATCTGTGGCATTCCCTTGGCATATTTTAGACCTGCTCCGTTTCCGACCTGGGCCGGTTCACCCCTCCTTAGGCAACCTGGTGGTCCCCCGCTCCCGGGAGGTCACCATATTGATGCCAAACTTAGTGCGGACACCCGATCGGCATAGCGCACTACAGCCTAGAACTCCTGGGCTCAAGCGATCCTCCTGCCTCAGCCTCCCGAGTAGCTGGGACTACAGGCGCGCGCTACCGTGCCCGGCCCTTGGCATATTTTAGAAGCTTATCAGCTTCTGCAGCAGCTCAGTGCTAAGGTGAGGAGGGGAATGAGGTAAGGACTGACTACAAAGATAGGATACCATGATACGCCTAGAAGCAGAGATAACAGACATAATCCATCTACAGTATTTGAGCACAAATACATTCTGTTTGTTTATACAGTATTTACCTTTTCAGCTGGAAGGATGTGTTGTTTCATGAAACGCTTCACCCTAGCAAGAACTTCCTGGCCGGTCTTACTCAGTACAAACAACTGTTGGGAAGTATCAATCTGTGGTGATGTAGTACTGAAAGTTCTTTATAAAAAAAGAAAAAAAAGAAGTTACAAAGGTGTCCCAAATCATTATTATATATTTCTGAATATAATGTGAAGTCTTCTCCAACTCCCTCAAAATATCCCTCAGGAGTTACCATATTTTGGAATTTCTTAAGTTTTTCATATTATGGGGTGAATGTAGAATCACTTTACTTTGAACATGAAACTTTAATGCTGAAAGCACTATGTGGGTAAAACATAAGCCTGGCATAATCTCAATCAGTGGTAGTTTTGAATTTTTATTATAAAGTCACTTATCACAATCTCTCAAAAAGAAAGTGAAGAAATTGAACAGAAATGTAGTAATTATTCTTAGGATGTTCCTCACAAATACAACTACTGGACGTCATTATAAAGATCTTTATGAAGAGCAACACTATCAGTTGTTATGTTGAGAGAACACAAACATCCATCTATAAGACGAATTGTAAAACATAACTGTCCTAATGTTATGTCTTGGGTACTTGTGGCCTGGACAGAATTTCCAGGGACAGCACCATCTATGCATTCAGTAAGTGCTATTTATCACATCTCTTAGATGGGAGTGTGTGGTTGGCAAGTGAACTAGATGCCTCAAAAAGTGCTCCACTGATGAGACATGGATTTCAAAGACACTTATGAAATGATTGAGTAAAATTTCATGAAATATGATGGAAGAGAGCAATACTTCTAAAGTTAATAAATCATCTTTTATAAGATGTAATTTTGAATAGGTATATGTAAGTAATTTAAATATTAGAAAGAAACTGGGGCACCTGGGTGGCTCAGTCGTTAAACGTCTGCCATCAGCTCAGGTCATGATCCCGGGGTCCTGGGATTGAGCCCCGCATCTGGCTCCCTGCTCAGCGGGAAGCCTGCTTCTCCCTCTCCCACTCCCCCTGCTTGTGTTCCCTCTCTCACTGCCTCTTTCTCTGTCAAATAAATAAATAAAATCTTAAAAAAAAAAAATTAGAAACAAACAAAAAGAAACATTTCCATAAAAGTTTATATGCTCAAGTTGGCAAAAAAACCAAAAAAACAACTTTTAATCATGAATCTGGGTTATTTTCTTTATTTTCAGGCATATAAGATATTTACCAAAAAACTGCTGTTATTGGCAGCAGTAACCCTGGTGTAAGCAATAAAAACAGTCCCTATTCCCCTGAAGTTTACAACCTTCATATATCTAATAAAGGCTCTAATTTGACTTAGCCAAGGAATTGATTTTGCTTACCTTTTTGAAAGCTGTAATCCAGTTTCTGCCAGAGGTTGCACAACTTTGGCAAACAGAAAGCTATTCTCAGATGCATTATTTCCCAGAAGATATCTACTATATACTCCCTGTAAGTAAATTAATATACAGCAATTAAGATTCATTGAAAACTGTTCTTCAGCTATCCAGTCTCTCTAGTTTCCCAGTTGTGTGAGTCACTAAACTCACAAGGTATCAAGATGTAAATTAGACCATCAATTCTATTTATTTATACATAGGGATAATTATACCCCCCTAAATTAAAGAGGTATACACGCATCATTTGCTTAACACACTCTCATCCTAACAGAATTGTAACTGGAAATCAAATCAAATCAAACTTGATAATGAACTTAGGAGTTAACAAAGATGCCAAACTGGCATCACCTTATATCATCTTTAAAGATCACTTTAAAGATCACACCGGCACAGCCGGTTAAGCATCTGCCTTCAGCTCAGGTCATGATCTCAGGGTCCTGGGATTGAGTCCTGCTTCAGGCTCCCTGCTCAGTGGGGGGCCTGCTTCTCCCCCTCCCTCTGCCACTCCCCTTACTTATGCTCTCTTGCTCTCTCTCTCAAATAAATAAATAAATAAATAAAATCTTTAAAAAAAAATCACTATTCTCCTGTTATAGTGGGGGAAAATCTAAATAAACCAAGATAAAATTAAAAACTATAAAACTAAAGAGAAGGCAATGAGATGAACTCTAAGAATATTTTCTCTCATTTTTTTGGAGTCCTAGTTTAATTAACTGTCTCCTCGAACAGAGTTAGTTGAATGCTAACTAGTTTTTCTTCTCCGTGTTCTGTGCTAACACACTCTCCTCTCCCCTGCTCATCCCACCCTAACACAATCAACTGAATTTCATTAGTTTTATTTCTTCATGTAATTCTTTATGCAATATAACTCTCTTAACAGTCCTTCCATCATTTCCAATTTCATATTTGTAGCTAGAATGCAATGTTTATGATCATCCCTGTTACCACATATAGTCTATGACATACATATTAATTACAACATAACCCAAGTCAAACTTTTGTTTGAAATGAAAATCCATTTTAAGTTCAAAGCCCATTTGGTATCTGATTTGTGGAAACTGACAAATACAAAAAACATACCATAAATCCTCTTTTGAGAAACCCATCCAACCCACATGATTAACATGATTCTAAAATACAGGATGAGATGTAATACAACTATATATCCTAGAAGACATTTCAATTAGTCATGGATAGCATGGACTCTGAAGACAAGGAAAAAAAAACCCTTAATCCTTTTCCCATTCTTTGTTGTTTCTAAAATCTCTTATTTACTTACTCCTCCAAGCCCTAGTACTTTGTCACTGATGAAGCATCTCAATTTCTTAAATTCTTGAGGTTCAAAGCACATGGAAACTAAATCAGTATAAAGAAAAATACATCTTAGGGGCGCCTGGGTGGCTCAGTCGGTTAAGCATCAGAGTCTGATTGCAGCTCAGGTCATGATCTTAGAGTTGTGAGATCCAGCCCTATGTCAGGCTCTGTGCTGGTCATGGAGCCTGCTTAAGACTCTTTCTCTCCCTCTCCCTTTGCCCCTCCCTCCTAAAAAAATACATTTTAGATTAAGCTGTAATTTAAAAAAACTGAATTTATGCTCAATTTCCTCTTAAAATTAATCACATAAATATGACATTGTTAGAAAATGGAAAATCTTACTCATCTATTCTCTCAAAAATATATATTAAGAGGCTACTATAATCTAGGTACTGTGCTAGGCTTTGGGACATGCAAAAGTATTTCTTTCCTCATCACCAGCCCTGGTTAATAAATGGTTTTATAGTTTGAAACAGACATCATTAAAAGATTTTATCTCTTTCTTAAATTGGATATTCAGGAAATAACCAATCTTCACATGCTTTGCTCTTTTTATCATTATTTCTATCTCTCTTCCCTCCCCTATCTCTTAAGTTTATCATATCAAAAAATGATTACACATTTTGCTACTCAATTTTTTCCCTTGCCAAATTCCTATTCTGTAAATTCTGGATTCATATTCACCCATGCCTGGTATTTGTCATTATCAAAAGCAAAATGATCTAAGAACAAAAACATAAAACTCCTGAAGACCAGAAAATATCATGAACAGTACACTAATAAATAATGGTGAAAAATAGGTTAAGAAAAATCAATTACCTGTGCTATTCCAGCCATTTTAAAATATGCAAGGGCAAGAAAGAAATTCCAGTTAGGGAGAATAGAATTAATTCCCCTGCAGCGGCAATATATTGAAATCAGTTCTTCTATTGATGGTATCCCTATAAAAACAGCACACACTATAAAATTTAATACAGATATCATGGTAAATATTTCAAATGTAATAATATCACATATTTATATAATACTGAATAACCATTAATCCACATAACAAACATGTTCTGAATGTTGATTTCCAAAAGAATGATGTATATAAAGGTTTACATTTTATCATAAATTACTAAAAGTGAAAGGTTATTGTTCAGAAAAATCAAGAATAAAATGATGTAGAAAGATTTCAAAAGGGGTGCCTGGGTGGCTCAGTCAGTTAAACATCTGCCTTTGGCTCAGGTCATGATCCCAGGGTCCCGAGTCGGGCTCCCTGCTCAGTGGGGAGCCTGCTTCTCCCTCTCCCTCTGCCTCTCCCCCCTGCTCGTGCACGCTCTCTCTCTCAGATAAATAAATAAAATCGTTAAAAAAAAGAAACATTTCAAGAAACAAATAAAAGCTACTTATCTAAAATTACAATATAATCTTACCTTTTAATTATGAAGAATAAATATAATTTGATATTAATAGCAATTTAGGCAACATTATGGTTTCATACCTATGTTTTCTTGAAAGTAAAAATTTTGATTTATCCCTGGGACTGTCCGTGGCCAAAAGTAGAATACGGAGAGATGAGCTAAGTCTGACAAAGGATGACCAATGGTTGAAAGCTCCCAATCCAGTATAGCTATAACTCGAGACTGCAATTAAAAATAAAAAGGTTTTAACATATTTAATACAAAACTAAAACAGGGAAATAAATGAAATCCTATTTTCTACCAAAAGCAAGTCTTAGTTTACATAGTTTGTAGTCTTTACCTACAATGGCACATCTCATTTACCAAATAACTAATTAGCCTTGAATATGTAGAGCCAAGTCCGCTGGCTCCATTATTGGCCATCAGTTCTCTTGTATTTTAGTTTACATACCCTTAATATCTCTACTAATGAGGGGAAACAAAAGCAGTTGAAATTGTTCAACTGAGGGTTAACTATGGTAAAGAAGAAATTCTAATAATTACTTAAAATTTAAGCATCTATGTCATGTCATGTACAGTTAAAGAGTTTGCTATCAGGATGCCTGGGTGGCTCCCTCTGTCTTCTTCTCCCTCTGTCTGCCACTCCCTCTGCTTGTGCTCTCTCTCTCTTCTGACAGATAAATAATAAAATCTTTAAGGAAAAAAAGAGTTTGCTCTGGTGATAAATCTTACAGCATAACAAATATTACACTGTTATGGCAACTAATTTTTTTGGCATTTTTTGTTTCTTTTTTTTTTTTTAAGATTTTATTTTTATTTATTTGACAGAGAGAGAGCGAGAGAGAGTGCACAAGCAGGGGAACAGTAGAAGGAGAGGGAGAAGCAGGCTCCCTGCCAAGCAGGGAGCCCAAAGCAGGGCTCGATCTCAGGACCCTGGGATCATGACGTGAGCTGAAGGCAGACGCTTAACCATCTGACCCACCCAGGTGCCCCTTTTCTTTTTTTTAAAGATTTCTAAGTAATCTCTACACCCATCATGGGGCTCGAACTCATGACCCCAAGATCAAGAGTTGTATGCTCCACTGACTGAGGCAACCAGGTGCCCCGATGCAATGGTAATTTTTAAAATGAGTTATTTCATGCTGTAGTTACAAAAATATAGTTGTTATAAAAGATACTATTTGTTTTATGACTATAAAATTCACAATTATATAGCAGCATAGAACAGTCATGTAATTTGGATCTCATAAAAACAGAAAACTTTCCTCATTCTACTTTATCACAATACATATCAAGGGAATATATATCTCATGTTAAGAACACAGGATATGATATTCAACTGTAAATACAAGGGAAAAAGCAATTTGCCAGAATACATATAGTTGAAACTATTTTTGTTTAAATAAAAAAGGTCATAAACCAATACTCAAAGTTGTAAGGATATACAACAAACTAATAGCAATGGCTGTGGTTATTTCAAGGTATGGAGGAAGAAGGAATCAGGTATAGGGAGGGGAACTTCCACTGGAGGTTTCGGTACAGAGGAGTGACCTGATAGAGTCTGTATTTTAGGAGGGTCACTCTTGCTGCTATGTTTCGAATAGACTGTAGGGGGGCCAGTGAGGAGGCTGCAGCAATCATCTACACAGGATTATCCAAGACAGATAAAACAGCAGGCTCATCTAGGCAATGCAAATTACCGGGTTCCATGCCTTTATATAACTTTCTCCCTCACCCCTCTGGCACACTTGTACATAATATTGTAACTTTGTGGAAGAACAGACTTTGGAATAAGACAGACCTATATTCAAATCCTAGCTCCACCATTTATTGGCTGTGCAACTCTGGACAAATCTAGTTAACCTCTCTGAGCTGCAAATTTTCTCAGCCATAAAATACTTCTTATATAGAGTTAGTGTAAAAATTAAATGAGGGCAGGTAGCGTATCTGTTTTGTTTACCAGTTCCTAGCAAAGTCCCTGGCACATAATAGATTGCCAAAATTCCATGAATAAGTACAGAGCCTGGCATATAGTGGGCATTCAAAAATTTGCTATTATATCACTAAACTCTACCTCTGAAACTAAAAAAAAAAAAATTCCTATTATAACTAAGGGAAAAATTGATCACCCCCTCTTCAATGATTTGACTTAAGACCTTTTATTGTTGTGGTTATACTGTACTATAAATTACTATATGAGCTAGAGTTGTTAAGAAAACAACAAAAAAGGATTGGACATATTTTTCTCTATATTACTCTATTTGTTTCTATGTTCTTAACATCCAAAGAAAAGATGATGAGACACTTGCTTAAGAATTACCTTTTTTTCAATGAAAACTGGGAATCTTCTCTGGAGTTAAGTTTCAAGATATCTGAAACATTTTTTAGGTAGTTGCACAAAGCTATAAAACAATGTCCAGTGAGAAAAGCTGATGGTTCATCAATTAGTGTAAATTAAGTAGCAATAGTTTATCAGAATACCATCCATGCTTGTTTGTGTATAGAGCTATATCATGCTCAGCCTAACTCCTAGTAGTTAAAGTGAACCTTTACTAGTTCATCTTCCTGCTAAAGAACTTATTACTAAAATGACTTCTGACAGTTTTTCTGAAACCTCAGCACAACAAACAGCTTTTCATTTTGCTGATTATCTTTTACATTGAATTTTATTTTTCCATGTGTGCTTTCTGTACTACTGAATGTTATTAACATGTATGTATATTACCTTTTCAAAACAAAAGAAACACATGCAATCCAACATGACAAAAAGTAGATGAAGAAGGCAGGGAAGAAGATATTAACAGAATTTTATATAAAAAGATAAAACTAGGGGTAAGGTTATTACATGAAATTAAATGTCAGGTCATATATAGTTGTTAGTGTGGACAGCAAAAACTGCTGAGTTTTCAATGGACAAAATAAAATGAGAATCATGATTAGTCAAAATATTTATAGTGTATATAGATTCAAAACAAATCAGCTGCTTAAGAGTGACAACTTTTTGTGGCAATGAAGCTTAAGAAAAATCTTACCCATCAATCTGCATGACAGAGATATTGCTGAAACGTCTTCAACAACATCAAGGACTTCAAGGGGCCTCTGATCCCCAGAAAGCAGCTTGGGCCAGAAAGCAACTAAGGACAAAAGTGAGTCAAGTAGAAGGCAAGACCATACACTGAAAGTGGGAATCTAAATGAGAAAAGCAACTTGGTAGTTTGAGAGGAATGGAAAAGATTTGAAAAAAAATTTAAATAATAGATTTTACAAAAAGATGTGGTTACAGCCTAGATGAAATTATGCAACATACATGTGTCCCACACCCCGTTAACCTGATTCATGACTTCATTCTGAAGCAAAAATATAATGACCCAAGATTAGGGTTAGAGACTCTATAAAGTCAAGAGGTGAGAAGATTCTGGAATAATAAGTAATGTAAGGTCAGGAAACTTTATAACTCTTATATTACTTGTATATATTGACAAAGAATTATTAATTCAATTGACAATAAAGAAAGTAGTTTTTGAAATAATTGATCATGCCCCCATAGGCCAGGCAGGATAAGAAGTCAAATGAAGTCATTAGGGTCCATGGATTCTAAAGTAAGAGCAATCAAATTTGTAGCATCTCAGGGGAGGTAGAAGAAATAAGAGAAACAGAAGGCAAAGCGGGTATGGTCAAGGACAAAGACACCCCTGAGGTTGACCAGTTCCAGTAGAGAGGAAAAGCAGTACAATGTAGAAAAAATTATATAACATTCCAAGTCTATAGGCTGGAGTTCAAACCTGGTTTTATTACCAACGAGCATTTACTAAAGAATATTTTATCTTATTTTATTTACTTTTTATTATTTAAATTCAATTAGCAACATATAGTACATCATTGGTTTCAGATATAGTGTTCAATAACTTATCAGTTGTATATAACAGCCAGTGCTCATCACATCCCGTGCCCTCCTTAATGCCTATTACCCAATTACCCCATGCCCCCACCCACCTCCACTCCAGAAACCCTCAATTTGTTTCCTACAGTTAAAAGTCTCTCATGGCTTTTCTCTCCCTCTGATGACTTCCCATTTAGTTTTCCCTCCCTTCCCCTATGATCCTCTGTGCTGTTTCCTATATTCCACATATGAGTGAAACCATAACTGTCTTTCTCTGACTGACTCACTTCGCTCAGCATAATGCCCTCCAGTTCCCTCCACATCGATGTAAATGGTAAGTATTCATCCTTCCTGATGGCTAATATTCCACTGTATGTGTATATATATACACACACACACACACACACACACCACATCTTCTTTATCCACTCATCTGTCGATGGACATCTTGGCTTTTTCCACAGTTTGGCTATTGTAGACATTGCTGCTATGAACATTGGGGTGCAGGTGCCTCTTCGGATCACTGAATTTTTTTGGGGGGGGGGTAAATACCTAGTAGCACAATTGCTGGGTCCTAGGGTAGCTCTATTTTCAACTTTTTGAGGAACCTCCATACTGTTTTCCAGAGTGTATGCACCAGCTTGCATTCCCGCCAACAGTGTAAGAGGTTTCCCCTTTCTCCACATCCTCGCCAACATTTGTTGTTTCCTGACTTGTTAATTTTAGCCATTCTGACAGTTCTGAGATGGTATCTCATTATGGTTTTGATTTGTATTTCCCTGTTGCCAAGGGATGTACAGCACTTTTTCATGTGTCTGTTGGCCATTTGTATATCTTCTTTGGAGAAATGTCTATTCATCTCTTTAGCCCAATTCATGACTGGATTATTTGTTTTTTGGGTACTGAGTTTGCTAAGTTCCTTATAGATCTTGGATACTAGCCCCTTATCTGATATGTCATTTGCAAATATCTTCTCCCATTCTGTCAGTTGCCTTTTAGTTTCGTTGACAGTCTCCTTCTGTAGCTTTCTGAGTACAGATCCTTTCCCTCTTTGGTTAGGTTTATTCCTAGGCATCTTATGGTTTTTGGTGCAATTGTAAATGGAACTCCTTTGCTGTGCAGAAGCTTTTTATCTTAATGAAGTCCCAACAGTTCATTTTTGCTTTTATTTCCCTTGCCTTAGGAGACGTGTCTAGCAAGAAGTTGCTGTGGCTGAGGTCACAGAGGTTGCTGCCTGTGTTCTCCTCTAGGATTTTGATGGATTCCTGTCTCACATTTAGGTGCTTCATCCATTTTGAGTCTATTTTTGTATATGGTGTAAGAAAATGGTCGAGTTTCATTCTTCTGCATGTGGCTGTCAATTTTCCCAGCACCATTTGTTGAAAAGAATGTCTTTTTTCCATTGCATATTCTTTCCTGCTTTGCCGAAGATTAGTTGACCATAGACTTGAGGGTCCATTTCTGGGTTCTCTCCTCTATTCCACCGATCTATGTGTCTGATTTTGTGCCAGTACCATACCATCTTCATGATTACTGCTTTGTAGTTGAGTTTGAAGTCCAGGATTGTAATGCCACCAGCTTTGGTTTTCTTTTTCAACATTCATTGGCTATTCGGGGTCTTTTCTGGTTCTATACAAATTTTGGATTATTAGTTCCAGCTTTGTGGAAAAAGTGGATGGTGTTTTGATAGGGATTGCATTGAATGTGTAGATTGCTTTGGGTAGCATAGACATTTTAACAATTTTTGTCCTTCCAATCCATGAGCATGGAATGTTTTCCCATTTCTTTGTGTCTTCCTCAATTTCTTTCATGAGTATTCTATAGCTTTCTGAGTACAGATCCTTTCCCTCTTTGGTTAGGTTTATTCCTAGGCATCTTACGGTTTTTGGTGCAATTGTAAATGGAACTGATTCCCTTATTTCTCTTTCTTCTCATTGTTAGTGTACAGAAATGCAACTGATTTCTGTGCACTGATTTTATATCCTGCCACTTTACTGAATTCCTGTATGAGTTCTAGTAATTTTGGGGTGAAGTATTTTGGGTTTTCCACGTACAGTATCATGTCATCTGCGAAGAGTGAGAGTTTGACTTTGTCTTTTCTGATTCGGATGCCATTTATTTCTTTTTGTTGTCTGATTGCTAAGGCTAGGACTTCTAGTACTATGTTGAACAATGGTAGTGAGAGTGGACATCCCTGTGATGTTCCTGACCTTAGGGGAAAAGCTGTTTTTCTCCATTGAGAATGATTTTTGCTGTGGGCTTTTCATAGATGGCTTTTATGATATTGAGGTATGTTTCTTGAATCCCTACACTGTGAAGAATTTTAATCAAGAAAGGCTGCTGTACTTTGTCAAATGCTTTCTCTGCATTTAGTGAGAGGATCATATAGTTCTCGTCCTTTCTTTTATTAATGTAGTGTATCACATTGATTGATTTGTGGATATTGAACCACCCTTGAAGCCCAGGACTAAATCCCACTTGGTTGTAGTGAACAATCCTTTTAATGTACTGTTGGATCCTATTGGCTAGTATCTTGGTGAGAATTTTGGCATCTATGTTCATTAGGCATAGTGGTTTGTAATTCTCCTTTTTGATGGGGTCTTTGTCTGGTTTGGGGATCAAGGTAATGCTGGCCTCATAGAAAGAGTTTGGAAGTTTTCCTTCCATTTCTATGTTTTGAAACAGCTTCAGAAGAATAGGTATTATTTCTTCTTTAAGTGTTTGGTAGAATTCCCCTGGGAAGCCATCTGGCCCTGGGCTCTTGTTTGTTGGGAGATTTTTGATTACTGCTTCAATTTCCTTACTGGTTATGGGTCTGTTCAGGTTATCTATTTCTTCCTGTTTCAGTTTTGGTAGTGTATGAGTTTCCAGGAATGCATCCATTTCTTTCAGATTGCCTAATTTGTTGGCAAATAGTCGTTCATAATATGTTCTTAAAATTGTATTTCCTTGGTGATGACTGTGATCTTTCCTCTTTCATTCATGATTTTATTTATTTGGGTCGTTTCTCTTTTCTTTTTGAGAAGGCTGGCCAGGGGTTTATCAATCTTATTCTTTCAAAGAACCAGCTCCTAGTTTCGTTGATCTGTCCTTTTTTTTCTGGTTTCTATTTCATTGATTTCTGCTCTAATCTTTATTAATTCTCTTCTCCTGCTTGGTTTAGGCTTTATTTGCTGTTCTTTCTCCAGCTCCAGGGCGCCTGGGTGGCTCAGTCGGTTAAGTGGCTGCCTTCGGCTCAGGTCATGATCCCAGGGTCCTGGGATCGAGCCCCACGTCAGGCTCCCTGCTTGGTGGAGAGCCTGCTTCTTCCTCTCCCTCTCCCTGCTGTTCTGCCTACTCGTGCTCTCTCTCTGTCAAATAAATAAAATCCTTAAAAAAAAAAAATCTTTCTCCAGCTCCTTAGGGTGTAAGTTTAGCTTGTGTATTGGAGACTTTTCTAAGTTTTTGAGAAAGGCTATGTACTTCCCTCTTAGGACTGCCTTTGCTGTATCACAAAGGTTTTGAAGAGTTGATTTTTTTTTTTTTAAAGATTTTGCTTATTTGAGAGAGTGAGAGACAGAGAGAGCACAAGCAGGGGGAGAGGAAGAGAGAGAGAGAGAAGCAGACTCCGGCTGAGCAGGGAGCCTGACTTGGGACTGGATCCCAGGACCTTGGGATCATGACCTGAGCAGAAGGCAGATGCTTAACCAACTGAGCCACTCAGGCACCCCGAACAATTGTGTTTTTATTTTCATTTGTTTCCATGAATTTTTTAAAATTCTTCTTTAATTTCCTGGTTGACCCATTCATTCTTTAGTAGGATGCTCTTTAACTCCAAGTGTTTTGTCTGTTCCTTCCAGATTTCCTTTTGTGATTGAGTTCAAGTTTCAAAGCACTGTGATCTGAAAATATGCAGGGAATGATCCCTATCTTTTGGTATCAGTTGAGACCTGATTTGTGACCAAGTATGTGATCTATTTTGGAGAATGTTCCATGTGCACATGTGAAGAATGTGTGTTCTGTTGCTTTACCATGGAATGCTCTGTATATATCTGTGAAGTCCATCTGGTCCAGTGTGTCATTCAAAGTCCTTGTTTCCTTGCTGATCTTTTGCTTAGAAGATCTGTCCATTGTTGTGACTGGGGTGTTGAAGTCCCCTACTATTAATGTATTATTATCAATGTGTTTTTATTAATTGGCTTATGTATTTGGCTGGTCCCATTTTAGGGGTATAAATATTTACAATTGTTAGATCTTCTTGCTGAATAGACCCTTTATATAGTGTCCTTCCTCATCTCTTATTACATTCTTTGGTTTAAATCTAATTTGTCTGATATGATTGCTATCCCAGCTTTCTTTTGATGTCCATTAGCATGATAAATGGTTTTCCACCCCCACCCCCCACTTTCAATCTGGAGGTGTCTTTGGGTCTGAGTCTGTTGTAGAGAGCATATGGATGGGTCTTGCTTTTTTATGCAATCTGATACCCTGTGTCTTTTGATTGGGGCATTTAGCCCATTTAGATTCAGAGGAACTATTGAAAGATGAATTTAGTGCCATTGTATTACTTGTAAAGTCCCTGTTTCTGTAGGTTGTCTCTCTTTCTTTCTGGTCTATGTTACTTCTGGGCTCTCTCTTTGCTTACAAGATCCCCTTTAGTATTTTTTGCAGGGCTGGTTTAGTGGTCACAAATTCTTTTAGTTTCTGTTTGTCCTGGAAGCTCTTTATCTCCTCCCATTCTGAATGACAGCCTTTTTGGAAAGTATTCTTGGCTGCATGTTTTTCTCATTTACTACCCTGAATGTATCATGCCAGCACTTTCTGGCCTTCCAGGTCTTTGTGGATTGGTCTGCTGCCAGCCTAATGTTTCTACTGTGGTAGGTTAAGAACATCTTGTCTCAATCTGTTTTCAGGATTTTCTCTTTATCTCTGCAATTTGCAAGCTTCACTATTATATGTTGGGTGTTGATCTATTTTTATTGATTTTGAGAGGAGTTCTCTGTACGTCTTGGACTTGAATGCCTGTTTCCTTCCCCAGATTAGGGAAGTACCCAGGAATGATTTGCTCAAATATACCTTATGTCCCTCTCTTTCTCCTTCATCAGGGACTCCAATAATTCTAATATTGTTTCACTTTACAGTATCACTGATTTCTTGAGGCCTCTGTCATGGTCCATTGGTTGTTTTTCCTCTTTTCCTCAGCTCCCTTCCTTTCCATCAACTTGTCTTCTATGTCACTTACTTCCTCTTCTGCCTCATTTACCCTAGCTGTTACAGCATCCAATTTAGACTGCTTCTCAGTTAAAGCATTTTTAATTTCGGCCTGATTAGATTTTATTTCTGCACTAACAGATTCTCTAGTGTCTTTTATGCTTTTTTCAAGCCCATTTAGTAACTTTATGATCATTATCCTGAATTCCAGCTGTGACATTTTACTTCTATCTGTATGGATTAGATCTGTAGCAGAGAGTATTACCTCTGGTTCTTTCTTTTGTTGTGAATTTCTCCTTCTAGTCATTTTGCCCAGAGAAGAATGGATGAACTAGAGAAAATAAAAAATCAACCATGACCCAAGCAAAATAGACACCAAACAAAGCTGAAACAGTCAGAAACCAGAAAAAGAAAAGAAAAAGAAAAAAAAGGGGGGTCAGAGAGAGACTATAATCTCCCAGGTGGAAAAAACAGGGTGATCCACTTGGTCCTGGGTGTATTTTGGTCTGTTTGTTAGAAGACACTAAATCCCAATATTGTAAAGAAAGCAAAACTTAAATATATATACAGAAATAAAATTTCATACAGTAAAAGGAAGCCAAAAATGAAGAATATAAAATGTAAATGTAAAAAATGAAAGCTAAAAAAAACTTAAAAACAAAGAGTTGATAAAATAAGAAACTTGTTGAAAAGGAAAGAAAGAAAAGGAAAATTTTAAACTGAAAGATAAAGAAATCATGAGAAAAAAAGCTCAAAATCTATATTCTATTTTCCCCTAGTGCTGGAGTTTTGCTGTCCTGTGTGCTCCATAAACTTGGTGTTTGCCTGTTTTTCCAGCTGGTCTTCTGGGGGAAGGGCCTGCTGCACTGATTCTCAGGTGTCTTTGCCTGGGTGGAGTTGCACCACCCCTTGCCAGGGGGCCAGCCACCGTGTAAGCTGCTTCTGGTTGCTCTATGTGGGTTTTGTTTCCTGAAGGCTTTCCATGCCTCTTTGGAGGATGAAAAAATGGCCACTCCTGGATCGCCAGCCCCGGAGCTGAAAGATCACAGTCCCCTCTCTTCAATAAACCTTCAGGGATAGGTGGTCTTCACTTTTGTGTGTGCCAAACTCTGCAGACTGCTGTGGTGCACGCCCACGCTGATCTTCCCAGGGAAAGGTGGAGGGTCACAGTCTTTCTGCCCTTTGCAGGGCCCACGCATGGAGAGCTGTCACCTAAGCATGCCATGATTCGAGGTTTATGACAAACCGAGCTGAGAGCCCCCTCCCGGGCTCACTGACCATAACCAGTTTCCCCTGCTCCAGTGCTTGGAATTAATGAACGTAGATGAATTATCTCTAGGTTTATCTGTTTCTAATTAAATATATTTGTTTTTCAAGTTGAAATGCACATTAAACTCCTTAAACGTTTCTCTGCCAGATGAGTAAGATTTATATTTAGAAAATTAACAATATTTTTCAGGAAGGCTGGATTTCTTTAAACATTGCAGTAAGCATGTTGTACTATGGAAATACTCGCTCAAACATGCTTCAAATACTTTATGTACAAGTAACTGGAAAATATAGATTACAAAACTGAGTAATGTGCTCTGGTTTTGCCATATCCTTTCGTAATCCTTTACTGGCTTACCACACACATTCCTGGAAGGTTTATCATTTAAGTTTGTTTTTGTCTTCTTTCTTGTGTTTTCTGATGATAAAAATAAAAGTTTTTTCAAATTCTTTGAAAAAAACCACAAGATGATAAAACCTCAAACCTTACTCATTACAGAAATGTACAACTTAAAAGTCTCCTTGACTTTTGATCCCTTACAACCACTGTTTAAGTCTTAGTATGTATTATGAAATATTTACTTCTACCTTAATAGTTTTATAAAGGATAGAGCTTGATAGGCAATCTTAGAAAAAAGCAAAATAGAGAAACAGAGGGGAAAATAGAGAAAACAAAGGGAAAAGAAGAAGAGATTTGAAACAAGTTGAGCACAGCTATGCCAGGTACCAGCTACTTGCTCCATACTGATTACTTCATTTTAGCTTCCCAACAACCCTGAAATTTTGGTATTTCTTTATCCAATTTAAAAGGCACACAATGTTCAGTTTCCTGGCTTTGATAATATACTATAGTTGTGTGAGATCCATTTGGGGAATTAGGATGATAGGCATACAAGACCCCTCTGTACTTTTTTTTTTTTTTTTACAGCTTCTTATGAGTCTATAATTATCTTAAAATAAAAAGTTAAAATGAGTGGTTCAAATGGTAGCATAGGAAGACCCTGAACTCAGCTCCTTCCGCAAATACACCAAATCTTCAGCTCCATATAGAACAACTTTCTCTGAAAAAGACCTGAAAACTACCTGAACAGCTCCTCCACAATAAAAGATAGAAAGGCTATATCAAGGACACCTACCTAGCTCAGTCAGTAGACCATGTGACTCTTGATCTTGGGGTTGTGAGTTCAAGCCCCATGTTGGGTGTGGAGATTACTTAAAAATAAAAAAAGGCTACATCAAGATGGGTAGGAGAGGTAGAGATGTAGTCTCACCAAAAATCCTACCCTCCAGTGTGGCAACCCGTAAGCAGGAGGGGTCTCATAAATATGGACTATATCCCCGAGGAGCAAGGGGATTAAGCCCTACTTCAGGTACTCCCATCCTTGGGATCTGCACCAGAGAGATGAGACCCTAAAATGTCTGGCTTTGAAAACCAATAGGATTCACATCCAGGAGAACCAAAAGGCTCCAGGAAACTGAGACTCCACTCTTAAAGGGCTCATGTATAGATTTACCCATCTTGGGATCCATCAAAAGCAGCAAGTTGAAAAGAACTTAGACCTTACATGAAGGAGATTCATTGGCCAATCTTAAAGCATCTGCTGGAGTGGCCAGGATCTATTTGAACTCTCTCTGGGGATGCAGATGCTGGCAGGTGTCATTTTTGCACTCTCCCTGTATCTTGCTAGTCCTGCTTGCCCTGTGGCACCACACTACTAAACCCAGCATACAGGCATGGTCTGACCCTGTGCTACCACATAGCCCTGCCTCACTGAACTCAGCAAGTGGGCTACCCAGCTGGGTGCTCCCTTGAGGCCTCATCCCAGTAAATCCAGGTGATGGTATCATCTTGGCCCATCCCTCCTTTATGGCCCCACCAAAGCTGTTCACACAAGGGACACCCCTTGACTGTTGTCTCTGGTGGCCAGGGGCATTGCATTTCTGGGCTCCATGGGGCTGAAACAATCAGAGAGGCAGTCCTTGGCAGGTTATCACCCCCAGGACACTGCACAGACAGCAGAGTGAAACACATTTCAATTTCCTGTGACCATTCCTTTAAGACTGGGAGAGATAGGAGTTGTGCTTAATACATAGAAACAAAGACAGTGGCACCTGGGTGGCTCAGTCAGTTAAGCGTCCAACTCTTGATTTTGGCTCAGGTCATGATCTCTGGGTTGTGAAATCGAGCCCTGTGTCGGGCTCCATGCTCAGTTGGGAGTCTGCTTGAGATTCTCTCTCTCCCTCTGCCCCTCCCCCCCTCAAATAAATAAACAAATCTTTAAAAGAAGAAGAAACAAAGAGAATCAAGCAAAATAAGGAAAAAGGAATATGTTCCAAACAAGAAAACAAGATAAAACCCCAGAAAAAAACCATAATGAAATGCAGATAAGTAATTTACCTGATAGAGTTAAAAGTAATGGTCATAAAGATGCTCACTGATCTAAGAAGAATGGATGACACAGCAAGAACTTCAACAAAGATAGACATATAAGGAAATACTGAACAGAAGTCACAAAGCTGAAGAATGCAATAAATGAACTGAAAAAATGCACAAGAGGGGTTCAACAACAAACTAGAATGAAGCAGAAGAGCAGATCAGTGACCTAGAAGATGGGGGAGTGAAACTCACCAAAACAAAATAGAAAAAAAAAATTTAAAAAGTGAAGATAGCTTAAGGGACCTATGAAACAACATCAAGTGAAATGATATTTGTATTATAGGGGTCCCACAAGGAGAAAAGAGAGAAAAAGAAACAGAAAACTTATTTGAAGAAATAATGACCGAAAATTAGGGAAGGAAACAGAGTTGCAGATGCAGGAGTCCAGGACCAGACAGCTTCACTGGTGAATTCTATCAAATATTCAAATAAGATTTAATATCTATCCTTCTCAAACTCTTCCAAAAAACTGAAGAGGAAGGAATACTTCCAAACCCTATTTATTTATTTATTATTATTATTATTATTTTAAATTTAAGTTATCTGTATACCCAACGTGGGGCTCAAACTCATGATCCTGAGATCAAGAGTCTTATACTCCTCCAACTAAGCCAGCCAGGTGGCCCCCAAACTCATTTTATAAAGCCAGCATTACCTTGGTACCAAGAACAGACAAGACACCACACACACAAAAAGGAAAATTACAGGCCAATATCCCTGATGAACACAGATGCAAAAATCCTTAATAAAATATTAGTAAACTAAATTCAACAATACATCAAAAAGGTCATACACTATGATCAAGTGGGATTTATTTCAGGGATGCAAGGATGGTTTAACATCTGCAAATAAATCAATGTTATATACCATATTGAGAAAATGATCATTTGATCATCTAAGTAGATGCAGAAAAAACATTTCACAAAATTGAACATCTATTCATAATAAAACTCTCAACAAAGTTGTTATAGTGAATGCACCTCAACGTAATAAAGGCCCATATATAACAAGCCCACAGCAAACATACTCAATGGTAAAAAGCTGAAAACTTTTCCTTTAACAATTAGGAACAAGATAAGGATCCCCACTCTTGCCACTTTTATTCAACAGAGTATTGGAAGTCCAGAGCAATTTGGCAAGAAAAAGAAATTAAAAAGCATCTAAATTAGAAAGGAAGAAGTGAAACTGTCATTATTTGCGGATAACATGATTTTTATATAGAAAACGCTGTAAGACTTCACTAAAAAGCTATTAGAATAAACAAATTCAGCAAAGTTGCAGGATACAAAATCAACATACAACAATATTATGTTTTTATACTGTAACAATAAACTATCAGAAAGAGAAATTTAGAAAATTCCATTTACAACTGCACCAAAAAGAATAAAATACCTAGGAATAAATTTCACCAAGCAGGTAAAAGATCTGTACAATGAAAACTATAAGACACTGATGAAATAAACTGAAGAACACATGAACAAATGGAAAGATATTCCATGCTCATGGATTTGAAGAATTAATATTGTCAAAATATCGATATTATCCAAAGCAATCTATAGATTCAATGCAATTCCTATAAAAATTCCAATGGCATTTTTCACAGAAATAGAGCACAGAATCCTAAAATTTGTATGGAACCGCATAAGATCCCAAAGAGCCAAAGCAATCTTGAGAAAGAGTAAGCTGGAAGCATCATACTTCCTGATTTCAAATTATATCATGCTATGATAATGAAAACAGTATTGGCACAAAAACAGACATAAAGATAAATGGAACAGAATAAAGAGCCAAGGGAAAAATACCCACATGTATATAGCTGATTATTTATGACAAAGGAGGCAAAAATATATAATGGGGAAAAGACAGTCTCTTTAATAAATGGTATTGGAAAAACTGGACAGCCACATGCAAAAGAATGAAAACATACCACTATCTTACACCATACATAAATTAACTCAAACTGGATTAAAGACTTGAATACAAGACCAGAAACCACAAAATTCCTAGAAGAAAACATAGGCAGTAGGCTCCTTGACACTGCTCTTCGCAGTATTTTTTTTTTGTAACTGATTCCCAAGGCAATGGCAACAAAAGCAAATATAAACAAATGGGACTACATCAAACTTAAAACCTTCTGCACAGCAAAGGAAACCATCAATAAAATAAAAAGGCAACCTCCTGAATGGGACAAGGTATTGGCAAATTATATATCAAATAAGGGGTTAATAGCCAAAATAGATAAAGAAGTCCTATAACTCAGTAACAAAGTAACAATCCAATTAAAAAAATAGGTAGAAGTTCTAAATAGCAATTTTTCCAAAGAAGACATACAGATGGCCAACAGTCACATGAAAAAAATGCTCAATATCACTCATCATCAAGGAAATACAAATCAAAACCACAATGAGATATCATCTCACACCTGTCATAACGGCTATTTTCAAGAAGATAGAAAATAACAAAAAAAGAAACATTCTAATTTTCTCTCACAAAAAAAAGAAATGTACTCTAATTTTCCCATTTACTTATGAAATCTAAAAAATCGCACTGGGCTCCCTGCTCAGCAGGGAGTCTGCTTCTCCCTCTGACCCTCCCCCCTCTCATGCTCTCTCTATCTCATTCTCTCTCTCAAAAAAAATAAATAAAATCTTTAAAAAAATAAAAAAAATAAAAAATAAAAAATGAGGTGGGAGGCGCCTGGCTGGCTCAGTTGGAAGAGCATGTGACTCTTGATCTTGGGGTTATAAGTTTGAGCCCCACATTGGGGGTAGAGTTTACTTAAGAAAATAAATAAAGGGGGCATTTAAAAAATAAGTAAAAAAAAATTAAAAATGAGGTGGAAAAGATAAATTATTAACTAAAATTAAATTTTAACATTTCACAGCTTTCGATGCCAGTCCACAGTGTATCCTTCCTTCTGACCGTTCTCGTAGTTCACTTTGTATGACACACTTTAGCACTTGGGTATATATTGTTTTCTGCTCTTAGCTAATTATTTTTTTCTCTCCATTTGTATTTTGAGCTCATTAAGAGCTGTACTTCCTTTCCAACCCTATCTTTCAGAGCAAATAGTTGGTAATGAATAAATGCTAGTTGATTTGTACTCTGCCAATCATATGTTACTTCTATAAAAAATTAGCTACAATATTTATAGGAGGCAGAAATTGATTAAACTATTAATTATGGGTTTATTGGGTAGAAAGTAGAAGACATTTTACTTGATACCATATAACCCTAATACATTAAAAGAAAATGCTATATGTCACAAATCAGTACTGCAGCTAAATAGCTTCATGCTCTGCCTCTACCAGTTGTTTCTTTTTTAAAAAATGACTCTTCCAACTATAAATATTCTGCTTTTCTAAAGGAAGATGACACCTGTTTGACAACTTTATTCCTATAAGAAATGGTTTTCTAATATGAAATTAAAAAATTAAAAGGGAATAACTATATGGTACTTAGTGTTACACCATTACTTTCAACATATTATGACTAATCCTAAATTTAAACATCTTGGTTGATGACACAAAATTCAAGAGATCTAGGTCTGAATTTTTCCTTTCTTGTTTAAGAAATGAGTAGAAAAGTACATAGAACACATAGAAGACTCTGACTTATTCAAAGATAGGCTCCTAAAATATTAATGACTCAAATGATACAGATCAAATATAGGCCTGATACTGCTAGGTTTTAAGGTATAAACTTTTACAGTTTTTCCAGGTTATTAGTTAGCATTCTTTAATCTTCCTAATCCATATTTAACAAAGTTATTTCAGAATTCATCAGTGCCATTAACAAAAGTTTACCCATACACATATATAATTACATATACATAATTTTATTATCCATATTGACTTTCCTATAAAAAGTTTTCTGTCCTGCTGGTGAATGTGCTCATATCTTTACGTTATATTTGAACTTTGATTTGATGTAATACTACTTTAATTATGACAGTAATGTAATTTATAATGCTATTTTTCTCCTGTCTTCTTCCTATAGGGAAAGAACATGAAACCCAGAAGCTTGGCACATGAATTCAGAGCAGCTCTTCTTGCCCTAATACATCTTATCATTCTGAGAAAATTAATGAACCCAGAAAAACCTCTTTTAAAAAGTAGGATTCAGGGAACTATAATCTTTCACGTTAATGTCAGAACACTAAAGGCCAAGTGTCTTGTCGAACGGCATACAGGTAATGAGGTGAACTGAAGTGGTTTCCTCATTCCCACCATACTCCTCCAATCCCAGGCCTCACTGTCTGTGTTCCATGGAGGAGGGTTATAGTTCTGAATTGTTTGTACCCTTTATAAAGATTACACTGTGTATATTTCCACAGAGCAAAGTCACATTAATCTCACACAGTTCTTTCAAAACCTCAAAAGAGGTTTTTGGAATTCCATCCTCCCTGAGCTTATACATATACATATATATTTAAAGATTTTATTTATTTATTTGACAGAGGGAGCACAAGCAGGGGGAGCGGCAGGCAGAGGGAGAAGGAGAAGCAGGCTCCCGGATGAGTAGGGAGCCTGATGCAGGGCTCGATCCCAGGACCATGGGATCATGACCTGAACTGAAAGCAGACGTTTAACCGACTGAGCCACACAGGCGCCCCTCTGAGCTTATAATTAATCAAATTAAAAATTCTTCATGAGATAAGAAAAGGAACTGGAAATGAACCAAAAGAGCAAGAACCTGGATAAGCTAAATATTTTTTGTAGATGAAAAACTTTTCTGAAGAAAACAGTGACATGCATATAAATTCCCAAATCCTATTTAAGTAGTAAATCAGATATCCTGAGGGAGGGTTAGACTTGGCCTTAAAGGTAGGCAGCTACCTATGCCCGAAAATCTGCAGGACTCATTCCTAAATGTTTTGAGTGGTGAACACAGTCCCAAAGGTAGGGGAAGCATGAGGCTGGGTTGGGCTCCTTCAGAACCCTGAGGGGAACATCTACCTGGTACTTGTGTCCCAAATCAGAATTGCTAAGACCTACTTAGTTTATTATAAATATGGCTTACAGTACCTCTGTAGGGTGGAAAACTATGTTATCTAGTTTGTAATCTCCATGAATCAAATTTTCTTCATTGTCATTATCTGGCAAGTTTTTCATTAGCCAGTCAGATAGCTGTTTCATGGCAGGGATGTCCTGATGAGCTACAGCTTGATATTGCTCTGTCCAGGTTGATACCTAAAGATATACAAATAAAAATTATAGAGCTGAAAGTAGAAGTAAGATCCAACAATTCTAAAATTAAGACAAAATTCGATTATATCAAATTTGGTCTTATTCCTAAATGCTCAAGACAAATGCCTATAAGTGACATTCACATGAGCCTAAAACATTTTTTTTAAAAAGCCTTAAACACTTAAATCTCTCTTCCATCTAGTTCATTTTGCTAACCTAGATTTTTATCAGGAAAAAAAAAATACTGGCATAGGAATCAAGAAATGTGGGTTCTAGTCTTTTTTCTGCAATTATTTTGTGGAAGAAAAAAAGAATGTACACAAACACATACACACAAATAAATAAGAACAGGAGATTTCTGGAAGGGTCACAAGAAACAAGTAATCACTGAAAAAGGAAATATGGGGGCTAGAAGAAGAGATATTTTTACTTTTCATTTCAATAACTTTTATTACCCACAGAATCTTCTAAATATATTTCAGGTATAAGAAATGCAAAGACTTTTTATTATTCTTAGAATCAAATGAAACAACTCAAACTCTTCTCAAAGTCCTCCATCAATTGAGACCATATTATTTATCAGCTTATAGTTCTCTCCACATTCCCCAAAGTATTCTGTTCAACTTAGTGCAGTAAAGACCTTCATCTTTGGAATCATACAGACCTGGGTATAAATTATGTCTAAGCCACTTATTTGTGTATTATTTCATATCCATTAGCCTTAGATTCCTCATCTACAAAATGGGGGTAATAATATTTATGTCTTAGGGTTGCTACAAAGATTTAAAAAGAGTAGGTCAGCAACTCACCTACCATGGGACCTGGCATATAGTAAGTACTCTCTAAATCTTGGTTCCCTTCTCTCTTCAGTCAGCCCCCTCAAAAAGACATACAAACAAAAGGAAATAGTCCCGTACATATCTGGTCTAGCTGTCCCTTTGAAATGTTCACCATGTCTTCCCTATCACTCTTGATTTTCTCTTTCCTTATATATACAATGCAAGACATATCTCTCCCACAAAGCTTCCCCCACCTAAGCAAAGGCACACTGACATCCACCCTCTGAATGGAATAGCTCTCATCATGAGTACCGAACCATTTACTACTAGATTAAATACTCCTTTATTCTATTTTCAAGTTTCATGTAAATGAGATTCATGTATAGGTCTCTCAAAAAATGACCAAAAGTTCCTCTAGGGAAAGAAGTTACTTTTATTTTCTTGACATTTAACACAGTACTCAGCAAGTATTAAACACATAGTCGTGCTTAATAGATATGTTAACTTAAAAAGGGAAACTGTATAGAAAATATATTGATAAATTAAATGAAGAGGCTGAAAAGCTTTAAATTTGCATGCATGTACAGGTTGTTAGTTATAGAAGCTTAGGCTAAAAAAACCTGATCTAAACATATAAAATTAGTTTATGCTAACAACAAGCCAATATAAAGGCTGATATTAAAAGTTATACCCAAGTTTCAGGAAAGTATAAAATAGGTTTTTATTTTGACTAATAACATATATTATTTCCAAGAACTTGAGAAAAGGAGCTCTTTATGTGGATGTATTACCTGTCTTTTGCAATAGCCAGCACCTCGACCATAACCTTCCAGCTGCAATGACTGTACATTCAAGGAATGTAAGTGAGCCAAGGTTTCTATCATGGCCACATACATGGCTGAGCGTTCTGCTGGGCTAACTCCAGGAATTGTGAAATCACGAAAGATTCGACCCTATGGAAACAATTACAACAAATAATTTAAAACAAAATAAACGTTTTCATACCAATTATTTGCTGTCATAATCCCCCACTGCCTCCAAAAAAAAAAAAATCAGGATAATAGTTTACAACCAAAAACAATTCTTTGTAGAATATGCTAGAAAAACATTCTTTTGAGAAATGTGTTCAATAGAGTATATGTGCCAAAGGAAAAATACAAGGACATTCCAAGTTGAACATAAAGGACAAAAACTACTCTCAAGTTACATTTTGCAAAAAAAAAATTTTTTTTAAACACTTTGAATTTATTGTTCTTAATGGATGGATTTTCTGTTTGGAGTCATTTTCTTCCCCCCTACCATCTGGAGTGGTTGGTTATTGCCATTACATATAGCTCTTTATTGCCACCTAGAGGAAAATTTAAGAATAAGCTAAAGGGCCCTAGTTACTAAATTTGTTCCTAGTCTATTTCATCCCTCCCACATTGCCTGTGCTCAAATTAAAACAAAAGTTTAAGCCCTTGCAACTAATTACCTAAATGCTAATTAATAAACTATCATTTATTAACATCTAATTTCATAATTAAAAATAAAAGTAACAATAAAGTGAGATTAAGTGTTAATTTACCTGCACATGGTCCATCAAGTAAAATTCTGTTCCAATGACAGAAGGATCACTGCAGTACAATAAAGGCTTGGGAACGGGGAATCCAACTGAAAACAAAGCTTTCTGGACTTTAAATTCTCTATCAATCTAAACAGGATGATAGATTATTAAAAATCAGAAACACAGAAATTTTTAAGTTTTTTTAAAATTTAGTTATTTTTCTTTAGTAATCTCTGTACCCAACGTGGTGCTCAAACTCATGACCCCAAGATCAACAGTTGTGTGCTCTTCCAACTGAGCCAGCCAGGTGCCCCAGAAACACAGACATACAATAACTATTTGTGAGCTTACATTAAGGCTAGAAATCAATTTTGAAACAGTATCAACAAATGACCTAGAGGATAATAATTTCCTTAAAAGTAGTCTTAGTGCAATTATTACAATTATAATTAGCCAGCACTAAAAACCCCCTGATAATTAGGCTAAAGGATAGGCACATGCATGGGACTTAACCTTGGCTCTGTTAATATGAAGGCAACAGTTCTCGACCACAATATTTCAGATTATCATAAAAACATCTTTGTTCTCAGCAGTTCCCTGCTTGCTCATTGGCTTACTCTTGCTCACTCTTTCTTTCTCATATCTCCCAAGGGGACTCAGGCAAGTCTCTATTCTACTGCTCTGGGCACAGTCAGCTACAGGGTGCTGGGCGAGAGCAGTAAGTGCTGGTAGAAGGGAAAAACCACTATCTCCTTCTGGAGATCAAAAGAGGTACTTGTTTCTAAAGCGTAGGGGAATCCTTCCTGGTACCCAAGGCTACCATGGAGCTCAGGATAACCATGGGGAAAGGAGGCAATGAGATGCAAGCTAGTACTGAAGCAGGAACCCAAATAAGATAAAAGGGCCTCCTCAACCAGGACAGATATATGGGCCTATCACTCAGGACC
The DNA here is from genome assembly GCF_054177405.1 of Leptonychotes weddellii. Classification (NCBI taxonomy): domain Eukaryota; kingdom Metazoa; phylum Chordata; class Mammalia; order Carnivora; family Phocidae; genus Leptonychotes; species Leptonychotes weddellii. The sequence goes on from NC_138369.1 coordinate 76,945,520, forward strand.
TGAGGACACACCTTATAGCAGAGCTGTGATGCTGACTCACCTGTTCCAGACTCAGTGGTGACTGATCACTTTCCTTTTTTTTTTTCTCAAAGATTTATTTATTTATTTTAGATGGGGATAGGGGAGAGGCAGAGGGAGAGGGAGATTCTTAAGCAGACTCCTTGCTGAGCTCAGAGCACAGAACCGAACACAGGACTCGTCTCTGGGCTTGATCTCAATACCTGAGCTGAAACCAAGAGTCTGATGCTTAACCAACTGTGCACCACCCAGGAGCCCTGTGACTGATCACTTCTAAAGAGGAGAAACCATGCAGCTCACTTTGACAGCTGACAGCAGGGATAAAGCAGCAGTTAATAAAGATTAACTAGAGCAGGGACATGGCTAAACCCATGACCAAGGTGAGAGAAGCCAGTGGAACCAAAGGTTATGAAAGAAGCGTCTGTAATCACCCTGATGCTGGGGGTGGGGTGGGTGGGGTAAGGACAAAGGGGTTAGGGAGAGAACATTGCTTTTTTCAGCACGGACTTAGAAGAAAATGAAGGGAGTTGAAACCAACTAAGCCAGATCCTTGGGCTGAGAGCATTACGTTATTTTCTGATGTCTTCTGGTAGAAAGTTATCAAGAAGAGAGACAAAGAGAGTTGTTTATTGGGGCATAAATTTCTGGGCATAAGTGGGTATTCTCCTTCAGCCTTACCATGTTAACACTTAATAAAAGTTACCCAACTTTTTAAATCTTAAGCATCCAAGTTACTTCATATTTCTTGGATATGGAACCAAGAAAGCCAGAATCTGCATTTTTCCATTACTGTAATCTTAAGCCTATCCTTCAGTGGCCCTAACCCAGTCAGCTGGGCCTGGGAAATACCTATTATACATGGTTACAATACCCTAAATACGCACAGTGCTTTTACTGTTCTCTAGCACTTTGATTTCTGTTTTCTCCTGTTTTCATCTCTAAAATTCTACAGATAATAGCTATTTCCTGAAAACAGAGTCAATTTTTTTTTTTTAAAGATTTTATTTATTTATTTGAGACAGAGAGAATGAGATACAGAGAGCATGAGAGGGAGGAGGGTCAGAGGGAGAAGCAGACTCCCTGCCGAGCAGGGAGCCCGACGCGGGACTCGATCCCGGGACTCCAGGATCATGACCTGAGTCGAAGGCAGTCGCTCAACCAACTGAGCCACTCAGGCGCCCAAAACAGAGTCAATTTTTAACAAATCTTTTTAAATTCTCACAAAGCCTAATATTTAGAGAATACTATAAAATGATTATTCAAATATTTCTTATTAGCAAAAGATCAGTGGGTTTGTCAGAGCAAATATATTAAGATAATTCAGTGAAAAAAAAGATACTTCAGTGAGTAGATATTGTTATAAGATATAATTTTTTTTATAAGATATAATTTTTAAAACACAATTAAAATATTTAACCAAAGTACAAACATCTATAAATGAGCAGCACTGAAAATATTCACTATATGACTGCATATCTAGCCAATTGTAAGGAAAGAATCAAATCCACATGAAGACTGGTTATTGCTCAAGATTAATGAGCTAGGCACGCCTGAGTAGCTCAGTCGTTAAACATCTGCTTCGGCTCAGGTCATGATCCCAGGGTCCTGGGATCGAGCCCCGCATCAGGTTCCCTGCTCCGCCAGAGGCCTGCTTCTCTCTCTCCCACTCCCCCTGCTTGTGTTTCCTCTCTTGCTATGTCTCTCTCTGTCAAATAAAAAAATTAAAAAAAAATAAAATCTTTAAAAAAAAAGATTAATGAACTAAAGACAGCCTCAGATTTTAACCTCAAGTCCTTTTTAAAAACAACAAGGGATACAATTCAAGTGAAATTTTTATCTAAGAAATAAAATACATTATTATTTAATAATCATGAGATGACTTTTAAAAGCAATTTAAATTATTTTTCTGTATATAAAAAGCATTTATTTGTCAACAAAGAATTATTGCGTTTGTATACCATACCTGATGTGCTTTAGGAAGAAGTGAACCAGGTGGTTTTTTTCTGAGTACATATGCTTGAAAGCCCTTCCGAAGATAAAAGGTTGGATTGGACTGTCCTGATCTAGATAAGGGTAGAGAAAAGGTCAATTACAAGGATATTTTCCTTCTTCCCCAAATCCTACCAAAATGTCAAAAGAAACACAAAATAAAAATAAATCAATTTCAGTGCTGGGAAACCAAGAGGGGTGCTACCAGCAGCTCAAAACATTAGTTTTAGATGATATAAAGCAGATGATAACACAGTGGCAGGTGGACAATCTATAACCCACATAGGTAGACGAGAGGACCTCACTCCCTGCCTGCAAATCATGAGTGTTATCAGAAGTATCCCCAGAACAATGTCTAAATCTAAGGAAAAAAAAGGCTGGGAGAAGAGGTTGTATCAGTCAGAAAATTAATTAAAGGATGCTGGAATAACTGGGTTGGTGTCCCTTCATCTGCTGTTGGAGATATATTCCTCAAATGCTTCACCGAGGCTAGTACCCAAGTGCAGCTCTCCACAAGGGGAATTGTGGTAAGCAAGGTCCCAGGGTGGACACCTGGGCCAGGGAAGTACATTGCCCCAGGTAATGCACAGATACCAGGGCACTGGCTCTCCCTGCCAGGTGAGCAGAAATTCTCACATGAACTGAAACTACACTCTAGATACCAAAACTACTCAGTTTACACCTTCATTTACAATATGGCCAATTTAAGAATTACCCAGCTTTTGAAGACTCCCAACAGCATGAAAGGAGGACTTAACTAAATAATGAAAAGAATCAATCCCTGATATGTGCTGCAACATGGATGGACTTTGAAACCCTGATGTTGAGTGAAAAAGGCCAGTCACAAAAGGTCACATATTATATGATTCCACTTCTCTGAAAGGTTCAGAGAATGTAAATCCATAGTGACAGAAAGGATTAGTGGCTGCTAAGGGATGGGAGGA
>NC_138369.1:76948970-76959806 GCF_054177405.1 Leptonychotes weddellii
AAGACTGTTGAATCACAGATCTGTACCTCTGAAACAAATAATACAATATATGCTAAAAAAAAAAAAAAAGAAGATAACAGGAGGGGAAGAATAAAGGGGGGGAAATTGGAGGGGGAGACGAACCATGAGAGGTGATGGACTCTGAAAAACAAACTGAGGGTTCTAGAGGGGAGGGGGGTGGGAGGATGGGTTAGCCTGGTGATGGGTATTAAAGAGGGCATGCTCTGCATGGAGCACTGGGTGTTATACACACACAATGAATCATGGAACACTACATCAAAAACTAATGATGTGATGTATGGTGATTAACATAACAAAGTATGTATTTCTGTTTTAAAAAAAATCTCACCAAACTAAAAGCTTCTCCCCTGTATACATATCTACCATGGTTCTAACAAAGAGCGCCCGCCCCCCCGCCCAAATGCAGAAGCCCACCTTGGGAAGATCATCACCAACACTATGAACAGAGTAATGGCTAAATTTAACCATTCTTAAGCATCAGGCCGCCATGTAGTCTAGAAACCACTGAGGGTATCAATACCATAAGAATCATCAATAAGCCAATAGCCATAATTACTGTTTAGGACGTAGACAAGAAACATGGTGCTTAAAGAAATACGTTGATCTATAACCAAAGAGGTGGCACCTTTGATTTGTCAAACCTTAATTAACAAAGATGGAATCTTGGCATTTAAGTGTGCAGTTAGGGAAACTCACTTGGTTGGAGAAGACTTTGATTAGACAATCAATCTCACAAAACCCTAACAGACTACCCTCTGCATTGGTTCACTTGGAAGCATATGAAGTCAGGAAATACAGTATTCCAGCAGGGCAGCATCAGATGAGCTTCTATAATGGAAGCAACCCAGGAATCCATGCAGGATTCTGGCATCTACTCTGTGGCCCCTGTGGCCCTTTGTTGACAGCTCAGGTTCTAAGAAATGAGACCACATAGGTGAGGATGGGTGCCAACTGTGCTTAGAAGCCTCGTGTTCCACAGGAGCCATTGCCTCTAGTAACAATCCTTTGGACACGGCAACCAGCACCCCAACAAGGGACATGACCAGTTGCAAGAACTTGCTACACTTAGGGAAGCCCAAAGTATCCCACCAGATACTTACAGTTTATTTCCAGGCCTACCAGTTCAGATACAGTTTATCAATTAAGTATTATTTCCACCAGAAGTAATGTTGCCTAGACACAAGGCTGACATGCCACCTTTACCAAGTTACCACAGTAACTGAGCTAGAAAGTTAATTTGTCCATAGAGAAGAAAAGGTTTTTTAACCCTTTCTTCACATCTTGCTAGAGAAGTCTCAGGCCTGTGAGGTCATCCTGGTGGGTGGTTTTAGCTGCATTTCCAAGCTTCAGAAACTTAGAAATTCCTACAGGATTTTTTTTTTTTTCAACAGAAAAAATTGGAAAAAAGCATCAATCCTGATAAGGGTGTTACTTATGTTTGTAGCTATGTAGGCAGCCATCTTGTCCCTTGTCTGGAGATAAATCTGAAAATATTCAGGATTCACTGCTCTCTGATATCATCCCTTTTCCTAGTAATACTGAAATCACTACTTTGGTATTGAAACCACTGGTGAAGTCATGACTATTCTGGTTAAGTGCAATACACAGTTCATTCCAAGTGAATTTAGAACTTCACTATCTACTCTATGAAATTGAGTGAGCAATGATGAAAGATCACAACCAGTTTGGCAAGTTTGAACTCACAGATATCCTTCCTGTATCCTTTAGATTTGTACAAACTGAAGTAACATTTGATATTGATGATAACAGCATCTCAAATGTATTTGCTCTAGATAAGAAGCGATCAAGAAAAGAGAAGATTAAAAGTCCAATGTCATGGTGTTTGAGCATGGAAAACATTGAGTACATGGTCCAAGAGGTTTAAAAGTACAAAGCTGGAGATGAGAAGCAGAGAGGTGAAATATCCCCTACATACATGCTCTGATCCTAAGTATTCAACAGTAGGGCCATGGTGGAAGATGAGACACATCAAAGCAGAAATAAAGATGACGCCAAACAGAAGATTCTTGGCAGGTACATTGGAATCATCAAATGGCTGGCGAAGAATCAGATTACTGAGAAGGAAGAATTTAACATTAGCAGAAAGAGCTGGAGATATCTTTCCTCTGTATCCCTGGAACTTTTTGTCTTTCAGCATAATCACATACAGCTTCACTCTCTTCTCTGGATGGACCCTTCATCTCCTTGCTCTAACTAAAACTTGAGTGTTCCATGAGGACCCTGTTTCCCTTGTAGGCCTCTACAGTGGTAGATTTTTTCCCCTCACATCACTCATCTAGTGGGCCTGGAGATGGAGTCTATGTCCCTCCTGATACTCATTGCCACTTGCAAACTCGTTGCCTTCCCTCCTGCCTAAACCCGTTACCCAGCTTTGAATTCATGTTATGAGACTACCACACTCCACCCTTTCTTGTTGAAATCAACTACTCTCTCTGTTGCAATCACTCTCCCCATTGCCTATTGACTCACTATTGCTCTTATTTACACTACTCCTATCTTCTCCTATCTTCATTATTTCAAAATCCACTTAGATGTTCATTCTAACACTCAGGCCTGTCAGTCCCTTGAATTCTTCTACTCTAGTGATATTTTCCATTACAGTACTTCAGTCACTCATTCTAGGGGACACATCTTAAACATTAACAACTCAAGCACTGCATAATCCTCCTTGTTAAGCATTTCTATTTCTGACCATAATCTAGCTTCCCATTCACTCCCACTGGTACATTGATTCCAACAATCCTTCAATCCTGGGATCTACCATCCACTGATCATTGTTTACCGTCCCTCAGCCTCCCCTTCCCCCACATCCTTTCTGAACTCGCTTACTTTTGATGGCCAATTACATAACTACCCTCTTGAATGCATCTTTAATACACTTGCCCCCTCTCCATGTTATTTGCTTGGCTTCCCCCATTCTGGTTTAAAACCAACTCTTTGCCTGACCTCACATAGCTGAATGTAGCTGGATAAAGAAATATCGTTAACAGTACTATAGGCCGGTGGCATTTATCACTGGAATTTGTATTCCTTGACTACTGATTTATGTGAAAATAAAAATAGGGGTAAAGGAGATTGATCAGAGTTTTGTGGCATAGAATTAAAAGGCACCATGTGCCAATAGATAGTGGAGGCTTAAGCAGGTGGAATTAAAAACGGCTTAGGTTTCTAGCCTAGAAGTCTTGTGTTGTTGTAAACAATGTTTAAGATCTTTCACCTATTACTGCATCATTAATTATCAAAAGGAGCAAGTTCTTATTACAGATTAGGAAACTAGTTCTCAGGAAGTTTATGCAACATTTAAATTCCCAGTCATTAAGTGGCAGATGGAATTTCCTGAAAACCAAGATTGTTTCTATAGCTCTGTGTTTAGACCAAAGTACTATTTTTTTAATAAATTTTTAAAGATTTGTTTTCTATTATAAAACAGACCAGAGCCAGATTTGTGGTGGGCAATAATACTCTCAGGATCGTCATCCAGTTCCATTCCCTCACTTCAAAAAGAACTAAAGCCTAAAGTGGTGGTGTGATTTACTAAGTGGAAGATCTAATATTAGAATTCAGATTCCCCCAGCTAGTGCCATTAACTCAACCTCCGAGAATAGGGCCAATTAAACGGAATTACATCTGCTTCTCAGAAAAAAAGATCTAATGGTTACAGAACAAAAGTTGAAAGAAGACCTCTTTATATTCCACAGAGCTTCCAAACTTAATTGCCTCAGTGAATCCTCCAGGTACGTAATTGCATCCTTTAACAAAGATTCCTTCTTATAGTTGGAACCGTGAATGTTGTGGTGCTTCCATTATTGTCCTCGAACCGGAAATACCCAGAATGAAATGCAGGGGACCACTGGCGGCAGCTCCCAGCTGCAGAGTGCGTCATTGCAGGAAAAGAAGCTGGGACGAGGAAGATTGCGACCCCACCCAGGGCCAAATAAAGAAAAGCCCAATGCACAGATTTGTTTCTGCTGAAGACCGGCGTCGATACCTGTATTGGGTAACGGTCAGCTTGGCCTCGGGCTCGGCCCCAAAGCCGGGCAAGTGCTGGTTTAGATAGGCCTCTAGGGACCCGCTGTCGAACTTGTGCTGGGGCAACACTTCGCCCGAGTCGGGCTCAGGGGAAGCACTGGGCTCCATGGCTGCGGCTGCCGCTGCCAGCCAGAGACGCAGATTCCACAGGTCTTCGGCGCTGAGTCCCCTGGCGGCAGAGACTACCACTCCGCAGCCAGGGGGGGTTGAGGCCCTGACGCGTCGGGGCGAACAGGACCCAGCCGCTCCAGCCAATCACACTGCCCCTGAATCTGGTGACTTAGGCTCTAACTGGGATATGCCAGAGGACCTCCGCGTTCTCGCATTTAAAAAATTTTCATTCAGTCTCACAGTCGGAGGCCGCAATCTTAAGGCAAAGCCATGTTAGTCGCTGCGAGCAATTTAGAACGAAAAGGCCCCTTGCACCCCAAATTTAATGCACCGGCAGCCGTAAGACCTCTACAGGGTCCGGTTCAGAAAAGGGTCCGTCAGGGCCTTGAGCCCAGGAATAAAAGATCCTGGTGTTTCTTCTAGCCACCGGGCTGGAAAAGCAATATCGCAGGCCGCGGGCTTTGGACGCTAAGGACTCCCGGCCCTGCTACGGCCTGGTCTCTTAGGACTGGGGCGAAGAAGGCAGCCAAGAAGGGCGTTTTGTTTTTGTTTTGCTTTTCCTGCGGGGGAGCGATGACTGCAACGTACCGGAAGCGGTACCTTGGGAGGCCGGCGGGAGCGGCCGCAACGTGTAGTCTGTGCGGCGCTGGGAGCACTTCCCCAGGGTTCTGGGCTAGGAAGGCGGTGGCTACGTGCCTCCTCACCTACCCCTGGCGGGGTCTGCAGGCCTAGCAGCGTGGGGCGGCGGCGGCGGCGGCGGCGGCGGGGGCTGGGAGCGTTGGCCGCCGGGGTCCCAGCCATGGCCGAGTCCGTGGAGCGGCTGCAGCAGCGGGTGGAGCAGCTGGAGCGGGAACTGGCACAGGAGAGAAGTCGGCGAGCTGTGGGGGGCGGCGACGGAGGAGGCGGCCGGGTCCGCATCGAGAAGATGAGCCCGGAGGTGGTGGACTCCAACCCCTACAGGTGACCTGCGTTGCGGGTCGGAGGCGGGCTAGGGGGTGAGATCAAGGTCTGCGAGTGGTCAGGAGTGAGGCGCTCCCTTCCTGTCAAGCTCAACACTGCCTCCCCGCCTTCCTCTTCTTGTGCTGGGGTCCCGCTCCCAAACGCGCAAGGCCAAGTCTTAGTAGTGGTGGAAAGGTAGTCTTCCTCTTAAAAAAATACACACCCACACCCACCAAAACCCGAATGCATCAGCCATATGGTGCCGCTCCCCGGCCTGCTGAGGATACGCGTCCGGTTTCCCTCATGCCCCGTCCACGTCTCCCTCGTTCTGCACAAAGCTGACAGTAATAACTTTCAGAAGATGACATTAAATGTAAAACCCCCTAAGCATCAAACTTCGAGTTTCATAAAGGCTTCTCAGTACTTCAGAACTGGGGACTTGGGGAGAGCAGGATTAGCTTGCTTTAAAGCTGTTCGACTGGACCAGTCCTGCCCGCTCCTGTCCTTTCAGCTGGCTGAATATAGTGCAGTGGTTCTAAGAGTAAGGACTCTAGAGCCCGACCGATTGGATTCAAATCCTAGCTCTTAGTAGCTGAGCAACCATGGGAAATACTTGTGTATAGCAGGGACCAATGGTACCAGTGAAATCTTCAGATAATACCTAAAACTGAAAATCCAGAGGTAACAATGTTGGCGAGCTATTTAGAGATTTGTTAGTAACAGTTGAAAATGAGGAGAGGAAAAGGACGGTCGGGGCCAGAATGCAGAATTTCCTAGCAAGCCTGATAGAACTATTTGACTCTTTAAAGTGTAAACGAATGGGAATTTTATGTATATGTGTATAGGTTTAAATGTATATATTAAAAACTTTACAGTAACTAGGTAAAGTAGCTCTCTTAAGAGTCCTTGGCGTGCAGTAAGTCCTTACTAAAAGTAGACACCATCCATTATGGGTGGAGACAACTATGTTAAACATTAAATCTGGGTGTTAAATATGAAATATTTACATATGCTAAGAAAGCACAGAAATATGTTGAAATTTCACTTTGACCTATCTCATCTGTACACTTAACATTTAAGTCAGTGGTTTTCAGTTGTGGCTGTCCATTAGAATATCTGAGGAGCATTTAAAAAAAAAAAAATCTTGTTGCGCAGGCTACACCTGGAAGGGTATTCAGTGTTTTTAAAGCTGCCCAGGTGACTTAATTTCATCTGGTAAAAGCCAACTGAAAGATTTCTTTTAAAGCATTAATAGTGATTGAGTTCGTGTTTTTCTGTGATGATGTGTTTACCTGTATCATAATAAAAAGATTGTAAGCTTTAAAACATTTTTTCTTTGTTTTAAGCCGCCTGATGGCCTTGAAACGAATGGGAATTGTAAGCGACTATGAGGTATGGTAAACCTTTCCAAGTTTTTGAAGATGGTTTCAGTAAATGAAAATAATTTCTGATGACATTTTTGATGAAAAGTTAACCAACAAATATATAATTTTGCATTTCACAGAAAATTCGAACCTTTGCTGTAGCAATAGTAGGTGTTGGTGGAGTTGGTAGTGTGACTGCCGAAATGCTGACAAGATGTGGCATTGGTAAGGTAAAAACATTTCTCTTTGCCTGTCATAGTGGGAAACTACTCACTTCTGGAGTAAATCAGGTATAAATTAGGAATTTTTCTCATTATTAATGGTTTATTGATTTGTGGTGTCTTTATTCATATTGTTCTTTCTACCCACAGGAGTTAAGACACAACCCCACCCAAATGGAAGCTGATATTAATGCTAATAAAACAAGGAATATCTAAATTTTGTTCAGGAATTTTGTGTTTGGGATAATATATGTTACAATTTGGGCTTAAATGTTTTAGATATAGAAGCTTAGGAGAGAAGGCTGTTAAATTGATAGTATGTGAAACACAGGCATCTAACAAATATTTTTTAAACATGCTTTATACAAGATGGACTAGAAAGCATGTACCTTTTTTTTTCAAAAAATAGTTGCCCTTTATTAACTTATTTAGAAATATTTTAAAAAATTTATTGTAGTTGACATATAGTGTTAGTTTTGGGTTTGCAACACAGTGAGTGATTCAACAGTTCTATACATTACTCAGTGCTCATAAGTACAGTCACCACTTGTCACCATACAACATTATTGCAATATTGTTTACTGTATTCCTTATGTTGTGCTCAGCCTTATAAAAAAATAAAATCTTGCCGTTTACGACAACATGGATGGTCCAGAGGGTATTATGCTAAGTGAAATAAGAGAAAGACAAATACTACATGATTTCAGTTATATGTGGGATCTAAAAAACAAAACAAATGAACAAACGAAAGACAGACTGTTAAGTACAGAAAACAAACTGGTGGTTGCCAGAGGAGAGGTGGGTGGGAAAATGGGTGAGATAGGTGAAGAGGATTAAGAGATACAAACTTCTAGTTAGAAAATACCCTTCTTACTCTTAAAATTGAAATGGAGAATGCGCTAAGATTTTTTTTTTAATCTGTACTTTTTTTTTTCCACTTTTTTTCTAAAATTGATTTAGGTTGTGGGTAGAAAGGAGAGAGAACTTTATACCAGTCTCAGATTTGTAAAGCTAAAGTCTGTGATGTTAGATTCCTAGTGGTGGAATACCAAAGCTTTCCACAATTGATTTCCCCCTCTTTTGTCATTTTGACAAAGCAAGCATTTTTCCCCACAAAGTTTATCAGCTCTTTTTAATATGTTGGTCTGTCCCATGCCCCCGAATTCTTTTTTTTTTAAGATTTTATTTATTTGAGAGAGAGAGTGCATGCCCGTGCACAAGCAAGCTAGGGGGTGGGTGGGCGGGGAGGCAGACAAGCAGACTCTGCACTGAGCACCGAGCCCAGTGTGGGGCTTGATCTCAGGAATCTGAGATCATGACCTGAGCTGAAATCAAGAGTCGGACACTTAATCGACTGAGCCACCTAGGCGCCCCCATCCCCCAAATTCTTAAAAGAAAGTGGTTTCAAAGTTGGCACTCATTTATCAGTATAGAAAAGGCAACACAAAAATACTAAAAATGTTTATTAACATGTTAAAGTCTTTCAAGAAGTTTCAAAAGCCAGCCAACAATTGCTTATAGTTGACATAAGAACCATGGCTGATTGACCTAGGATAGTAGAGATCATGGAGATTATGGGTCTCCATGGTTTGAGTGTGCCTCAGAATCACTTGGAAGGCTTCTTGAGACATAGATTGCCAGACCCTATCCCGGTGGTTTTGATTCTTTAGGTTTCGAGTGGACCTAAGAATTTGAATTTGTATTAAATCCCCAGGTGATTCTGATGTTCTGGGGGGATTTTTTTAAGAACTGCTGGATCCTTGCTACTCAGTCAGATGCCCTAAGTAGTAGCATCAGCATTACCTGGGAGCTTGTTAGAAATGAATACTCCCAGGCCCCACCCCCCAGGCATGCTGAATTAAGAATCTGTTTAACAAAACTCCAGATGATTCATATGCATATTAAAGTTGGGGCAGTGCCCCTGTATTTCTGACAAGCTCCTGGTGATACTGATGCTGCTAGCCCAGGCCTCAGTTTGAGTAGCAGGGCTCTAGAACGGTGGTTATCAAATATTGCTGTAATTAGAATCACCTGGGAAGTTAAAAAATTTTTGATATCCAGAGTGGAATAGAATGAATCTTTGGGGATGGGACCCAGACATCAGTATTTTTTAAAACTCTCGTAGTGATTCCAGTGTGCATTCAAGTTTGTAAGTTAAGGATCTGCATAGGTTAAGTTTCAAAACTTTTCATTATGTAAAACAGATAAAGAAGAAGCTAATTCATGGTTAAATAGGGAAGTGGAGCATTGGAGACTCAGCCTACTTTTTACCCCTTTTGCGGTGTCCTGGATCACCAGATCTAGATTCGCTGCATTATTTTACAGATGAAGATACAGGCCTAAAAAGAGAGTGACTTATCCATGATCAGAGCTAATTAGTGACAGAGCTACAACTCATATCTCCTAACCCCAAATTTGAGATGTCCTTAACTTATAAACCAGCTATGAGGCTGAAGACTCAAATTTAATACTTGGCCTGCCCTAATAAATACTGTCTAATGAGCTGAAATAAGCTATATTTTGTTTTGACTCAGAAAATTATCATAGAGGGCAGACAGGGGTGATGTATTTTCTAGCAAGATATAAAGGGTTACCTAGGTGTTCTGTAGTTTGGGTTAATTTTGTTGTTGTTAATAAGATCCCCCCCCTTTTTTTTTTTTTTATAATTTTAGCTGTGCACAGGATGGTGCACCACAAGCCACAGCCCCCCTCAACCACTGCTGTAGCCTTTGCCTCTGTGCTCACCCTGCCCTGGCCTTTCCCCCCATTTTTGTTTTTTTTTTTAAATCTGGGATGCTGAGAATTATGTTATAAAGTTACAGAATTTTAGATGAAGGAAGGGACCTTGGAAATATTTCAGTGCAACCTGATAATTTCTTACTGATAAGAAATGGGATCTTTAAAAAGGTGTATGTATGAGTGTGTGAGTGTGAGAAATGCTGTTATGCCTAAATATATAGAAGGAAACAACAATTAACTTACTGGTTAGTAATTCTGTTTGGGGTGAGCACATTTTAGCCATGAGTTAAGAATGGTGTCATAGTCACAAAAGGAGTCATGTTATACTATAATTTTAATTTATGACATTTGTTATTTTAAAATTTCATCTAATGTGTTCTTGGCCTTTAGTAAAGGATTAGAATGAAATGGAATAAACATTGATTTCTCAGTGAATCATTTAGAGAGGCAGTAAGTGTTATGGTTCAGGTGCAGATGCTGGGTTGAGAATGCCTGAATTTGAATCCCATTTTCATATATATTAGCTGAGTGACTTTGGGGTATGTGCCGTAGTTGTCTCATTTATACCTATATGAGCATTAAATGAGTTAATATATGGTACCTAGTATTTTAGAATTAGCTAATATTATTACTGTCAAACTGTTAAACCCATCAAATGTGAAGTCCACTGATTTTTCTTTATTTTTAGTTTATATTTTAGTATGTTTTTCATTAAAATACCACTGTTTTCATTTTAGTTGCTACTCTTTGACTATGACAAGGTGGAACTGGCCAATATGAATAGACTTTTCTTCCAGCCTCATCAAGCAGGATTAAGTAAAGTTCAAGCAGCTGAATATACTTTGAGGTAAATGGAATAACAATTAAAGACTATATTTAGTGAAACTTAGTTTGTGCATTTTGTATAAGTTAATGCATAAATTTGGGGCACCTGGGTGGCTCAGTTGGTTAAGCGACTGCCTTTGGCTCAGGTCATGATCCTGGAGTTCCAGGATCGAGTCTCGCATGGTGCTCCCTGCTCAGCAGGGAGTCTGTTTCTCCTTCTGACCCTCTCCCCTCTCGTGCTCTCTCTCTCTCAAATAAATAAATAAAATCTTAAAAAAAAGTTAATGTATAAGTTTTTCTCCATAAAAATGCAGGTTTTATACAAATTGTCTTACCTCTTGGAACAGGGTTGGCAACCCTTTTCTGCATAGGGCTAGATAGTAAATATTTTAGGCTTTGAGGGCCAACTATGAAACTGCCCAGCTATGTAGTGGTAGTGCGAGAACAGCTGTAGGCAATAGAAAAATGAATGAGCATGGCAGTGCTCCAATAAAACTTTGTTTATGGACTCTGATGCTTAAATTCCATGTAAGTTTAGCGTGTTATGAAATACTGTTCTTTTCTTT
>NC_138369.1:76959906-76966161 GCF_054177405.1 Leptonychotes weddellii
GAAGTAGAAGAGGGCTTCGGATTTTCTTTGAATAGCTTGAATTCCATTTTTCTAACCTTTGTTGAATGATCTTTCTCAGCTTTTTCCTGCTTTCACTTAGTATTCCTACCAGTAGTTTAATAATCATTCCCTTTTTCCCTCTTAGGAACATTAATCCTGATGTTCTTTTTGAAGTACACAACTACAATATAACCACAGTAGAAAACTTTCAACATTTCATGGATAGAATAAGGTAAAATTTTATTTATGAATATTTTGCACGGTGTCCAGCTCAGTTAAGTATCATTAATAATAAAATCTACTGATGTTTAACTCAGTGAGTTGGTAGATTCGATATGTTTTTAAAATACTTAATTTTTGTGTGATCTCTATGTGTTAGGAGCTCAGGAAAAAGTAAATATTGTCCAAAAAACAGTAGTAACAACAATAAAAAAACCAAAAAACCTAAAACCCTGTAATTATAATGATAGAACAAGGGATCCTCAATTATAAGTTCTGTGTTCTAAATTATATTTCTATGTAAAAGTGGTTTTCTGCAGACTTTTGTAACTCCACTGAGATATTGAATATATTCAATTTTTATTAGATTTACATTTGGAGTGAAACATGAATAAAAGTCTGAAAGCTGATAGGGAAATGGTAACTTTTGTGAATAGACTTTATACTTCTTGTGCCTTCTAGGCAAAGTAATGTATCATTGATGTTCATATTAGCTACTTAATACATACTAGATCTTTAATATTAAATATTATGTCATAATTGTACTCATTTACTGAAAGAATAAATGTGTGCCTGAACAACTACAGTCTAATTAGAGTGTATTTTGTGCCCTGATTTTTTTTTTCCAAATAAATTTATTTTCTTTACCTAGTAATGGTGGATTAGAAGAGGGAAAACCTGTTGACCTAGTTCTTAGCTGTGTGGACAATTTTGAAGCTCGGATGACAATAAATACAGTAAGTATTCCTATTGTATAAGATGTTACACTCATGGATTTATCTATTTTCTTGTATAGTTCTGCATTTAAGAATAGTTCTGCATTTAAGACCTCATGTGTTTTGTTAATTTTTAATTATTTCTTACCCTACTTTTGAAATTTATTCTAATAGCTGTGGGATCTGTCTAGCCTTGCTGGTATGGCTTATGTTTCAGTAGCCTATTCTCTCTTATGCCAGTAGAGGAAACTATAAAATAGTAGATACTTCTGTTGTACAATTTTTAAAATAAATGACTACCTTAAAATGTCTTAACTCTATGTCAGCATTGGTTTTAACTTTTATTACTTTAAGTAAAGATATAAATATAAAATGCCTACAAACCTGGTTTCTCAGAAATAAAAATCTTTGAATTGCTATGTTTTCAGTTTTTCAGAAGATATTTTGCAGTTTTTTGTTGCTGAAATTATTTTAGAAAAATGAATTTTTACTTTAATAGGAAATCCAATAGCCTCATGATTCAATTTAATTAAATAGATATTTATTGACTGCTTACTTAAATGCTGTCAGTTTACTTTTTAAAAAAAAAGATTTTATTTATTTATTTGACAGAGAGACACAGCGAGAGAGGGAACACAAGCAGGGGGAGTGGGAGAGGGAGAAGCAGGCTTCCCACGGAGCAGGGAACCCGATGTGGGGCTCGATCCCAGGACCCTGGGGTCATGACCTGAGCCAAAGGCAGACGCTTAATGACTGAGCACCCAGGCGCCCCTGTCAGTTTACTTTTTAAATAGAGTGGCATTTGCCAAGGAATTCCACTATTCATAACTTTCCTCTTTTGAAAAATTTAAAAAACCCTTGGTAATCCATTTAAACTCCAATTTTTAATGAAAAGAACTTACACTAAATTACTTCTTTTTATGTTCTTTCTTATGTTTTCACCTGTTTTTTTACCAAGGCTTGTAATGAACTTGGGCAAACGTGGATGGAGTCTGGGGTCAGTGAAAATGCAGTTTCAGGGCATATACAGCTCATAATTCCTGGAGAATCTGCTTGTTTTGCGGTATGTGTGATTCATTTTGGCTTATTTTTTTCACTATTAAGTACTAGAGTTTCTAGGGGTATTGAAAATGTATTCAAAGAAAAAACAAACTTTGAGATGGAATACTATTTTGAGTATGTTATACTCTTTTCCTTTTGTTTTGAATATATTTTCTTTCATTCTTTTTCATATAGTGTGCTCCACCACTTGTAGTTGCTGCAAATATCGATGAAAAGACTCTGAAACGAGAAGGTGTTTGTGCAGCCAGTCTTCCTACCACTATGGGAGTGGTTGCTGGGATCTTAGTACAAAATGTGTTAAAGTGAGTGAGGGCTAATTTTTCTGAGTAGTCTTGGTTGTTTTTGATAAAAATGTATTTCATAAAGCATTTCAAATACTGGAATTACCAGCTAAGTATTCAGTTTTTTAAAAATCTAGTTTTAAATATAAATAAGTTTTTAAAATATGTATAATATATATGTACTTTTAATTTACATACTTCTTGGTATATCTAATTTAAATATAAGCATACATATTAATACACATATGTTACTCTGTATTTGGAATAGCTCATGTTAAATGGTACAGTGGTACTGGTGTATTTATATATGAAGTATTAACCAAATGATTTAAATCTCTGCAGTTTTGACCAAAGGGCATTAAATACACTTCTTTAATTCTTACTAAAAATATGAATGTGATTACATTAATGAGGATAATTATCTCTGCTATCCAAAAACAGATATGCAGCAACCACACCATCTAAACTATAGCAACAAAGATTTCTTTGCAGCTAAAATTAATGTCAAAGGGTTTTTGAACCAACTTACACTTTATTAAAACCAGAACCCCTTTAGGTGTTCTCTATCTCAGGCCATTTTTTTTTTTCTCATTTTACAACTTTAGTAAGCTTTGTTATGTTTCCTAACCGTCCAATGTAATAAGAACAAGTTGCAGCATGATATAGAGAGGCACCCTGATATCAGAACCGTCAGCTACCAGCAAAAAAACTGTAAAAAGCATACATGAGAACTCTGAAGGCAACTGTCTAGAGCTAGTTCATATAAGAAAACTTCACAACCATACAAACCGTACAAACTTTAGCAGGCCCTATCTAAACAAAACGTTTTATAGTATGCTACAAAAAGGATGAGGGGCGGAAATCATGGTTATAAACTGTTCTCTTAAGGATGTGTCCTATTTAGCCAGCCCCTTATTGATGGACATTAAAACTACTTAGATTTTTTTTTTGCTTTTTTTAACAATGCTGCAGACAACATCTTGCATGATTCTTATGAATTTTTAGAAGTGGAATTTCTGAGTTTATGCAATATTTAACAGACAGTACTAAATTTCTACTCCAAAAATACACATTTCTATCACAGTGTAGGAGTACCTGGTTCACCCACACTGGTTGATAACATTGGGTATCATCAGACTTTTTAATTTTTGTTAATATCATGGGTGAAAAAAATGGGTATCTCATTTTAATTTTCAGTTGTTTATGGAAAGGGGTGAGCACTTATATTTTTCTGTGAATTGTCTGCTTCATATCATTTGGTCAGTTTTTTGTCTTGTTATATATTAACATTCATTGCAAATATTTTTCCTTTTGTTTGTATTTTATATGTGATTTTTTTCCTCTTATAAGCTTTTTTTTTTTTTTAAAGATTTTATTTATTTATTTGAGACAGAGAGAATGAGAGAGACAGAGAGCACATGAGACGGGGGAGGGTCAGAGGGAGAAGCAGGCTCCCTGCTGAGCAGGGAGCCCAATGCGGGACTCGATCCTGGGACTCCAGGATCATGACCTGAGCCGAAGGCAGTCGCTTAACCAACTGAGCCACCCAGGCGCCCCTCTTATAAGCTTCTAAAAGGAATTAGATTTGACTGGTAGGGAGCACAAGGGAGCTTTATGGCCCATGGAAATGTTCTGTTTTTGATCTGGTAGTGATTACATGGGTGAAGACTTTGGAAAATTTCACTGAGCTATGTATTAAGATTGTAAACTTTAAAGTAAGTTGTGTATAAAAACTTTTAAAGTAGTTAGATTTAGTACCATATCTCAGGGATTCTTCACATTTTAATTTGACATCAGTACTTAAGGTGCTGTTTTGTTACAAAAATCATTATGTACTTCAATACCATTTTTTAAAAATTCAATTATTTCTAATACTTTTATGGCTTATTTATTTAAGTGTACTTTGATTTGTTTTTCTAGGTTTCTGTTAAATTTTGGTACTGTTAGTTTTTACCTTGGATATAATGCAATGCAGGATTTTTTTCCTACTATGTCCATGAAGCCAAATCCTCAGTGTGATGACAGAAATTGCAGGAAGCAGCAGGAAGAATATAAGGTATACATCAATCCATCAGAATGTATGAGAGGTCATATTATTTGGACAATAATTTAAAACAGTTATTTAGATTTGGAATACAAGATAAATGGATTCTGGATTTTTGAAAGTTTTTTTTATGGTATCTCTAAGGTAGAAATGTTAGTAAAAAATTCACCATGCTTCAAAAGTAAAAAAAATCTCTCTGAAGTCCTTTCTTGCTTTTGGTAAAGTAAAAAGCCTGTCTGAATTCTTGCTCAGTGCTTCAGAGGCCTGAGAGTAAGAACATTTTGATACTGTTTGATTTCTACAGAAAAAGGTAGCAGCACTGCCCAAACAGGAGGCTGCTCAAGAAGAGGAAGAGATAATACATGAAGACAATGAATGGGGTAGGAATTCTTTCATAAATTGAAATGGCAGTGTCAAATCTCTTATGGAAGGGAATATAATTATAATTATACAAATTCTGAGTAATCATTGCTTATTAAGTTCCTTGAAAACTGTTGTAAGATCAAATTTAACTCTACAGGTATTGAGTTGGTATCCGAGGTTTCAGAAGAGGAACTGAAAAATTCCTCAGGTCCGGTTCCTGACTTACCCGAAGGAATTACAGTGGCATACACAATTCCTAAAAAGGTACGTCCAAAATCTGATTTACCATAAGTGAATGTTATATAAGAGAAAGTTTATTTATCTTCTTTCATCTTCATCCTATTTTATAATGCCAATGCAGTATTTACTGTTTTAGATATTTTACATTATATATAATGGCATTAAGACGTGTAAGAGAAGGTGTTCAGTGTTAATGTGGAAATAGGCATAGTGCCTTTTAAACTCTGAAACACAGACCTAAAATAGTGTTATTGACTCATGAATGGATCAGATAAAGTAGATTTTGATTAAATGAAAATAACATTTTTGTATATTGAGCATTTTAGCTATTAATACCATTTAAAAATACCACTGCAGTAGAGATCTCAAGAATATTGAAATTACTGTCTTGTAAATCAAAAGATTGGTGGGGAAAGTAAAGGATTTTGTCTGTCCTAAAAATTAGAAGGCATATTTCTTAAAGTTTACTTTGTAAACTAGTTGTACATGGTTAAAACTTAGTGATTATATATTCCTAAGCATCACAAATTTTATATGGTTATTTTTTCACTATGTTTCCCTCATTTGTTGATAGCAAGAAGATTCTGTAGCTGAGGTCACTGTGGAAGATTCTGGTGAAAGCTTGGAAGACCTTATGGCCAAGATGAAGAATATGTAGATAATGGACTGACCTATATTTTATTTCCTGAGGTTAAGCCTATTCCCTTGCAATTAAAAAAATCATTTAAAAACTGACAGAATTTAGGGCAACATTAATTGATACATAATCTTCACAGAATTGTTATACTTCTTGAATATAGTGTTGTTTGGAGCTTTTTTCCCTTCAACTAAATCAGTAATTCCTAAAACTCATGTTTCATTCTAGTTAAGAAAACTTGAAAACTTAGCCACTGAAATGCTTTGGCCTTTTGGGAGGGGTGGGAAGAAAGGACCAATATGATGCTATATTTGTTTTCCTTCCAGTAATCCTTTGTGGTCTGTTGCCCAAGGTCATGGATAATAAAGTAGTATGTGGTTCTCAAATACAGGGAAAGGACAGGAGGTACATCCAATTGATTAGAGCTAGCAGGTATCTACTCATTGTATTTAAAATCTCTCTCTACAAGAAAACTGTCCACTATTATTAACTTGGCCAACAGTGAATTTAAAATAATCTATAAAATAAAAAATATCCTCTCAAATGTTTCCTAAATACAAGCTAAAATGTAGTCATCGGAAAAGTTTGTAAACCTGTGAATTCAAAACAAGACAAATGCAAATAAAGTAAGCTTTCTTCATGGATAAACAAATAAAGGTACTTTGTGGAAGTACAGATTATTATATTTCTGCC
>NC_138369.1:76966661-76993747 GCF_054177405.1 Leptonychotes weddellii
AGTTGTTTTTCCCTGGCCTCCTCTTTTCCCTCTTTATTATATTGTGTTCCAGGTCGCTTATTCGCTCTTCTGCCTCAGTTACCCTACCTGTTAGATTATCTAGATTGGATTGGATCTCATTGATAGCATTTTTAAGTTCTGCCAATTCACCTTTCATTTCTGCCCTTAGAGACTCTATGTTGCCATTAATTGATTTCTCCATTGTAACCATTGTCTTCACAATTGCTAGCCTGAATTCCGTCTCCGACATCTTGGTTATATCTGCATCCATTTGTAAATATGCTGCATAAATCATCATCTGTGAGTCTTTTCTATTTTGGGGGCCCCCCTCCTAGTCATTCTGTTGATGGGTGCTTGAGGGAATGTATAGAGTCCAAATTATTGACCAGAACCCAAGCAAGATGCACCTGTTTTCTAGGGACCTTAGGGTTGCTGGCCTCTTGTTTTCCCAGCACGTCTTCTGCGGGAGGGACGTGCCGCGCTGTTACTCAGGCAACCCTGTTTGGGCGGGTTGCCCTGCCCCCCTGTGGCGGGGGATGGGCTCAGCGGGAATCAGTCTTTGGGGCTTTTGTTCTCTGGCGGCTTTCCCTGGCGGCTTTCCGTGTCTCTTCCATGAGTCAGAGCAGAAGAGACCGTTTCCGATCCTCTGCCTCAGAGCAGAGAGAGAGCAGTCTGTTCTTCAGTGAGCTCTCCAGGCCACACTCTCTCCGTTTCTGTCCATGGTGCTGTAAACTGCAGCGTCCTGGGTTGTGCACCCCTCTGCAGCACTGCCAGTCCTGCCTCCAGGTCGGGGCATGTCTCTGCCCTTTGTGCTTCTAAAAACGCCAGCCATTCCCAGTTCATGTGCGCGTGACCCTGCCGCTCTGGGTTTCCGCCCTGGGGGCTGCCCTAAAGTCATTTCCCCGCTGTTACCAGTCTGCGAGTTTGTGCCCGGTCCCCAGCGCGCGAGGCTGTCACTCACTGGCAGTCTAGGGTCCCCATGGCCAGGCCCCCTCTCGCTGCCTTTTATCCTCCGATATCTGCCCGCGGAATCATGGCTCCCCGCTTCATACCTCAAAACCAACCGCCTGCAATATTCTGCTTGTAGAGATCCAGATCTTCTTCATCTCAGGCTGGTTTCATGGGTGCTCAGAGTGGGTTGGTAGATATCCAGCTCAATTCCGGGCACCAGATGAAATAGGGTCCCTACTCCTCTGCCATCTTTCCCCCCTCCCTCAAAGCCTCCATTTTTGATTGCACCTCATTAATAGCCTTCTTGATTTTGACTTGGTTAGATTTTAGTTCTTTTATTTTTCCAGAAAGGGTTTCTCTAATATCTTCCATGTTTTCAAGCCCAGCTAGTATCTTTACAATTGTCATTCTGAACTCTAGTTCTGACATCTTATTAATGTCCGTATTGATTAGGTCCCTGGCAGTTGGTACTGCCTCTTGTTCTTTTTTTTTTTAAAATTTTATTTATATATTTGACAGAAAGAGAGATAGCAAGAGCAGGAACACAAGCAGGGGGAGTCGGAGAGGGAGAAGCAGGCTTCCTGCCGAGCAGGGAGCCCGACGGAAGACTCGATCCCAGGACCCTGGGATCATGACCTGAGCCAAAGGCAGACGCTTAATGACTGAGCCACCCAGGCGCCCTCTTGTTCTTTTTTTTCAGGTGATTTTTTCCATCTTGTCTTTTTATCCAGAGGAGCATAGATGAATGAGAGAACAAAATGCTAACAGGGTAACAACGACCTCAGAAAAATATAGACGAAACAAATCAGAAGAGACCTGAAACCGGGGGAAAAGAAAGGGAAAGAAAGAAAAAAGAAAGAAAAAAGAAAAAGATTTAAAAAAAAAATGATCAAATATGATCAGGCTGGTGAATAGATCAGTGCCACACACTAGATTTTGGGCATATTTTGGTCTGTTAGAAGAAAGTACCTCCCAAAATTTTAAAGAAAAAAAGCTTATATATGTACAAAAATAAGGGTTAATATGATGAAGGGGTGGAATATGACTGTGAAGATGAAAATTATAAAAGATTTTATAAATGGAAATGATAAGAATTTGGTTGAAAAAAGAAGGAAGAGAAATTAAAAAAAAAGGGGGGGAGAGAATGTGATCAGGCAGGAGACTAGAACAAAGCCATACACTAGAGATTTAGGGTATATTTTGATCTGTTAGAGAAACTGTATCCCAAAATTTTAAAGAGAGAACTTATATATATACCAAAAAATAAGGTTAACTACTATGAAGGGATAGAATATGACTCTAAAAATGAAAAATAAAAAAGATTTTTAAAAAAGGGATTGATAAGATGTTGGTTGAACAAGGGAAAAAGAAAAATTCAAAAAAAAAAAAAAAGAAAAAGAAAATTAAAAAAATTAACTTTGAAAGACTGAAGAATTAGGGGGGGGAAAGCCATGAATCCTATGTGCAGTATTCCCCTAGTGCTGGAGTTCTGACATTCTCATTGATCAGTAAACTTGGTCTTGGCTGGCTGTTCTTGCTGATCTTCTGGGGGAGGGGCCTGTTGCCGTGGTTCCCAAATGTCTTTGCCAGAGGCGGAAGTGCCCCACCCTTGCTGTGGGCCGGGCTAAGTAATCTCCTTGGGTTTGCTCCCGGGAGCTTTTGTTCCCTGCAAGCTTCCCATACAGCTTTGGAGGACGAGAGTGAAATGGCGGCCTCCCAATCTCCGCCCCAGAGGAGCCGAGAACTCAGGGGCCCCACTCCTCAGTGCACCCCCAGAGAAAAGCAGTTAGTCACTCCCGTCTCCCCGGTCTCCGGCCGCACTCCATGCTCACCCGGCCTGTGACCGAACATTTCTATCTCTGGCACCCGCCCCGTGTGGCGTCTCCAAACCCAGCAGATGCCTGCAGTGTGCTCCCGTGCCGCTCCTCCCGGGGGAGGAAGGGGAGTCTCTCCGGATCTGCCGTTTGTTGGGTCCCTGCTGGAAGAGCAGTGGCCCGACTGTGCTGCAGATCACGGTTTATGGCAACCCCAAGCTGAGAGCCCGCGCCTCGGCTCCGTCTGTAGCCGGCTTCCCTGCTCCGATACCTGGGAGCTCTGCCACACTCAGGCACCCCCGGTCTTTCTGTGACCCCGAGGGTCCTGAGACCATACTGACCCAGCGAGGGTTCCACCCCCTGCTTAGCCACTGGAGTGACATCCCTCAGCAGAGCAGACTTCTAAAAGTTCCGATTTTGTGCTCTGCAGCTCTATCATTTGCTGGTAGCGGCTGATGGAGGCCCCCTCTCCCACCGTCTATCATCCTGAATATCACCTTGGATTCACTTCTCCGCTTCACCTACCTTCCAGAAAGTGGTCGTTTTTCTGTTCAGAGAGTTGTTGCTATTCTTTTCTTCGATCTCCTGTTGAGTTTGTAGGTGTTCAGAATGGTTTGATCCCTGTCCAGCTGAATTCCCGGGACCAGATGAAATCCAGGTCTCCTACTCCTCCCCCATTTTGCTCCAAGCCCTCTCATTTTAATTTTTAATTTGCATTTCCCTGATGACTAGTGATGTTGAGCATCTTTTCATGTGTCTGCTGGCCATCTGGATGTCTTTTTTGGAAAAATGTCTATTCAGATTCTCTGCCCATTTTTAAATCAGATTTTTTTTTTAAAGTTTTTTAAAAAAATTTATTTGACAGAGAGAGAGACAGCGAGAGAGGGAACACAAGCAGGGAGAGTGGGAGAGGGAGAAGCAGGCTTCCCGCCGAGCAGGGAGCCTGATGTGGGGCTTGATCCCAGGACCCTGGGATCATGACCTGAGCCAAAGGCAGACGTTTTAATGACTGAGCCACCCAGGCGCCCCTAAATCAGATTCTTGTTATTGAGTTGTATGAGTTCTTTATATATTTTGGATGTTAACCCCTTTGCAGATGTATGATTTGCAAATATTTTCTCTCATTCAGTAGGTTGCCTTTTCATTTTGTTTATAGTTTCCTTTGCTGTGCAGAAGCTTTTTTAGTTTGATATAGTTCCACCTGTTTATATGCTTTTGTTGCATTTGCTTTTTGTGTCAGATCCAAGAAATCATCACCAAGACTGATGTCAAGCAGTTTACTGCCTATGCCTTCTGGGAGTTCTATGGCTTCAGGTCTTATATTAAAGCTAAATTAAAAATGTCATTTTTCTTTGTTCTACCAAACAACTGTTTAAATCTGTTTTTCTGGGGGAAGGTGTTCTACAAGTAAGCTTCTTACCTTTTATAAAGGTTTTGAGACACAAAGAGATTGAGAAGGCAATCCTGCAACTTCTGTTTACTTCCCTGCTGCTGAAAAAGCCAAGGGAGCTCATCTGCACTTCTCCAAGTCACTTGGTCCTGACTGTCAGAAGGGAAAGGACAACATTCAACAATACCTTCCAACAAGGAGATTGCCTCAAAAGGCTTCAGACAAATGTTGAAGGGAGGAAAATGTATTTCATATCCATCTCTGACTCTTTAAATATAATCTAATACTGAGAAAATTAGGTCAAAATCAGAAACTCTAAAAAATAATCTAAGAAAGTAAATACAGTGATATCAGGACCACTAACCAAACTCTCAAGGTATTTTCCTAAAATTGAGCTATTAAAAAAAAAACCAACCCAATTAACCGAAATATATACACATGGTATACAGACACACATACATTTTTAAACTATTAAAGTGGAATAAAAAAATGATCCTGCACTGATTTCATGTAAGTTTAAATCTTTAGCATGATATTAAAAGACTTACTTACTAATAATCTCTTATTCTTTTGACATTAACGGGAGATGATTTAATCTTTTCCGTAATAATTAAATTTTTATACATTAAGGAAGAGAAGTAAAGACACAGAGGTAAAATGTGTTGTAGAAGAACAAGATAGATATTTATAATACCTTAGCTGCATGGTGAAATAGTTGATTAGCTTTTGCCTACATGAAGAAATAATGGTGGGACCTTCCATGTATTCCAGTCTTACTGTTTCCCAAGCCTGGGAAGAAAAAGAAAAAATATTGCAGTCTATTTTCTGTAAGTCACTGTGTATCTAATAATTTATAAACAGAAATTTATAATTATTTCAATTTTACAGATGTATAATAGAGATAGCAAAAGAATATTTTAAAATTCAGGATATGTTTATGGATAAACTGATAGAGAATAAAAAAATCTCCTGGAAGCAGTTAAAACACAATTTAATTCAAACTTCTAGTTAATACAGTAAAAATATCAGAAATATGGATTGAAAAAGTACTGAAAAGAGTATATTTAAGCAATATATAATAATAAAGATAAACCTGTGAAATTACAAACACTTCACACCTGCAAATATAATGCAGCATACTCACATGAAACACTTCATTTGCATTTGTATACACATAAGTCAACCAGGGCATTGCAGATACCAGTCAATATACCTAAACATTTACTACTACGGACTAGACATCATGACTCACTAGGATCAAAGACCATCTCAATTGATTCACTTCACAATCTCTGTAGTAACCTGGAACAATCTGCCCAAGTCTTACAGAATTTCCCCAAGATTATAGAGCTGTTAGCTGTGAAGAGCTGAATTGTGAACTGAGGCATACTGCCTGAGTCCAAGCTCTTAAAACATAAATAATGATACCAGCAATCAATAATACATACAATTGAAAAAAATATTTTTTTCTCTTTCAAAAAGAAACTACTTTTTAAAGTACTAGAAGTCCCTCTTTATTCCCAGTTTCACTTTCTGCAGTCTTAGCTACCCATGGGCAACTGGGATTTGAAAGCAGATGATCCTCCTTCTGATATTATGGTCAGAAGGTCAGTGGTAACATAGTACTAGGTCACAGTGCCTACATCACTCACATTACTTCATCTCATCAGGTAGGCATTTTACTGGTAATCTCACATTATCACAAGAATGGTGCGTGCAGTAAAATAAGATATTTTGAGAGATACCACATTCACATAACTTTTAGTACAGTATGTTTTTATAATTGTTCTGTTTTATTATTAGTTACTGCTCTTAATCCCTTACTATTCCTAAATTATAAATTTAACTTTATCATTGGTATGCATGTATAGAGAAAAACATAGTATATATGGGGTTTGGTACTATCCTGGTTTCAGGCATTAACTGGGGGTCTTGGAAGGTGTCATCTGTGGATAAGAGGGGACTGCTGTAATAGTCATTTCATAAAGGTACTTCGTAAAAATAATATTAGCCAAATTTTACATTTAACCTAAAATCATTGCAAAAAAATTTTGTAATGTCAAATTTCAGATTTCAATTTTGTCTTGTAATTGAAACACTTAAAATAGCATGGTACATTGGTTTTTAAAAAAATTTTATTTTTTAATTTAAATTCAATTAATTTATTGTGTATTATTAGATTCAGAGGTAGAGGTCAGTGATACATCAGTCTTACATAATACCCAGTGCTCATTACATCATGTGCCCTCCTTAATATCCATCACCCAGTTACCTCATCCCTCCAACCCCCTCCTCTCTAGCAACCCTCAGTTTGTTTCTGATGATTAAGAGTCTCTTATGGTTTGTCTCCGATTTTTGTCTTGTTTTATTTTTTACTCTCTTCCCTAATGATCCTGTTTTGTTTCTTAAATTCCACATGAGTGAGATCATATGATACCTGTCTTTCTCTGATTGACCTATTTCACTCAGCATAATACCCTCTACCTCTAATAATACCACATCATTGTTAAGTGGCAGCATTTCATTTTTTGATGGCTGAGTAGTATTCCATTGTGTATGTGTGTGTGTGGGGGGGTGTATGTGTGTGTATACCATATCATCTTCTTTATCCATTCATCTGTCAATGAACATCTGGGCTCTTTCCATAGTTTGGCTATTGTGAACACTGCTGCTATAAACATTGGGGTGCAGGTGCCCCTTCGGATCACTACAGTTGTATCTCTGGGGTAAATACCTAGTAGTGCAATTGCTGGCTCAAAGAGTAGCTCTATTTTCAACTTTTTGAGGATCCTCCATACTGTCTTCCAGAGTGGCTGCACCAGCTTGCATTCCCACCAACAGTGTAAGAGGGTTCCCCTTTCTCCACATCCTTGTCAACATCTGTCATTTCTTGACTTAATTTTAGCCATTCTGACTGGTGTGAGGTGATATCTCAATGTGGTTTTGATTTGTATTTCTCTGATGCTGAGTGATGTGGAGCATTTTTTCATGTGTCTGTTGGTCATTTGGATGTCTTCGTTGGAGAAATGTCTTTTACCCATTTCTTGATTGGATTATTTGTTCTTTGGGTGTTGAGTTTGATAAGTTCTTTATAGATTTTGGATA
Source organism: Leptonychotes weddellii (assembly GCF_054177405.1). Lineage (NCBI taxonomy): Eukaryota > Metazoa > Chordata > Mammalia > Carnivora > Phocidae > Leptonychotes > Leptonychotes weddellii. Next base: position 76,973,922 of record NC_138369.1, read on the forward strand.
CTAGTCCTTTATCTGATAAGACATTTGTAAATATCTTCTCCCATTTTGTCGGCTGTCTTTTGGTTTTGTCAACTGTTTCCTTTGCTGGGCAAAAGCTTTTTATCGTGATGAAGTCCCAACAGTTCATTTTTGTCTTTGTTTCCCTTGCCTTTAGAGATGTGTCTTGCAAGAAGCTGCTGTGGCCAAGGGTGAAGAGGTTACTGCCTGTGTTCTCCTCTAGGATTTTGATGGAATCCTATCTCACATTTAGGTCCTTCATCCATTTGAGTCTATTTTTGTGTATGGTGTAAGAAAATGGTCCAGTTTCATTCTGCATGTGGCTGTCCAATTCTCCCAACACCATTTGTTGAAGAGATTGTCTTTTTTCCATTGCATATTCTTTCCTGGTTTGTGAGGACTAGTTGACCATAGAGTTGAGGGTCTATTTCTGGGTTCTGTATTTTGTTCCATTGATCTATGTGTCTGTTTTTGTGCCAGTACCATACCATCTTCATGATAACAGCTTTGTAATAGAGCTTGAAGTCTGGGATTGTAATGCCCCCAGTTTGGTTTTCTTTTTCAACATTCATCTGGCTATTTGGAGTCTTTTCAGGTTCCATACAAATTTTAGGATTATTTGTTCCAGTTCTGTGAAAAAAGTGGATGGTATTTTGATAGGGATTGCACTGAATGTGTAGATTCCTTTGGGTAGCATAGACATTTTAACAATTTTTGTTCTTCCAATCCATGAGCATGGAACGTTTTCCCATTTCTTTGTGACTTCCTTAATTTCTTTCATGAGTATTCTATAGTTTTCTGAGTACAAATCTTTAACCTCTTTGGTTAGGTTTATTCCTAGGTATCTTATGTTTTTTGCTGCAATTTTATTTTTTTATTATTTTTTTTTTTTTGCTGCAATTTTAAATGGGATAGACTCCTTACTTTCTCTTTCTTCTGTCTCATTGTTAGTGTACAGAAATGCAACTGATTTCTGTGCATTGACTTTATATCCTGCCACGTTGCTGAATTCCTGTATGAGTTCTAGCAATTTGGGGTGGAGTCTTTTGGGTTTTCCACATTGAGTATTATGGCATTTGTTTAGAGAGTTTGACTACTTCTTTGCTGATTTAGATGCTTTTCATTTCTTTTTTTTGTCTAATTGCTAAAGCTAGGACTTCTAGTACTATGTTGAACAACAGTGGTAAGAGTGGACATCTCTGTCATGTTCCTGACCTTAGGGGAAAAGCTCTCAGTTTCTCCCCATTGAGAATGATTTTGCTCTGGGCTTTTCCTATACGGCTTTTATGATATTGAGGTATGTTCCCTCTATCTCTACACTGTGAAGAGTTTTAATCAAGAAAGAATGCTGTACTTTGTCACATGCTTTTTCTGCATCTATTGAGAGGATCATATGGTTCTTGTTCTTTCTTTTATTAATGTAGTGTATCATGTTGATTGATTTGCAGATGTTGAATAACCCTTGCAGCCCAGGAATAAATCCCGCTTGGTCGTGGTGAATAATCCTACTGTTGGATCCTATTGGCTAGTATCTTGGTGAGAATTTTGGCATCCATGTTCATCAGGGATAGTGGTCTGTAATTCTCCTTCTTGGTGCGGTCTTTGGTTTTGGGATCAAGGTAATGCTGGCCTCATAGAAAGAGTTTGGAAGTTTTTTCTTCCATTTCCATTTTTTGAAACAGCTTCAGAAGAATGGTGTAAGTTCTTCTTTAAATGTTTGGTAGAATTCCCCTGGGAAGCCATCTGGCCCTGGACTCTTGTTTGTTGGGATTTTTTTGATTACTGCTTCAATTTCCTTGCTGGTTATGGGTCTGTTCAGGTTTTCTATTTCTTTCTGTTTTAGTTCTGGTAGTGTATAAATTTCCAGGAATGCATCCATTTCTTCCAAATTGCCTAATTTGTTGGCATATAGTTGCTTATAATATGCTCTTAAAAATTGTTGGTATGTCTTTGGTGTTGGTTGTGATCCTTACTCTTTCACTCATGATTTTATTTATTTGGGTTCTTTCTCTTTTCTTTTTGATAAGTCTGGCCTGGGGTTTATCAATCTAATTAATTCTTTCAAAGAACCAGCTCGTAGTTTCATTGATCTGTTCTATGGTTTTTTCTGGTTTCTATTTCATTGATTTCTGCTCTAATCTTTATTCTCTTCTCCTGCTGAGTTTAGGCTTTATTTGCTGTTCTTTTTTCAGCTCCTTATGGTGTAAGGTTAGGTTATGAATTTGAGACCTTTCTTGTTTCTTGAGAAAGACTTGTGTTGCTATATACCTCCCTCTTAGGACCACCTTTACTGCATCACAAAGGTTTTGAACAGTTCTGCTTCCTCTTAGGACCACCTTTGCTGCATCACAAAGGTTTTGAACAGTTCTGCTTTCATTTTCATTTGTTTCCATGAATTTTTTTAATTCTTCTTTAATTTCCTGGTTGACCCATTCATTCTTTATTAGAATGCTCTTTAACCTGCAAGTGTTTGAGTTCCTTCCAGATTTCCTTTTGTGATTGAGTCCCAGTTTCAAAGCACTGTGATCTGAAAATATGCAGGGAATGATCCCAATCTTTTGGTATCAGTTGAGACCTGATTTGTGACCCAGTATGTGATCTATTCTGGTGAATGTTTCATGTGCACTCGAGAAGAATGTGTATTCTGTTGCTTTAGGATGGAATACTCTGTATATATATTTGAAGTCCATCCAGTCCAGTGTGTCATTCAAAGCCCTTGTTTCCTTGTTGATCTTTTGCTTAGAAGATCTGTCCATTGTTATGACTGGGGTGTTGAAGTCCCCTACTATTAATGTATTATTATCAATGTGTTTCTTTAATTTGGCTATTAATTGGCTTATACAATTTGCTGCTCCCATTTTAGGGGCATAAATATTTACAATTGTTAGATCTACTTGTTGGATAGACCCTTTAAGTATGATATAGTGTCCTTCCTCATCTCTTATTAGTCTTTGGTTTAAATCTAATTGGTTGGATATAAGGGTTGCTATCCCAGCTTTCTTTTGATGTCCTTAGCATGATAAATGGTTTTCCACCCCCTCAATCTGGAGGTGTCTTTGGGTCTAAAATGAGTCTCTTGCAGTCAGCATATGGATAGGTCTTGCTTTTTTATCCAGTCTAATACCTTGTGTCTTTTGACTGGGGCATTTAGCCCATTTACATTCAGGGTAACTATTGAAAGATATGAATTTAGTGCCATTGTATTACCTGTGAAGTCCCTGTTTCTGTAGATTGTCTCTGTTCCTTTCTGATCTATGTTACTTTTGGGGGCTCTCTTCGCTTACAGGATCCCCTTTAATATCTCTTTCAGGCCTGGTTTAATGATCACAAATTCTTTTAGTTTCTGTTTGTCCTGGAAGATTTTTATCTCTCCTATTTTGAATGACATCCTTGCTAGATAAAGTATTCTTGGCTGCATATTTTTATCATTTATCACCCTGAATACATCATGCCAGTCCTTTCTGGCCTGTCAGGTCTCTGTGGATAGGTCTGCTTCCAGTCTAATGTTTCTAACCTTGGAGGTTATGGATTTCTTTCAGGATTTTCTTTGTCTCTAAGTTTGCAAGTTGCACTATTACATGTCGAGGTGCTGACCTATTTTTATTGATTTTGAGGGGGGTCTCTGTGCCTCCTGGACTTGAATGACTACTTCCTTCCCCAGATTAGGGAAGTTGTCCACTATAATTTGCTCCAATATACCTTCTGCCCCTCTCTGTCTCTTTCCTCTTCTTCTGGGATCCCAATTATTCTAGTATTGTTTCACTTTATGGTATGACTTAACTCTCAAATTCTCCCCTTGTGATCCAGTAATTATCTCTCTCTTTCTTGGCTTCTTTGTTCTCCATCATTTTTTCTTCTATATCACTAATTCTTTCTTCTGCCACATTTCTCTTAGCAGTCAGAGCCTCCATTTTTGATTGCGTCTCATTAATAGCCTTTTTTATTTCAATATGATTATATTTTAGTTCTTTTATTCCCCCATAAAGGGATTCTCTAGTGTCTTCTATGCTTTTTTTAAGCCCAGCTAGTTATCTTTATAATCGTTATTCTGAACTCTAGTTCTGCCATCTTATGTCTATACTGATTAGGTCCCTGGCAGTTTGTTCTCTTTTTTGAGGTGAGTTTTTCCATCTTGTCATTCTTGCAGAAAGTGATCGCTTTTCTTATTTTATTTATTTATTTGACACAGAGAGAGAGACAGCTAGAGAGGGAACACAAGCAGGGGGAGCGGGAGAGGGAGAAACAGGCTCCTGGCTGAGCAGGGAGCCCGATGCGGGGCTCGATCCCAGGACCCTGGGATCATGACCTGAGCCGAAGGCAGATGCTTAACAACTGAGCCACCCAGGCGCCCCTAGCGATCAGTTTTCTATTTGTAGAGTTGCTGCAGTGGTCACTTTTCTATTTGTAGAGTTGCTGCTATTCTTTTCTTAGATCTCCAGTTGAGTTTGCAGGTGTTCAGAATGATTTAATAGCTATCTGGCTGAATTCCTGGGACCAGATGAAACTAAGGTCCCTACTTCTCCAGCATCTTGGACTATCTCCCAGTATGTTGACATTTATAAGTAAAAAACCTTATTAAAAAAGCATTTGCTGGGACGCCTGGGTGGCTCAGTCGGTTAAGCGTCTGCCTTCGGCTCAGGTCATGATCCCAGGGTCCTGGGATCGAGTCCCGCATTGGGCTCCCTGCTCCGTGGGTAGCCTGCTTCTCCCTCTGCCTCTGCCTCTCTATCTCTCATGAATAAATAAATAAAATCTTTAAAAAAAAAAAAGCATTTACCTGTAGATGTTGAAACTTGAGCAAGCCACAACCATAAGTCAATAAGCACATTTTGTGTAAACTGTGAACAAGGGAGGTCAAGACAACCCAGGACAGCTCAGGGTAGAGTTCCATCAGTTCTGATTCACTCATGCCATTGTGACTAACATTTATGAGGCAGAGAATCTAGGTAGAGAAATGAATTAAGAATGATCATAAGCCATCTCTACAAGTAATAAACAGCCATTAAAATTTCCATAACTCTTTTAAGGTGATTAGCTTCTTATTCAAACTTATTGTTCAAATGATTTAGTAAAGCAAGAAACATATTTCTTAGAATAAAACACACTTTCCAAAAGGCATTAATCAGGAATAAGATAGTGTATATAGCAAATCTAGCATGCCAAAGACAATACACAGAAAAAAGTTTGATGAAAATTAAAACCTCAGTGGGTGCCTCAGTGGCTCAGTTAGTTAAGCATCTGCCATCAGTTCAGGTCATGATCCTGGGGTCCTGGGATCAAGCCCCATGTTGGGCTCCCAGCTCAGTGGGGAGTCTGCCTCTCCCTCTGCCCTCTGTCCCTCCCTTCCCCTTCACTTGTGCTCTCTCTCAAATAAATAAATAAAATCTTTAAAAAAGAAAAAAAATTAAAACCTCAGGAAATGGATTAAAACTAATGACAAAGTTCCAATTTTGGGAAAATGGTAGAAGAAAATGATTCTTCTACTATAAATGCCCGTTAACATAAGACAACATGTAACAAAACACCTTTAAAAGCATAGGGAACCTGCAAAAAAGAAAGGGAAATCCACCAGGTGCCAAAAATGAATAGGAAAGTGAACATCAGAGGGCTAAGTGCTGGAGCTGCTGTCCCTGGGGGAAGTGAGGGTACCAGTAGGCAGCAGTCTTAGTAATTTAAGGGCTTGGGTTTTCACAGCCACAGCAGGGGTGGAAGGTGAGCCCTTAAACCCAGTAAGGTGAGTAGCTGGAACTAGAAAGCTTGCCAACACCAGGAATCCCAAGAGCTGTACTTTCAGTGAAGGGGTGCATGAGAAAACATTAGCCCACAGACCAACCACATATGAAAGTTTACTTTCAAGCTCTAATAGTTGAGACACTGTAGTATTGGCAAGGAATAAGCAAAACTGGAACAGAAGAGCTCAGAAAACAAACTCATGTTAATTTGTGAGTGTGATATCCAAATCATCAGAAAAGATGTACTATTTAGTAAAATTAGCTGGCCATATGATAAAAGATTAAAAAGTAGATTCCTTCCTCACATATCAAACAAAAATAAATCCATAAGGACTCATACAGGAAGAACAAAAATGTAAAACATTTTAAAGGGAAAAAATTTATATGAGAACATTTTTATAACAAAATATTTTTTGATAAGATTTTTAAAATGAGATATAACAGGCATAAACCATAAAAGAAACTGTTGATAAATCTGACTTCATCAAAATAAAACACTGTATAATGAATGATACCAAAAAGTGAAGACAAGAAACAAATCGGAACAAGGTATTTATTTGCAAACTGTGTAACAGAGGATTTGTATTCAGTATGCAGAATGTTTAAGAGCTCCTGGAGATCATTAAGAAAAGACAACTCAATTAAAACTCACATAAAAAGGCCTGAATCAGCAAGTCACAGAAGAGGAAACAAGAATAGCCAATAAACAAGCTGGGGCGCCTGGGTGGCTCAGTTGGTTAAGTGACTGCCTTCAGCTCAGGTCACGATCTCAGGGTCCTGGGATCGAGCCCTGCATCAGGCTCCCTGCACAGCGGAAGCCTGCTTCTCGCTTTCCCACTCCCCCTGCTTGTGTTCCCTCTTTGGCTGTCTCTCTCTGTCAAATAAATAAATAAAATCTTAAAAAAAAAAAAAAAGAATAGTCAATAAACATGAACAGATGAAAAATCTCAATGATAATCAGGAAAATGCAAATTTCTTGAGCTATCACTTCTGGCCATAAGCACACTACAGCAGCTAGCCTTCCTGTATATGCTTGAAACACACTTGAGTACAAATTTAAAAATAATTACTATTTTCTTCAATTCACACACAAATGCAAAATTTTAGGAGTTTTATAAGTTTATTATCCTTTACCTGTTTCATTAGTTCTTTATCCATATCATTTGCCATGGACTCCTGGATAGATCGCAGAGCAAGTCTATATAATGAAATAGTATCTTGACACTGGAAACACTGATGAAGGATTTTATCTAAATTGCCTGCTCTCCCAGCACTGTTGGAATTGAGAATAGATTTAATTTCTTACAGACAGCCAACATCTGTGAAAAATTTGGGGTAGATAAAAACAATGTGGTCTCTATTTTTTATACTTTAAATGATAACAGAAATTCAACAAAACATGATATAGGAAAATGACAGTTTTATGGGGCTGCTAGAGTCATCAGTTTTATTTTAGTGTACCATTTAGCTCAACTCAGTAAACACATGCTGGAAACTTACTATGTGTCAAGCAATTACTGCACATTATGGGAATACAGAATGAGTAAGAAGTGGTTCTAATCATCTAGAAACACGCTACCTACATACAGGAAGCAGGAAAATAATTATAAATAAGTGTTATTAGTTAGCCATGCAAGTTAAATTTGTTTAGAGCCAGGATTTAGGAGACATCAGGCTAAAGAAAATCAGTAAATAGGGTGGTTTGTTTTAAAATATTACACAATATTTACCAATAGTTTCTTTTTTAAATATGAAGATATATAGAGAAGAAAAAACAAACAAAAGGTCTACAGTCCCTCTCTATAGGCCTAATAAACTTTCTAAAGGCCTAATATATATGGGAAACCATTTCAGATTTCTTTCTAAATCAGCATGACTATACATAAATTTTGTTTAAACCAAAAGCCTGATTTATGGCCCACTAAGCACACATTGTACATCTGCCTTGTAAATGAGTGGCCTAAAGTAAAACTCTCTTGTCCTTAAGATATGGACCAATGCTCCTACCCCCTGCATTTTTTGATGTTAAAACACAGGATTCCTGACTATATAATCTTTCAAGCTTTTACAAAATGTAGAAAAGGGTATATAGCCCTGTAAGACCTGTTCATTCTCCAGAGCACCATCTTCCCCGTGAAGATTGTGTTTCCCGGGCAGCTGTCCTAACTTGGGCTTGAATAAAACTCTCTTTCTCACTTTTAGAGATTCTAATAGGTTTGCTTATTTTGTGTCGATGCTCTTAAAATAGCTAAATTCAATAAATACTATGGAATGTGTGGAAAGGGACTCCTGCTCTTGAACTGCACTCAGGCCAGCTTCTGATGCTCCCAGAGGCCAGACGCACTGCCCAAACTGGAGACAGTGGAGAAGGACAGTGGGAATATCATAGGCAATTCAAAATTTTAGAAGATGTTTTCATTTCAAATCTGGTGCTCAAGATGAGAATGTGGAATTAAGAGCCAAGAGTACTAGATTCAGTGTCTAGAATATGAGTTGTAGTAGGATTAACTGTCCATTGTGATGATCATCAAAACCATATTCATCTTTTTTGCCTCTGGTTGTGAAGAGACAAAGTAAGGTGAGGCTGTACTGAAGAAGAAACATAGTGACACTTTGTAGGGCTTATTTAAAGGCAAATGACTAAAGGGTATCCGGAACTGAAGAATCTATTTTAAGCTGAAAGGTTTATCAGGATTTGAAAACAGAGACAATTAAAAATTCCTACTACCTACCTACTAATATTCAAGGACACCCCAAAACAGCATGTGTTTGCCTCAGTTGTCCCTCACTTTCTCAAAGCTAGGGGCCTCAAGCAGGTGACAAGGAGCACTCATGGGCCCCCAAGAAGGGCAAAGATGGCCTTCTTTGGCAACCCCCGACAGGGAAACAGCGCCGATGACAATGAGACAACTACAGCCAACACGTTCTTGTAGCGCACGGGCTATCACCAATCTGCAGTCACGAGTCACATTCCCACAAGGATGTTAGTATCACTGTTAGAATCAACAGAATCTGATGTGAGTGGCTCACAGAGACTGCTGCAATGATCGTTCAGTTTCACAAGGTGAGGAAGCTGTCTGCAGCAAACACAAAACATGCAGATCATGTAACATCGCCACCACTTACCGTGAGATCATTTTGCCGAAAAGGGTGACATAAAGGGCATTGCAGGTCGTGGCAGAACGACAGTGTCGTTCTAGCTTCTTCTCCTGCACCAGTTTACCAAAACACAAAACAAACAGAAAAACACAACACCACCCTGGAATGAAACAGTCTTCACTACAGAGCCATCAACAAAAACCCCTGGCAGAAATGACACGGTTCCCACCACCTCGTCAGTAGCATCACTGCCACGCAGTGGTGGACTGCAGATGTTCTTTCGCTTTTAGCATTCCTGCTTAATATAATGCAGCAAAGTAAAACTTAAGCCCAAAATGCTTTTTATTGCTTCTTCTATATTTGTTAGTAGTTTAAGAGCCAATGCATTTAACAATTAGGAAACTCCAATTTTCCTTAACACAATAGAGAGTTCCTATATTGAACTTTAAGTCTCATATAAGGTGTTTTATAGGAAAGCTGTAGAGAGTAAAAGAGCAACAAAGTTAAAAATACTTACCTGCTCTTTACTCAATTTAATGCCCACAGAGTGGCACTCTGCAATTATAATAGATTTTGCATCTTTTGGATTTAAAGGATCAAGATGAAGTGTAGGCCACAACCTTTTATTCAAAGAAAAAAAAATGAAATTCTCTTTTAAAACAATAAAAGCTGTAATCTACCCAATCACAAGTCAAAATCCATTACAAGAATTAATTTTTTTATATTGCCTTTATAAAATCAACAAAACTAATCTCTGTTAATCTTACTAGGTATTATTGTTTGATTCATTCTAACATGTATATCATTACTTTCAGCAATTAATCCCACCAAAGACTTTAAATAGCAATATACATTAGATAGTAAGGTGGTAAAACATTTTTAGTTCTATGTTCTATACTAGGAATAAAACTAAACATATTAGTACCTATGAAGAATAGTACAAGGTAATATTTGCCCACAAATTACTTGTAATCCAATTGGAATGTAATCATCCTGCTACATCCATTCTCAACAGGGTACTGAAAATTGTTTCAGGGTGGGGAAAAAGAATCTTACTCTTTTTATGTATAAAGCACAAATATACAAACGTAAACGTATCTGTTTCTATACATAAACTGATATATGGCATATGGATGGTATTAAAATTTCTAGGGGCGAGGGAGGTAATTAGGAAGAAAGTGTCTAAAAAGGTTCCTAAGGGGACAAAGGTTGAGAAACACTGCCCTACAGAATTCAACCACTGTATTCCTTTTTTGAGGACTGCCAAAGTAAGCACATATTTCAAGATAACAGGTGTCTGGTCCATTACTCATAGCCCAGCCCTCTCCCTATTTTTCTCACCTGTAAATGTCATTGCCTGCTAGCCATCGCTAGCTGGAGGTACAACTAGCAACTCAAGCTAACCATGTCCAAAAACAAAACTTACAACCTTTCCTCCACAAACCTGCCCATCCTCTGTGTTCCCTATTTCAGTTCATGGAACCACAATTTACGTAATATCTCAAGACAGAAACTTGGGGGCCATCTAGGCTTCCCCTCCTTGACATCCCAGGCCTAACCTCCCACCAAAGCCTGTGGATTTTAACTTTCTCTTGAATCCATCCACTTCTCCCCTCCTCCCTGCCACTTACATGAAAAACATGAAAGCACAAACACATATCCAAAACCTTTCCTTGTTTGTACTTAACACATTTCATGTAATCTGAAAGAACTAAAGTTAGCATCGTACCTCCACGCTGGAGGGCATGTTTCTACATTCACAGAAACAATTACTCTTACATTCACTGGCAGTGGATCTATCAGCCATTTCATGTGTTTTTCAACTTGCTTAAAAATATAAAAACAAAATTCATTCTATTAATTCAAAATATTTCAAAACAACCCGATAATAGCTCCCCAAGTAAAAGGAAATTCTCATTAAGTTTCTCATTATTATTAAGGATACAATCTTGTTTTGGGATGATAAATTTATCTCAGGATATTAAAAGAACAAGTGGCAAAATACTATGATAGCTGATATGAATTACGGACACTTAAGGAAATGTTAAGGCCCTAAAAATATGTCAAAATGAACAATTTTTGCTAACTGGTTCATTCAATTGGTCTTTCCCAATAAGATACTAATGTCTATACCAGGGCATACAGTACATTTTTTATCCACATTCTTCTTCCCTAGAAATTAAGCAGAAATAGCAGGAACAACATCAACATTTTCTTCCCATCAACATACTTAAAGGTCTGCTATAGCCATTACTGATAATTCTGTTTCTTTCTGAGAGTACCAATAGGTTACAAAGTGAAAACAGTACCTGAACTTGATCTATAGAATCAATAATGATGATGATGCTGCCTTGATGACGGGCAGAGAGTTTTTCTAGCCAGCGTGGAAATTCTTCCAGAAGCTTAGCTGGATCCAATGTCAGAGCAGATACTGACCAAGAGTGCTGCATCAACTGCAAGGTGAGAACACATACAAATTCAAGTAGTTACACTTTATCACAGCTGGTGGGAAATACTTCTATCCCGGCTTTTAAAACCAAAACTGAGTAACCAAGAGGACCCAACTGCATCAAGTTTTATTTTTAACGTTATACAAATCTAAAACAAATGGGTAATATTGAAAATTGAAAATTATTGGGTACTCAGCCCCAACAATTTCTGATTCTAAATAAAAATTCTGATAATTCCAAAACATGGCATCTTATACCTTTAGAGTTAGTCGTTTAATAATCAAGGAGGACTCGGAGCTGGTTGACATGGGCCTTCCCACAAAATGAGAAAGAATTAGCGTGTTAGGGGAATTCTTCTGTTGTAACTGAATCCTGAAAGAAAAAGACCTTTTATAAGACTGATGAAGCTCATTTATTATCAAAAAAAAAAAAAAGGATTCACAATGCATTAAACATCAAATGCTATCCAACTGTCAGCAATCACGTGGTCAATCACTTTTGAATAAACATGGGAAATTTCCATTTTATTCCACTTTTAGATCCTTTTAAATAAACCTTTAAAAATTATAGATTCATTTTAATTACAAACTGAAATTAACTAATGGAAACCAATATAGTGTACATTTAAGGTTAGTGTACATTTGAGGTTAAGGTATTAGTGAAGTGAACATTACCCTTTAATTAAAAATATATTAGAGGAAAAAAAGTTTCTTTGCTAAGTACAAAAATATTATTTTCCAAAAAAATATTATTTCCCACTAAATAAAAGGGCAGTAAAAAGGAAACAACATATGCCAACTCTTTAATGTAAATCATAATTATGAAAGACAATATTCTGATTAATTGTTTTTAAATAATAGGAACTAAAATGAAAGTAAAAAAGAGTTTATCGACTTCTATAAACCTTAGTCCCTAATCTGAAGAATGACTTTGCATTCATAATACAGGTCATCCTTTACTTTGATGTTCTTTATGACTTATCTCACTCTAAACAGTCTGTCTTTGCCTTCTTTCAAATATTAAAAATCTCAACAAAACTTTTCAGATGAAGCTAGTAATTGAAAACACAGGCACATCCCCTGTATATCTAGTTCACCTAATTCCATTCCAAACTGACCACTCCTTTACATAGCACGTGCCTAGCTCTGACCTACGTAACTACTGTACACAATCAAAATGCTCCTATTTCCTATTCCTTTCTCATCCTAGATCCTCTCTAACATCCAAATTGTATACACTTCAGGGCATGACTCTAATATTTTATACCTTTTTGCTTTTTCAGTGTTTAGTACAGGCCATGCAGGAAGGCAGACAGGCAATAATACATTTTGTCGAATGAGGTAAGTAATTCAAATGATGAAAATGGTAACAACAATTTAATTGCACTGCATCATACCACTTTGATAAGAGAAGGGACTTTCCAGAACCTGGTCCTCCAGATACAAGAAGGGGTGGAATTGGTGCTGGGGCTGCCACTAGATCGTTAAGGCGTTGGTAATACTAGAAACAAAAATGAATTTAAATTGTGAGGAAGCACATGCCTCTGAGAATTCTAGAGCCAACTCTGACTACCCTCTGAAATCATTAGAGAAAATGAAATCTACTTTTAGTCAACATCATGATTGCTTCTTTTTATGGCTGGTTAAACGTGCCCAAAGTAGTAACCTAAGAATGAGCCCCAATTTCTTCTACACATAGTATTGCTGTCAATTAATGGATCAGAGACAAAACTTGAGATCCCCCTCGGGTTTTACAACATTCTCAGTCCGGGTTAATAAGTATATTAGTGTTTGTCCTCATGGTGCGATTATCCATGTTGAGACATGTGCTTAACTTTGTATCATATGAAAGGTAAGTGAGATTCAACTATATTTAGGAACATCAAACATTTTTAGTTAAGATTAGGATTTATGAACCACATGTTCTTTACCATCTGCAGTTCACCAAACCAAGATTAGGGTAGCTAGGAAACTTGATAAAAATCATAAGGCTATCTATTATTCCAATGCTTGGAGGAATCAAAATGTCAAACATTCAGAAAATACCATAGTAGTTAATGCAATAGGCTGGTCAGTTCATCAGCATCTTTAAATATCTCATTTTACAAGCAAGGAAGTCAAAGTTCAGAGCTAAGTAATGATCAAAATCCAGAGTTAGCGAATGGTAGAACCAGGACATAAACATAGACAGCCTAAATTATAAAATTTCTATGGAAATACTGCTGTTACTGATAGCTATGATAATATTCCTTAAAACATTCGTTCTTAGAGCACCTGGGTGGCTCAGTTGGTTAAATGTCTGCCTTCAGCTCAGGTCATGATCTTGGGGTCCTGGGATCAAGATAACTTTGCCAACTCCCTAATAAGTACTGAGGTAATCTGGTTTAACCTGGACTGTATTTAGGTAAAAACACAATCATGATAGAGCTTTAAGTGGTGACTGATGTTTGTTGGAACAATAACTCCAAATGCTTACTTTTTCAAATCCCAACTCATGGGCTGAATTTGTAGCCTGTTGAAAAGTTTCCATTTGCTCTTGTTCATCATGTATGTCCCACAGAACATCACCAAAATCATCATCTTCTGGAACAGAATCTTCACTGCCCAAATCCTTAGTCTCCGGGTCTGTGTTCTCAGAGCCCAGTATGTCCTGAACACCAAGAGCAAGCACACAACAATGAATAAAGAATGTTAACACCTTGTAGCAGTGTGAGCACACAGGTATACGGTGGGTTTCACCTACTGAGGAGGGCAGGTCCAAACCTATGGCCTTTGTATAGTACCTAAAAGAATAAATTTATAACTATAAAAAAACACTAGAAATAAAGAAATATTAAAATGACAAACATACACAAAAACCAAATTCTTAATAAAAAAAAGCTTTTAATAAAATTAGAGGTGCAATTGGGAAACCTGGCTAGCTTAGTCAGTAGAGCATATGACCCTTGATCTTGGGGTCATGGTTTCAAGCCCTACACTGGGCAGTGCTTACATTTAAAACAAAACAAAACAAAACAACTGTCAGATAAAAATAGAGGGGCATTTGACTCTTGGGGATCTGTTTTCTGAAAAATGTTACATAATATATTTGCTTACATCTGGGTGGTGAATCATTTTAAAGATTGTGCTAATGCCTAAGAAATATGCTGCTTTACATTTTTATAAGAATTTAATTACTAAGATGGGGTTTCTTGATATCAAATATCTGTGTCATGATATCTAGTCTTTATATCACTGAAAATATGTTGCTCTTCAAGCAGTAAAGATGGCAAATATGTCCACTTTCACTTGCTACCATTTATTCTGCTCAGTTAATTTTATTTACCTGGGTCCCAAAATTCACAAGATTATCGAGAAGATCAAAATTGATGTCAGTTTTTATATTAAAGAACACTATACAAAATGTGTTGTCAGAAGTCTTATCATGTTTTGGGGCTCATTCTTTCTCTCTGATAACAAATCTCCATACTTGTAATACAAGTTAATTAGAAAAGGTAATCTAATCCCTAACTTCTCAAATAGAATCTCTGGCACCCCAGACGATATATCAGCAGGTATAAGAAACTGCAGGCTAAATGTGGTACATCTTTCTATTGTGCCCATTCTACTTTTAAGGTGGGGGGGGTCTTTTTCTTATCATCATTAGCATTTTTGATAATATATAATTTAAAATGATTTTTTATATTAAAAATAAACATAAGTATAACATTAAGCAGAATATGTAACTCACATAAATTTACAAGATAATACTTGAGATGTCATAGAAACTTTCAGCCTGAGATACTGTCTATGACCATGACCTCAGACCCTTAGAGGTATGATTTTACCCCTCTCTGCTGTAAGGATGATGTAGTGGATAAATTTGAAAGGGATTTTTTTTTTTTTTTGAGAGAGAGAGCATGCACGTGTGCACATGTGAGCGGGGTTGGAGGGGTGGGTTGGGGAGGAGGGCAGAGGAGAGGGAGAGAGAGAATCTTAAGCAGGCTCCATGCCCAGCACAGAGCCCCAGGCGGGGCTCAATCTCATGACCCTGAGATCATGACCTGAGCCAAAATGGATGCTTAATCAACTAAGCCACCCAGACGCCCCTGAAAAGGCTTTTTAAAAGATTTTATTTATTTATTCAACAGAGAGAGTACAAGCAGGGGGAGCAGTAGTGGGAGAGGGAGAAGCAAACACCCCGGTGAGCAAGGAGCCCAACGTGGGGCTCCATCCGAGGACCCCGGGATCATGACCTGAGTTGAAGGCAGACGCTTAACCGACTGAGCCACCCAGGTGTCCCTAGGATTTTTCTACTTTATAAAAATTCAAGGTGCAAACAAAACCTGAGGAGACTCTATTGAATAAGATAAATATTTTCCCTCAAATACTTATACTTTTTATCTAGCACTTTTGTAATCTATTTTACACTTAATCAGGTGTTGAGGCATCAAATAGCTTTGTGAGACAGATGACAGATAAAGAAACATGGTACTAGTAATACTATGATAATACCACAGGATAGACAATCACCAGAAACTATGGCACTCTTCCCAGGTATTGTTTTCAAAAAAACAAGGAAGTTGTTTTTACTGGAAAACCCAACTTTATGGAAAACAGTCTTAGAATTTTTTTTTAAAGTATGTTCTATGCCCAACATGGGGCCTGAACTCACGACCAAAATTGAGGATTGCGTGCTCTACCGAATGAGCCAGCCAGGCGCCCCTTAGAGTATTTCAAATGAAATCTTACAAAGAATGCATATTTACCTGTTTAATAATCTTTTCCACATAAATATAAGTTTTATATACTCCTTCTGTAGGATCTCCGGAGTGATCAATGATCTGGAAAAAAAAAAGAAGTTCAACAACAACACGAAGAAAACAATAGTAACAAGAGGGGGTAAATACTTCTATAGAATTTGTGTTGTCAGGGATCATTCTAAGTACTTTACACATATTAGCTCATCTGTCCTCACAACAAGCCTATGAGGGAGACACTATTATTATTACCTCCATTTCACAGAAGAGGAAACTGAAGCAAGTTATGTAACCTGTTCAAGGTAACAGGAGGGATTTATTGTGAACAATGGGAACAATGTCTCAATAAAACAAAAAGTATACTTTTTTTCTTTGTGTCCAAATTCTGTCTTACGTACTTCCATGCCATTCAATATATATAACCTTCAAAATACATCAAAATCAATTTTTATGAGAGTAAAGCTATAATTCTACAAAACAAAAAGGCAAAATGGTACTTGGCGGTGTAAATCAGTAGTCTTCTGAGTTTGCTGAAAGAAGAATGCCCTACCTATAGAGAACATGTATGTTGCTAATAAGAGATTTAATAGTTGATAAAGACAATGGTTTTACAAAGCACATCAAGTGAACTGGAGTAGAAGTTTATCTTGCATTTACATTTATAATCATGGTAGACAGATCTTATTTTACTCCTATTTTTATAAAATAAATTCATCCTCCTAGTGTATTCATTGTTAAAAGGCATTTATAAATAGAATAAAGATCGGAAAGAAGAATCAGTGTTTTTCCTCTTGGGGCCTATGGACTAGGCTCATACTAAAACAATTAAAGCAAAGAATGAAATGGTTCTGGAGATTATAAAAAAATAGGCACTTTTTTGTGTTAGGCTCTTTAGTTTATGCTGGTCTTAAGCTTTTCAATACTAAATGATGTAAAAAAATGCTTGTGTTCACATTTGATATTATTTCTTGCATGACCACAGAGAAATAAAAACAATGTCCAAATCTGAGTTGTTTTCAACTGTATTCTCTTTTTTTAATATATTTTTTTAAAGATTCTGTTTATTTATTTGAGAGAGAGCCAGGGGAGCCAGAAGCCAGGGGAGGGGCAGAGGGAGAGGGAGAAGCCGACTCCCATTTGAGCAGGGACCCCGATGCGGGGCTCAATCCGGGATCATGATCTGAGCCGAAGGCAGACGCCCAACCAACTGAGCCACCCAGGCACCCCTAAGATTTTATTTTTAAGTAATCTCTACACCCAACATGGGGCTTGAACTCACCCCGAGATCAAGAGTTGCGTGCTCTTCTGACTGAGCCAGCCAGGTGCCCCTCAACTATATTCTTAACATTAACAGTAAACATTTTCAAGTTATCTCAGTGTGCAGTAAGGCAAAGCCTGCAATCTGTTCTAAAAATTATTCCACCATGCATCCAGGACTGATCAAATCTCTCACATTCATCATTACTGTTTTGCTTTTCCCAATGCTCTTAGAAAAGGTTACTATGAAAAGGCTCTTCCTTACACTGATCCTTGTCAACAGTAGACAGAAGAACTCAGTACTTAGGAAAAAAAGGAACAGAAAAGAATCTGATTTGTCCACTCACATCTTATCCTTTGTAGCTGGGTACTGCTATTTAGTCCTCTCTTTTTCTCACAGTCCACAACTAAGTCTACTGGCTCTGCTGTCAACTTATCCAGATTCCTGTTTCTCATCACTTCCTCTATCACCACCCTGGTCCAAGCCACCATCATCTCTCACCTGGTGACTGCAAGAGCTCTCCAACTCCACCCTTCTCCCCTACCTCCAAACCAATCAATTCTCAACACAGCAGCGTAACAACATTCTTGTCAGAATTGCATTTCTTCTGCTCCTGCTTAAAGTCTTCCAGTGACTCAAGTAAAAAAAAAAAAAAACTACAAATAAAAAAACCATCTCACTCCAAATAAAAAAACCAAGGTTTCTAAAATGGTCTCCAAGGTTCTTTACCCTTGGCTCCCAGTTAACTGTCCTACTAATCTCCCCTCACTCACTCCCACCTCATGGCCTTTGTTCTAACACTTCCCTTGGCCAAGCAAGTTCTTAAAAAAAAATAACCTTATGAATTTTACCTTGGCTTTGTTGGTCTTGTTCAGGTTAGAAACTTGATCAATCAATTGCTGGACGGAGTCGGAACTGACTTTCCCATCCTCCAAGCGATGATAAATTAATCGTGGTTTGCCTTCAGGGTTTTTCAGAAAAGCTTCTTCACAGTCTTCCAATAACAGGCTAGATTGGAAATCAGTATTTCTTGTGTTACACTGAGCTATGGCAGCAAGTAGTCAGTCAACCTAAGTGTCAATAATGGGACTTTACAGCAATGACAAGGGGCCAGGAAGCAGCCCAGGGACAGAACAAGTGCAGCTTTCCAAAAATGGATGTTTTTATAGCTCTGTTCCAGCTTAGTCATAAAAAATAATGCGTTTATTGGCAGACAGTGAGAACAGGTACAATAAATTCTGCATTAAATTGAATTTTATTTTTATTTTACTTTATTTTTTAAAGATTTTATTTATTTATTTGACAAAGAGAGAGACAGCGAGAGAGGGAACACAAGCAGGGGGAGTGGGAGAGGGAGAAACAGGCTTCCCGCGGAGCAGGGAGCCCGATGCGGGGCTCGATCCCAGGACTCTGGGATCGTGACCTGAGCCGAAGGCAGACGCTTAACGACTGAGCCACCCAGGTGCCCCTTAAGTTGAATTTTAAAGCATTAGGAACTTTAATTTTTTTAATCTAGCAACAAGAAGAAAACTCTCAAAAATACTGTAAACATGGTTCAAAATAATGGACCAGTCTCATGAGACTACAAATAAATGGAAACCTAATTCCACTTACAAATATATAATTTCCAAATTAAAATACAAACATTTTTTTTTTTAAAGATTTTATTTATTTATTTGACAGAGAGAGACACAGCGAGAGAGGGAACACAAGTAGGGGGAGTGGGAGAGGGAGAAGCAGGCTTCCCACAGAGCAGGGAGCCCGATGCGGGGCTCGATCCCAGGACCCTGGGATCATGACCCGAGCCGAAGGCAGACGCTTAACCGACTGAGCCACCCAGGTGCCCCAAAATTAAAATACAAACATTATTAACCCCAATGCTTCAAGATTTTTCTCTTCTCTAGTCTTTTAGACTTTCTCATCCAATAAATGACCTAAATGACCTGAATCTTTATACCCAAGATACAGTATGAGAGAGATCCAGAGGCAGATGGGGGAGGTCAGATAGCTAGTAAAATCTTAACTGGGGTACAGGGTGAAAAATAATTATAATTTTGGGGGCACCTGGGTGGCTCAGTCA
This sequence comes from Leptonychotes weddellii, assembly GCF_054177405.1. Classification (NCBI taxonomy): domain Eukaryota; kingdom Metazoa; phylum Chordata; class Mammalia; order Carnivora; family Phocidae; genus Leptonychotes; species Leptonychotes weddellii. The sequence continues at coordinate 76,993,276 of NC_138369.1, forward strand.
GTTAAGCCTCTGCTTTCGGCTCAGGTCATGATCTCAGGGTCCTGGGATCAAGCCCCACGTCGGACTCCCTGCTCAGTGGGGAGCCTGCTTCTCCCTCTCTCTCTGTCCTTCCCTCCTGTGTTCTCTCTCTCTCTCAAATAAATAAAAAATAAATAAAATCTTTAAAAAAAATTCTAACTTTGCTATAGGGTACCATAACGACAGTTTTCAGTATAATTTAAATTCTAGAATAATCTTGGAAGTATCTACCAGTGTTTTCTACACTCTAAGGAAAATTGGAACCAATTCCCCTTTCTAAAAAGCATTAAATGAAGTTTGTCTAGAGAGGCAAATTGGTGTGTATATGCAGAGGAGAGCTATTACATGATTCAGAATTTACATAATATGTTCGAATACAGCCCCAATACAAAACAGAGTAATATTCAATTATATAGCTCTGTGCCAATCCAATCAATCCAAACCATAGATTTTT
>NC_138369.1:76994247-77024331 GCF_054177405.1 Leptonychotes weddellii
TAAATATGGATAAAAGATAAAAGAAAAAACAAGATGGTTTCAAGGATTAAAGAATTAATGAGGAAAACAACAAATGACATATATTACCACCAGAGATAAAACACTACCCAGATATTAAAAAATAAAACAGAATATATCCTTAATAAATATAAAAGAAAAAACAGGAAAAGGAAAGGGGTAAGGGAGGAAAAGAACCCCAACTAAAGGCAATCAAGTGGAAAGAATCCTTAAAGTTGTTTTGGGTTAGGTTCATTGACCAGGTGGCTCCCTGGCCACTGGGCAGTCTTAAGGATGAATGATGGATTACACTGCAGGGTGTCTGATAAAGCCTAGGACTCCACATACTTCTGTACACAGGTGAGGTCAGAACTGGTCCTCAGTAAAGACAAAAATGCTTTGGAAAGGTTAAAGCCAATCAGACAGCAAATGTAGAAAGAAAACTTAACCTCTTATTAAATGTATTTTGTCTTATATCTACGTATCTAGTGGGTTAAAGAAAATATTTGCAGACTAGACTCACTGGTATAATTATATTCACATTATAAGAAAATTGCTCACTTTACTGGAATTAAGTAGTAAGCTCCTCAGAGAATTAAAAATTTGATTTAACATTGATAATAGTGTTCAAGTAGCTCTCAATTTGTATTCAAAGAAAGAAAATAATGAAGGTGAATGCTGATTATTGAAATCAGGAGTTGCCAATTTGTTCTGTGAGGGCCAGCGAGCAAACATTTTAGGCTCTGTGGGCCACACACAGTCTCTGTTGTAACTACAGTACTTAACTCTGCTGTTGTAGTGTGAAAGCAGCTGTAGAAATACATAAATAAATGAATATAGCTATATTCTAATAAAATTTATTTATAAAAACAGATAGCTGACTGGATTTGGCCCGAAGGCCATAGTTTGCTACCCCTGATTAAAATGATCTTTACTTTAATAATGTTAACCTTATGAAACCTATTAAACAACTCAGTGTAAAATTTTAATTCTTTAAGTATGAAAAGTAAAAAAATTTATTAAATTTTGTGGATTGTTTTTGATTATAAGAATGCAGTTACGACTTATCTTTGAAGTTCATTTGGCAATCTCAATTCTATTTACAACTCCCCTAATAAGTGACAGAATTTTCAGCTTACCTTGGTAAAGTTAAATGAATGAATAAAATAACTAATGAACTCTTCTCAATTTCCCATTTTCTTACAGCAAGGTATTGATTTTCAATATCTACTGGAAAATATATAGCATGGAAAAAATATCCCATTGTCTCACACATTCTTTTAAGTTTAGGTGAATAGTCCTGAAAAGAAATTAAAACAAAAGAAATGAAAACATAATAAAAGCACAGCTTATTTAACTAAAGATCAAGTCAGCTTCATACTACTTAAAATAAAAAAGCATGTTTTAGAACAGGCTATGCTGTATATTTTTTTATTTAAAACTTAAAAATATTTATAATCATATTTTAAAGAAAATCTTTAAAAGAAAAGGCAAGTTTCCTTTAAAACAAAAATAATAAGAGCTTAGTAACTTGGCTGTTTCCTAGCTCTGAAAATGATTTATTTCATAATAAAACCTAAACCAATGAAGAAAAATATTAGGCTATTTTCCTTTGGTATTTAATATTATTATTATAATAAATGATTTCTGCTTTATTGTTACAAAGAGTGGAAAACATAAATCCATGAATCTGTATAGTAAAAACTGTCCACCATGATATATTATTAACATTAAAGCAAACAGGTATAAATGAAAACTATGTTGGTCTATAACAAATTAGGTTACTAAGTAATGATGACTTATTATTATGCAATAAATGAGGAATTCCCTTAACATCAGTTTGCAGTTTGGTAATAACCTATATTCAGTTAGTGAGTAGAAACTTTGGTTTTCAAAAGAGTTAATCTTTTTACCAAAATTGAATAATATAAAAAAGGAACGCTAAATAAGTTCCTTACTCAATACCCTGGAGAATGTTAATTCAGCAGGTATCACATGTGACACGCAGATTTATTTCAAATGCAGTGAGAACAGTAGTTGGCAAACTTTTTCTGTAGAAGGCAAATATTCTTACAAATTAGTAACAGCTTAACAATTTGGATGTTTTGGCAGAGGTCTTTGGGGTCCATTTAGTCTCTGCTGCAATTGACTCTGCCGTTGTAGTGTGAAGCAGCCATAGGATGTAAATGAATAAGCCTACTTGTGTTCCAATAAAACTTTATTTATAGACACTAAAATTTGAATTTAATATAATTTTCACATGTCACAAACATTCTTCTTCTTTGGATTTTTTTCCAACCACTTAAAAAGGTAAAAAGCAATCTTAGCTCTGGCCCACAGGCTGTATGTACTACGCCCACCTCTGCCTGAGGTTAACTCCAATGGCCACCTTGAAAAATTAAAAACCATGATAAGGGTTAAATTATGTTACAACCTGAAACAGATTCAATGCTAGAGTGGGCAGATATTAACTAAAGCAGGCACTATCAACATGTGTCTTAAACACTGTGGAGAACGTGTAATAAAGCATTCAAAAGCATAACATTCCAAGGACTTAATTTGAATGTACTGATAACAACTGAACAAGATTTTCTCTAAAGAAAAGCTCTAAATCCTTCCTGCTCTTTAAGATATATAATCTGGTAGGTAGTAAGCTACTTGGTTTAGGTGTAGTAGTATCATAAATGGGACACAATACCGACTTGTCTTTTAAATCAGAATTTATAAACATCCTCACCTTCAGGAAAAGATCCATTTCAGGCTGGGTTTCATCCGTATGAATGAGGTAACATCTGACAGCGTTACTCCACAGAGAGTGTGAAAACAAGGGAGTAACTTGTAATAAACTCGCTACGGCAATATCCCAGTCATCTGAAAGTAAAATTTACCATAAGGTCATGAAAAAGAAAATCACCAGAAAAACATCTGACAAGATGACTTTTTTAAAAGTCTGAAAAAACACAACAGGCAAGGTAGAATGGAATCCGATCTCACTCATGAATACTGACACAGTTTCTGGAATAACGTATTAGAAGGTGAACAGTTCTCTACCCTCAAATTCTATCCTTGGGAATAAAGCAATCAATGTTGCCAGTGGTCCTTGTTGCTGGGGCACCACTGATTCCAGTCAGGTATCTTGAACCTATGTTACGTGAGCTGCTCAATGAGTTTGCAACTTCAGGAGAGCCTACATTCCCAGGCTGGCCTATAGTTTTACCTACTTATTATTCTTGAGATATATTAAGTCAAAAAGAAACTTTAAGAATGGCATAAGATGTAATGCTATTTAGTGAGAAAGAACATTTTAAGACATATTTGGCTAATTCAAAAGTCATAATTAAAAAATTATTTTCATTTTGCTAATAGACAATTTTGTAGTTTTAAGAAAAAAGAGTGGAGCTACTTATAACACTCAGATCTGCACTGGTATTGAAAAAAAATTTTTTTTTAAAGATTTTATTTATTTATTTCACAGAGAGAGAGAGCACAAGTAGGCAGAGAGGCAGGCAGAGGGAGAGGGAGAAGCAGGCTCTCCGCCGAGCAGGGAGCCTGACGTGGGACTCGATCCCAGGACTCCGGGATCACGACCTGAGCGGAAGGCAGCCACTTAACCGACTGAGCCACCCAGGCGCCCCTGGTATTGAAATTCTGAACAGACCTTAGAGCTGTTTGGACACCAAATTATATAAAAATAATGAAAATATTCTTTTGACTAAGGATACTACATTGCGTAAGTGAGGTTTTATATTCCATTCTGCAACCTTCTCCAACCTTTAACAGCATCAAAGACATGGAGGAAAAGACCAAGACCTGCTTTTCAGTTAATCTACATTAGATTCTCACTGATCAACGGTAACACCTAGAATTCAGGCCGGACGCTAAGTTTTTAGAACCTGACTGGCCAGTCTGGCTGTGGAGCATCATCTGGATCCCGATGTGAAAGATATAAGTTAATGAGCCCTTGTCAGTGACAGCACCAGTATATGCTGGTTTGGCAGTGGAAGACACCTAGGATAAAAATCTCCTGCCCTGCTGATGGTCTTTCTTCCAGTACACACAAGATTATAGTACCTGACCAGTCACTATCAAGGTAATTGGCAAATGGCATGTGTTACCTCTGTTGACATTTGCAAAGGGTCCTTCCACATCTATAGAACTATGGGCAAACTCAGGGCCCCTGAAGGACTGCTGAAGCTGGATCATACTCCCTATGGAAGGTTCACTTCCCAAGGCTCCTCCGGTCCAATATTCACACTGGGTTCCAGCAGCTGTAAATGCAAGAGATTTCATCTTATGAAAACCAAATTATTGAATGTTCAAAAAGTTATCACATATACTAAACAGGATTTTTTTTTTAATACATCCACCTTCCCTCTTTATTTTTTTTAATTTTTTTTATTAACATATAATGTATTATTTGTTTCAGAGGTACAGGTCTGTGATTCATCAGTCTTACACAATTTACAGCTCTCACCATAGTACATACCCTCCCCAGTGTCCATCACCCAGCCACCCCATCCCTCCCACCCCCTCTACTCCAGCATAAACAGGATTTCTAATTTTAAAAAATGCTCCAATTTTATAAATACAGAAAATATTCAATCTTTAATGATTTTGAAAATACTCTGTCACCAACTTCTGGCAAGTTCTAAGGTGCTGGTTAACATAATTCTGGTTATCATCTCAAATTCAAAGAGGGGATTAAAAAGAGAAAGACGAAAAGACATAAATTATATAACAATCAAAGGAACTCTAACAACAGAGGCAGTTAAAAATATCCCCATACAAAAATTTTAAACATTTCTAACATTATGGTTTAGGTGTCAGTGTAAAATTGGAAGGAGAGAATTTCAAAGGAAGACCATTACCAACACACCTGTAATTAAGATTGGTAATTCATTAGGATGTAAGCTAAGGATGTAAAAAGTACATCTTCTTTAACCTCCCAGAGTAACAAAATTAGTGTCTGAATCAACAGGTACTTATGAACATCTTGATTTTTTAAAAAGATTTATTATTTATTTGAAAGAGAGAGAGAGAGAGAGAGCACTTAAAGTGGGGGGAGGGGCGGGGGGGGAGAGAGAAGCAGACTCCCTGCTGAGCATGGAACCTTACGTGGAGCTTGATCCCAGGACACTGATATCATGACCTGAGCTGAAATCAATAGTCAGATGCTTAACCGACAGAGTCACCCAGGTGATCTTTGATATTTTTTTAAAATAAATTACATTTGCCAGAATATCTACATGCATCCTTGACTAAATAGGAGTACACTAGTAATGGGCTCAATCTCTGGCAAAAATAAGATTATTATTTGTAGGTCTTTGAATGTGAAATGAGTGATGTTCCCTCAAGCATTCTCTCTTCAGGTTTAAATCAAAATATGAAGAAAGACCTAGGAGGAAATATTAATTTTAACTGGCCAAGGCAATTACAATATAATAGTTTGGAAACACTGTACATTTTAACATATGTCAACACTGAAATAACCACTAAGATGAATGTGGGGGCATAAGAGCATCCTCTTAGCCACTCGAATCCAGTAAGAATCACTTCATTTTTTTTCCCCTCAAAAGTTGGTAATAAAAATCCTTGGATGCTGGTCAGACTCCAGTGGTTCTAAAATGCAAATTAAGAGGCAATTATCAGTTGCCGTATTTTACTTCAAAATCAGTTTGTAAGATAAAATGCATGGGGTACCTGGGTGGCTCAGTCTGTTAAGCACTGGACTCTTGATTTCGGCTCAGATCAAGATCTCAGGGTCATGAGATCGAGCCCTGAGTTGGAGCCTGCTTAAGATTCTCTCTCTCCTCTGCCCATAGCTCCCCCCAACCCCTGCTAGCATGCTCTCTCTCTCAAAAAAAAAAAGAATAAAATGCAGTTTCCTTTAAATGAGAGACTGCATTTTTACACTGCATTTACAATAGAATCTTTTTCATTTTTCAGTATCAATCACAGTTTATTAATATTTTCTTGGAACACGGGAGACCCTTTCATTCTAGGACTCCAGGCTTTTCTTTATTTGTAGAAAAAAACGTATTTTATATGTTTAATTATAAAATAAAAACTTTCTGAGTAGCTTACAAAACTGCAATGGAAGCCACTCAGCGGAATATCATGCAGATATTCTAATGGATAGTTGCAAAGAATATATCATTATGTGGAAAAATAAGGTGACAGAGACTATGAACTGTCCCTCCAATACCCATTCTCCCCTTCTACCTTTAGTAACAGAATTTCAAACTTTAGGTGGATACATGACTCTCCTACTAATGTTTACACTTTCCAATCTTCCTGCTTGTAGTTCTGCCCAATGGGGTTTGAGGAGTAATCTGTATACCTTTCAGAGTGTGCTTTCAAGGAGAGGAACGGATTCCCTTTCCTCTTCCCTTGGCTAAAATGTAGATGTCATGGTGAGACCTGGAGGAGCTGTCCTACACCAGAAAGAGAAAAGCTATGGGGTGAGTTTGGCAGAGCAATTAAGACAGAAGGAAACCTGGCACCTAACAATGTCATGGACTTTACGGAAAATTGCTGTTGTAACAGCTGAGAGAGAGGGAGAAAGTGCAACTCTATTTGTAAGAGCAACCACTTGTAACTTATAAAAGGATTCAAAGTTGGCTCTACGATATCATTACACCTATACTGAAGGCTCAAAATATTATACATAGGAAGTAAATTTACCAGTACCATCTGTACAGTTGTCATCTGAATCAGACTCTCCAGGATCAAATATTTGGATGCCCTGAGCCTGGAGCCTCTGAAGTTTGCTCTCCAACTCTCGCTTAGCCCTCAGTAAGTCCTGGATTTCATTTTCCTTGGTCTCCCTAAAAATCTTTAAAAGACAAATATCAATTTTGAAACCTTTTCCACAATCAAAAGGTTGTGTCATCAACTCAATAGAAAAATCTTTCATTCATAAAACCAATATTCATTTGGTCCTGATCTTTTTTGTAACTGGAACCCGCTGGAATTCTGGCAGGAGCCCTGTCTGTGGCGTGGGGCTGTCTTGTGCACTGCTGATATTTAGCAAATTTGTCCCCCTCCCACTAGATGCCAGTAATGCCTTCCCATACAAAATATCCCCAAATATTTCCAAATGCCTTTCCCCCCATATGGAAATACTTTCCTATTGCAATATTCACTTTTTTAAACTTCTTCCTTGAAGCGATCTCAAGTTTACCAGGTCCAACTCAAAAATGTAAGAAGTGCTCTACTCTGGTTCTTAGAACCTTCAGGGCTCCTACATCATTCACTTCTATTTATCTATGCAGCATTATATAAACTTTTAAAATATGCTGTTTTTATTCTATGTCACTTTGGGGGTAAAAATGTAAGGAATTTACCTTGAATTGCCTTTTCACTTTATCTCTGTCATGTTCAAATGTCGCTGCCCTCTCCATTGCTTGGTATTTTGCTTCTAAAGCACTTTCCTTTTCCCGAAGTATTTTCTGATAAGTTTTTTGAAGGGCCTGAAATAATGGACCTTGTTATTTCTAACAAAAATAGTATTCCTCCCAAATTTCACATTATCCTAGCTACATACTATATACATATCTCAGAATTGTAATAATCTACTATTTTACGTTATCAAGAACTACATATTGCCATTTTATTCAAACATGGAATGAAAAAAAATGCAAATATGCTTGAACTGTAGTAAATGAAGACACTTCAACACTAAACTTTTAATAGAAATTAATACTTTTTCTTTGAAATACTGTGCCAAATTCTTAATCTTCCCATGCCTCAGTTTTCCTATCTTTAACAGAACAGAAAGTGTAATTTATAAGGCTTAACTTGAGGGATAATTAATTCTGCATAACCATGCACTCCTTGGCTCCATGTCTTCTTCATTTTGCTATCCCAGAGCCCTCTTGGTGCCAGATACATTGAAGGCCTCCAGTAAATGTCTGACTGAATGGGTTAAATAAATACAGAAGAGTTTTTTTAATGCCTAGATATGTGAGAAAGGAATCAAAAGGGCTACATAAGAAAAGGGGCAGGTTAGTTAAGAAATCAGTTTAGGCCCCAAGAGAGTATGTCCCCTCAAATTAAAATGCAGAGTGCTTTCTATTTAACTTTCAAAACTACTCCATAAGGTAACAGGAGGAACCTGAGACTGTGACATTTGTCAGCTCTTACTGCACTCTGCCCTGGTTGATCCAGCCCTTTTTCCTATCCCTATAATGTGCAGTGTCCACTGGACAATGGCTTGGGAGCATGAAATCAGGTATCTGAAATGCATCAGGTCCATTTTTCACATGCAAGGGCATCAAGACTGCCCAGTAAGAAAACTGGTAAGACAACAGGTAGACTGCTGATAAGGAGTTCTTCCCAGATAACAGTCTAATAATACAACAGCTAGTGGGGGAGGGGTGACTAGAATGCCTAGTCTAGAAGGAAGAAGGCTCTTCCTATCAGAAAAATCAGTCTGAGGTATTTATTCATTTTAACTGTGATGAACCCAGGAACACCTGGGGTGTCTCTTCCACAGTTTAAAAAAACAAAACAGTAAAATCACAACCCTCAGAGAGTCCCCAAACTGATGGCACAGAGTCTTACAACTGTGGTCATAGAAAAGGAACCTTTTGCTTTATATACTATTTTGATAGTCAAAATACATCTACTACAGGGAGCCCACGCAATAATTGTTTTTTGAGTAAATTAATCAAATGGATTAAGGGAATTTGACTACACCTAGGGAACGTTTTCAATCACAGCAGTTAAAATGGTGAAAATCATTTCATAAAAATTCACTTCAAGATCATTAAAACTCAAAAGCTTCACGCAAAGAAACTGAGAGGTATGTAAAATTTAAGGGGGGAGGCGGGGAGTGGAGTTAAACACTCCTAGGGAAAGTTTGATGAGTTGCTTCGACAGATGTCACCATAGTCTTTTGTGTGTCCCTGTGCTCTGGGCTGACCTACTTCCCTGGAGTCCCCTGCAGATTGGCATTTGCTGCTTCAGGACACTTTCAGGCTAATTGCTTCGAGGTGTGTGAATGAATGAACCAGAAATAGAAGAGGGGCGGGGTTAGTTAAGGAATCAGTTTAGACCCCCAAGAAACATGTCCCCTCAAATTAAAATGCAGAGCGGTTTCTACTCAACTTTCAAAACTACTTGGTTTGGAGAGGGGACAGGATGGACGAAGGACAGAGTCAGGCGTCCAGAGTCCAGCCTGGCAGTGCCCGGGCGTGCACTGGCCTTCCCGACTCTCAGCTTCTCCACGTCCCGGCTGCCCCAGGCGCGCACCCGAGCCCGGCGTTACCTGCAGCTCGGCCCGCAGGCGCTTGTTCTCCGTGTCCAGCTTGGCCTCGCGGCGGCCCATGGACAGCAACTCCTGATTCTTGCTGACCCGGAAGATCTCGTATTCCTTCTTCAGCCGCTCGTACTCAGCCGCTGCGTACTCCAGCTCGGGCACGGACGAGCCGGTAGACTTAAAGCTAGCCCCCAGCAGCCCGCCGCCACCCACCCCGCGGGGCAGCGACCCGGGCCCTGCCCCCGCCGCCGCTGCTGCTGCGCCACGGCGGAACGAGCTGCGCAGCAGGCGGGCCTTGGGCTTCACCTCTACCGGGATCTCGCAGGCCTCGCCGCCGCCCGCCCCATAAGTGTCCTCGATCACCTCCCCGCCCGCGGGGCTCACGAGCGACGAGGCGGTCCCCATAACGCCTGTGGCCGCCCCTACTAGCCAGCGGGGTACCAGGAGGGGGCGGAACGCGGCAAACGAGACGGGGCGGGGCGGGACGGATGGGGCGGGGCGCAGGGCGGGCGCGACTGTGGGGCGGGGCAGCAGGAAGGGGCGGGACACAGAGCAAGGAGGGTGGGGCGGGATGGATGAGGGGCAGCAGGATGGGGCGGGACAGAGCGCAAGGTAGGCGGGGCAGGATGGATGGGGCGGGACAGCAGGGCGGGGCGGGACAGAGAGCAAGGAGGGCGGGGCGGGATGGACGGAGCGGGGCGGGACAGAGCAGTACTGCGGGTGCAGTACGACGGGGTGGTGGGGCGGAGCGCAGGGCGGGCGCGACGGATGGGGCGGGGCGGGACAGAGCGAGTAGAGGGGCGGCCGCACGTGCGAGACCACTACTGCATTAAGTTCGGGGCCACGGGCGACAGTGCACACGGCCTCTCTCAGCCGGTTCTACCCAGCCCGAGGCCCCCTGACGGGCGCGTTCCTCAGAGTGAGCGCTGGCCTGGGTCCCGGGTTGCTTCACCTTCGCGGCCGCTGTTTCTGTCCTGCTGCCGCCCCTGACCCAGCGCTCTTCTCTGACGGCAGTTGGGAAATCTGAGAAACGTGTTGAGCTCCTGCTGTGTGCCTCTCACTATGTATCTCTCAGGATGCAAGTAGTTGGAATGACCAGCAAGATAAGAAAAAGCTTTTAGACTTTACAGCCTGAGACCACGAGGGACAATCTTTAGACAAGGTGAGGTTTTTTTGACTTCTTGTAGCAGTGGACTCTGGAGGCCACACATCAGGGGAACTGTGGGACATCTCACCAAATAAAGGGAAAGAGTATTACAGTTATTTGGGGCAACGGTCGGCTTTACGTAATAAGAAAACATTTAAAAGATGGGGAAAGTGTTTTAGACTTTAAAGTCAGAGGAGTAGTATTGACATCTTTTCTCTTACCCTGTCTTGTGTTCTTGGACCTGCACCTAACTTGGGCTTCTAGCCTCTCCAGGTTTGGAGGCCTGGGAGAGAGGACAGGAAAGGCTTTATCTGATTGACACTCCTGTGAACTGGATGTTGGTGCTCTTTGGACTTGGTAAACTGCTAAAGTTGGCCTTTTCTCTCATAGGTACTTTTGTAAGTTCTTCAAAGACCCTTCTCCCCGTCATAACTGAAAACTTTCAATCTTCATTTCCCTTGACCCACACCAGTGTGGCTCTATTCAGGCTGTTGCTCCCTCCCTCACCAGCTGTAAGGAATCCAGTGATACATTAAGCATCCTCTCTGCTGATGTTTGTTCAGATTCAAGATAATCCACTGGTTCACTTGCCCGTGAGGCCCACATCTGATCCACAGGTGTTACAGGTCAGGTTCCCTGGGAAGCAGACTCTGAGATGGAGATAACCATGCAAGATGTTTATTAGGGAGTGCCCTTGGCATCAACACCTATGGAAAGGAAAAGAAGCACGTTTGCATAGCAGCAGAAGTTGAGCTTTGCTGCAGTCTCAATGGAGGCCTCAGCCAATCTTCAGAGAGTTCTGAAGCTGGGGTGATGCTGCACAGTTGTCCTAAATTGGGGTGCAGGGCTGGGGCTTTATACCCTCTTACAAGCAAGACATCAGCTAACTCTCTTCAGCCAAAACAACCCCCATGGGGACTGATGGTTGAGGGCTGCTTGCTGGCATCACTTCCAGTGGCCGGAGGAACAAGTCTTTTGGTCATCACAACATCTACCACAGTAGGAAACACAACACAGTCTTTGCTCTGAAGAATTCTGGGAATGCAGGCCAATTCTCCATCAAAGTAGCTAGTCATCCTTTCTCTTACCCTTTAGATTTTCATCAGGAGGGAATCAGACATCAGGCCATTACATTCTTCAAACTCCAGGAGATGTATATTTAGTCTTCAGGTTGTCTCCTGAGATTAAGGAAAACTTTCCCACTATCACAGTATCTCAGGAACTCTCTCCCTTTTAAAGTCCCTTCTGGGGGCACCCGGGTGGCTCAGTTGGCTAAGCGTCCAACTCTTGATTTTGGCTCAGGTCGTGATCTCAGGGTTCTGGGATGGAGCCCCGCGTCATGCTTCTCACTCAGTGGGGAGTCTGCTTATCTCCCTCTCCCTCTGCCCCTCCCCCTGCTCACTTGCACGCAGGTATGCTCTCTCTCTCTAAAAATAAGTAAATAAATCTTTAAAAAAAAATAAAGTCCCCTGATCTCTTTCAATTCTTGTACTCTCAATGTGGATCAATGCTTTAAGGATCATCTACCAGGTTTCTGACCACCTCTTTTGCAAAATTCTGCATCTTAATCTTGCACCTCCTTTAGAATGTACCTCAGTTGAAGACTTCCATTATTAGGCTTGCATAATAAAATAAAAGCCATCACCATTCCCTCTAAACCAGTAACAAACTACACTAAACTTCCCACACTTTGTGGAGTAAATTCAGATACTGCAGCCTGGTATTGAGTGCCCCAAAGCAATGAGTCTCTCCTTTCCCCACTTCTCATCTATCCAGTAACATCCCTCTACCCATGTTACTCCAGCCTAGTCAAGCTGATTTTCTCCTCATACCAATATGGTTTCTATTTCCTTTCAGTACTGTCTGTCAATCCCCATCTCTTTCAACATCTACCTTCCTTCTCTAAGAAACTTTCCCTGGATAATTATACCTTTTGCGTTTATCACATCAATAATTTCAGTTTGATAATCCTTGCCTACTATATGCATCTGTACTTAATTGTTTTCCTGACCTTGTTCTCCATTATTGTGTCTATCAATCTTGTTTTTTTGGTAGTTTTTGTTATTGTTGTTATGCCATTTGTTGCTTAGATTCATCCCAGCAACCCTTATTGAACTCCTACTGAAAACATAATGTTTCAGAAAACGAAATACTGATGACCCAAAGAGATGTTAAATACAGTCCTGTTCTCAAAAAGCATGTGAATCGTCATTGCCTTCTTTTTTTTTTTTAAGATTTTATTTATTTATTTGACAGAGAGAGACCCAGCGAGAGAGGGAACACAAACAGGGGGAGTGGGAGAAGGAGAAGTAGGTTCCTGCTGAGCAGGGAGCTCGATGTGGTGCTCGATCCCAGGACCTGGGATCATGACCTGAGCCACCCAGGCACCCTCGTCACTGCCTTCTTTAATAACCTTTATTTTTAAAACAAGATTTTATTTATTTGTCAGAGAGAGAGCACGTGCACACACACAGCAGACAGAAGGAGAAGCAGGCTCCCCACTGAGTAAGGAGCCCAATGCAGGACGTGATCCCAGGACCCTGGGATCATGACCTGAGTCGAAGGCAGACACTTACCTGACTGAGCCACCCAGGCGTCCCCCTTAATAACCTTTAAATAGTTTTTGCAGTTGCCCCAAAACACAAATCCAGGTTTGCTGAGATCATGGAGAGTTTTCCCTATATAGTGATTACTAGCTGCCTTTCTTTTTTTTCTTTTTTTTTAAATATTTTATTTATTTATATGACAGAGAGAGACAGCGAGAACAGGAACACAAGCAGGGGGAGTGGGAGAGGGAGAAGCAGGCTTCCCGCTGAGCAGGGAGCCCGATGTGGGACTCGATCCCAGGACCCTGGGATCATGACCTGAGCCGAAGGCAGACGCTTAATGACTGAGCCACCCAGGCGCCCCACTAGCTGCCTTTCTCATCAGGGACACTATGTATAAGTTCAGCTTGCATACTGACCTTGGATAACTGTTGGTTAATGCCTAAGTGACCTAACTGGGTGAGCCCAGAGGTGATCCAATCTAGAGTGCTAGCTGTTACTCAGGATGGTAGTGTGGTTGGTTTTCAATGTATTTCCTAATCCTAAAACATCACAGAATTTAGTCTAATGTTTAGTCTAATTTCCAACCTCATAATTTGTTTCCCTTCTTTATGCTAAATTTAATGCACATACCACAATCTGCATTTTGAAAGGATAGCTTTGAATACAGAAGTATGGTGAGGAATAAAGTCTCTGACAGACAGCTTATGGCTAATTAAGAATGGCTACAATTTTTTTTTAAGATTTTATTTATTTATTTGTCAGAGAGAGAGAGAGCAAGCAAGCACAAGCAGGGGGAGCAGCAGGCAGAGGGAGAAACAGGCTTCCCGCTGAGCAGGGAGCCCGATGCAGGGCTCGATCCCAGGACTCTGGGATCATGACCTGAGCTGAAGGCAGACGCTTAACCGACTGAGCCACCCAGGCGTCCCTGACTACAATTTTTTTTTAACACTACTTTCATTGAAAGGTGAAGTTTATGATGAGGATGGGCTATATAATTTGTGGGATCCAGTGTAAAATGAAAATGTAGTGCCCTTTATTAAAAAATTATAAAGAATTTCAAGATGGCAACAGAGCATTAAACCAAGCATGGGGTCCTTTTTGTGTTGAGCACTTGGGGTTCTTCAACAGTTGCACATCCATGACTCCAGCCTGTTTATGACTCCTCCCCTTGAATCTGGTTGGGCTCAGTGAGTGCTTTCACCAGTAGACTATGGTAAAAACGGCACTATGTTTCTGAGCCCAGGACCTGAGAGAATGGCTGCGTCCACTTCCTGTGTCTTGGAACGCTCTCTCTTGGATCCTCGAGTTGCTACATCAGGAGACCTACTACCTCACCTGAGATTGCCAGACTGGAGAGGTAATGTGTGGACATTATAGGCAACAGTCCCAGTAGGACTCAGCCTTCCAGCCAAGGCACATGAAGTGAAGCCATTTTGGCCTCTCCAGACCAGCCTATTTGCTAGTTGGATACCACAAAGTGACTTCAGTCAGTGACGGGGAGAGCAGGAGAATCACTCAGATGATCTCTACCCAAATTTCTGATCCACAAAATCATGAGATATAATAAAGTTGTTGTTAATTTAAGCCACTGAATTTGGGGGTAATTTCTCACACTTAGAAGAAGAGAAAAAATTCCCCACATCTGGTTAGTTTGTGAAATTAATGCTGCCACCTTTTAAAAAAATGTGATTTGTAAAATAAATAGCATTTCTGGTGGTTAGCGTATACTTGGTTCTCAGACTATGAATTTCAGGATCACTTGGGATACTTGTTAAAAATTAAGATCCACTGAATTTTAATTTCTGAGACTGGAGCTTGCAAATTTGCCTGTTTCTTTAGCTCCCAGGTGATACTTACGTACTTTAAGATCTTAGAACCAGTGAAATTGCATAAAGATTGTGGCTAGTGATGACCTAAGTCCTTGCTACTGAACGTGTGATCTATGGACAGCAGCATTAGCATCACCTTAAAGCTTGTTAGGAGTCAGATTCTCAGGTGCCGTCACAGATGGACTGAGTCACAATGTGCAGATTAAGAAGATTCCCCAGGTGCTTTGAATATACCTTAAAATATGAGAAACACTGCTATAGAACAATGATACTTAACCTTGGTTGCACATTACAATCACTTGGAGAACTTAAAAAAAAAAAAAATACTGCTGCCTGGACCTCTCTCCAGAACAATTAGAACAAAATCTCCAGCGGGTGAGGATCTGGCCATCATTATTTTAATCAGTAGTCAAGGGAGAAAACCAATGGTTTCATCCTCTGCTGTCTCATTATTGCCAACATGTGTGCAGTCCCCTTGGTAACCGTCTTGGCATATGTTTGCATACATCTAGAGTCCTATTAAAACTTTCTTCCCTTTCATCCGTTCATCATAGTGAGTGCACATGTGATTTTGACCATATTGATAATACTGTGCTTCACTTTTAGAGATAGACATGGCATCACAAATGGTCACTATGTCCCCGAAAAAAAATCCAATTGGAAATGCTACGTGGAGTAATAGTGTTTGGAGAGAAAGCCAACCTTCTCCCAGGTCATTTAGCCCGGCTCGTTCTACCAAGTGAATTCTGATTCCTGAAGTCCCTTGCTACAAAGTCTGTCTGTATGACCCTGATTTCAGGAATTAATTAACAATGGGAGCATCTAATCTGATTAAGCGTCTGTGATTTAACATTTCTACCACTAGGGGGCAGTATAACTCAGGAAAAATTAATTTGGTTGATAATTTGTATATATAAAAAAGTCCTCTTTCTCATATGAAGATAAAAATTTTAAAGAATTCAGTCCAAGTGTGGCTGTTTTCAGTAGTGATCATCTACATTGCCTTACTTAGTTCCCGTCACAAGTAATAACATGACTCTGGAAATTAGTCCTGAAACAAAACAAGAGCAGAGGTTGGCTAAGTTTTTCTATAAAGGACCAGACGCTAAAGATTTGACTCTCTGTGGGCCATTCGATCCCTGTCTTAATTACTCAAGTCTGCCATTATAGCTCGAGAACAGCCATACATAGACATAAATGAATGGGCATGTCTGCATTCCAATTAAACTTGATTTACAAAAATAGATGGCAGGGCAGATTTGGCTTGAGGGCTGTAGTTTGCTGACCTCTGAAATAGAGGGGTAATTTTCAAACCTGGATCATTTTCAGAAGTACCTGGGGAGCTTGTTAAAAAATGTAGAGTCCTGAACCACACATCAAATCTACTGAATCAAATTATCTGTGGATGGGGCCCAGGCATCTAAAATTTTTAAGTCCCTACATGACTCTGAAGCAAATATTAATTTAGTAACCATTATGCCAAAATAAAATTAACTGCTTTTTTGGGGGGGAATTTTAAGGTCTTCCATGGCATTTTACAATATTTTCAGTATCTGAATAAACCTATGTTGTAAAAGATATAAATGCAGAGTTTTGGCTTAGATTATCCTATAGGTACAATCAACGCACATCAGTGAAGTTCTCATTTCTGCGTAAATGTTTGTATTAAGCCACTGGTTTGGCGGTGGTTTTGTACCCCAGCACATTTTAGCCCGTCCTGATAGAGGGGCATACTGAATTAGTTTGAACAGGGAAGGGGGGGGAGATGGAAGAAAATGGAAAAAAGGAGAAAGAAGAGTTTAGAGAGGTGGTGGAATGTTTTGCAATATCTCCCCAAAATGTCTCAAATCTTTATGAAATTTACAACCTCACAAAAAGTTTGTTGTGACTGAACTTTTGATTTTTTTTTTTTTTAAAGAAATTGGTGAAGGGGAGGAGTTTAATGCCTAGAGGAGTACAAAGGTGAAACAACACACGGATGCAGTGGGCAGGGAAGTTGGGGAAGAATATTTTAAATATGGAGTATCCATTCTTCATGATGTATGTTCTCTGAAGATAGAGTTGCCCTGGGCTTCTAAGTAACTATATGGATATATAGAAAGACATGCTTTAAAAAGAGTTGCAATGGGTTTTCTTAAGAATATGATAGCAAATATATTTACTAGTGGTCCTAAAGCAGACCACACACTTTGGACGTTTATTTAACAAGTAAAATGGTTCTGTTTTTCTGGAGCAGAAGCAGCCTTGGGGGTGCAGGAAGCCATTTATTTCTTGCTTGCTGAAAAATGTCCCTTTGTTTCTCAAGTTCAGTGTTGTTCTTCCCCCACCTTCCCCCCTCACAATCAACTCTGAAGTTGAATATAACCTTAATTTTTTTTATGGAACCACCCATTTCAAACCTGGCAGCCAATGTCCACCTCAGACTGACACTAATGACACTTCTTACCCACACTCATGACGCACATGCCAGGAAGCAGGCAAGGAGCCAGATTTAATCAGCTCCCATGAAGGGAAATGCGGTCTTTTCTCTACCGTGCAAATCTGAAAAGAATGTACCTTTTCTGACTTAAGTCAGACACAGGAAAGTCCGCTGAGATCGGGAATTGTAAGAAAACAAACTTTATTTCTTCACAAGTTATTATGGATAAAAATGGCAAGTTTTAACTTTCAGAGTTTAAAATGTAGGAGAGTTTATCTTTTAGATAAGATTTATTCATGGTTATAAAATTTTACTAACTCTTATAATACTAATGGGAGTTTTTATATTTGAGTTATAGCCTCAATCTATAAGTGAGTTGTGTTCCAACGATTAATCTAATCATCTGATATTTAGTATTTAAGCATATTTTCTCAAGAAACAATGTTAGGCAAGGTGGTTATTGTTTTAGCTCAGCACACAGAATATTATTATGCTAAATGCAGAATAAAAATAATTTAAATGTCATTGTAACATGTATTCTATGGAACCATGCTTTCAACATTTAACTCAGATTACCTAGGAACACATCCATCCTTGGGTTGTGAAATCTTAGATATCACCCCTACTCATATTTGTGGACTGTTAGATGCCAGGAAGAAGATAACTACAGAAGGAAATAATAATAGAGTAGAAATACATGAAATAGAGATTGGAGAGACAATACAAAAGATCAACAAAATGAATGGTTGGTTTTTGAAAATATAAACAGCACTGACAAACTTTTAGCTAGACTAAGAAAAAAGGAGACTCAAAGAAAACAGAGAAAAAGCTCCTTGACGTTGGTCTTGGCAGTGATTTTTTTTGGATATGATGCCAAAATCACAAGCAACAAAAGCAAAAATAAACAATTGGGATTACATCAAATTAAAAAATTTCTATACAGCGGCACCTGGATGGCTCAGTCAGTTGAGCGACCAACTCTTGGTTTCAGCTCAGGTCATGATCTCAGGGTCATGAGATTGAGCCCCGTGTCAGACTCCATGCTCAGCAAGGAGACTTCTCGAGATTCTCCTTCTCCCTCTCCCTCTGCCCCTCCCCCTGCTCGCACTTGCTCTCTCTCTCTCTTTCTCTCTCAAATAAGTAAATAAATCTTAAAAAAAAAAAAAAAGAAGCTTCTGTACAGCAAAAACAAAATCAAACCAAAAAGAACAAAACAAAATGAAAAGGCAACTAAGGAATGAGAGAAAATATTTACAAACCTTATATCTGATAAAGGGTTAGTATCCAAAATATATAAAGAACTAAAAATATAAAAATACAAAAATATATATATAACTTATATGACTCAATAGCAAAAGCATCAAATAATCCAATTTTAAAATGGGCAAAGGACCTGAAAAGATGATTTTCCAAAGAAGACATATAAATGGTCAGCAAGTACATGAAAAGGTGTTCAATACCACTAATCATAGAGAAATGCCAATCAAAACCACAATGAGATATCACCTCCCACTTGTTAGAATGGCTGTTATCAAAAAGGCAAGCGCTAATAGGTGTTGACAAGGGTATGGAGAAAAGGGAACTCTTTTGCCCCACTGTTGGTGGCATTATGGAAAATAGTATGGAGTTTCCTCAAAAAATTGATAGAACTATCAGCAATCCAACTTCTGGGTATATATCTGAAGGAAATGAAATCTCAAGGAGAGAATCTGTACCTTGTGTTCACTGCAGCATTATTCATAATAGCCACCACATGGAAACAACCTAAATGGATGGATGCTGATGGATGAATGAATAAAGAAACCATGGTATACATACACAGTGGAATAGTGTTCAGCCTTAAAAAAGGAAGTCCTGCCACAGATGAACTCTGAGGGCATTATACTAAGTGAAAGAACCCAGATGCAGAAAGACAAATACTGTATGATCTCACTTATATGTGGAATCTAAAAAAGTTGAATTCATAGAGGCAGAGAGTAGAATGGTGGTTACCAGGAGTGGGGAGGTAAAGGAAATGGGCAGATGTTGGTCAAAGGCTATAAACTTTGCATTATAAGATGAATAACTTCTGGGGATCTAATGTACAACATGGTGACTATGGTTAAGAATATTGTATACTTGAAATTTGCTAAGAGAGTAGATTTTAAATTTTCTTAACACACACACAAAAATGGTAACTATATGAGGTGATGGGTGTGTTAACTAACCTTATTGTGGTAGTCATTTCACAATATATATGTATAGCAAATCATCACACTGTATACCTTAAACTTACACAATGTTATTTGTCAGTTATATCTGAATAAAGCTGGAAGAAAACCAAGATTCTGCTATATACTCATCCAAATAGCAAAAAGAAAAAGAAAAAAAGAGACTGTCACAAGGACAAGAATTTGGAGTAACTGCAACTCTACTGCACTGTCTGAGGGAGTATAAATTGACACAAGCACTTTGAAAAATTATTGGGCAATATCTCTTAAAGCTGCATATCCTACCTACCCTAGTCATAGGCATGATCCTTATAGAAATGTCCCAAAAGACACGTACAAGAATGTGAAGAGTAGTGTTACTCATAACTACCCAAATTCCTATCAACAGTAAAATGGACAAATATATGGTGGAATATGGTCACAAAGGAATACTACACAATAATGAAATGCATAAATTACGTCAACAGGCTAGTAACATGATTACATTTCATAAATGTTGGACAAAAGAGGCAGACACAAAAAAGTTCATGTTTCATGATGTCATTTATAGTATATTCCAAAGCAGGCAAATGTAATTTATGATGGTCAAGGTCAGAGTAGTAATTTCCTTTGGCAAGAGAGAGAGTCTGGGGGCTTCTAGGGTGCTGGTAGTGTTCTATCTTTGATCTTTCTTTGATCTGGAAGGTAGTAACATGAGTTGTTCACTTTATAAAAATTAGCTGAGATTTACACTTAAGATTTGTGCACTTTTCTACATGTCTGCTGAATTTTAATAAAGAAAATTCACTCTTAGATAAATGAGGACACCTATAGCCACAGGTCGAAGTGGGCACATTCCATTGGTCTGACAGCAGAGGCTCCAGCAGGGAGGGGACCTGGAAGAGCGGAAAAGGAATAAGTTGTTATATAATTTCCATTGTTTAGATTCTAGCAAGATCTTGTGCAAATTATTTGACTTCTTGCACTTTGGTTTCCTCATTTGAAAATGAAGACAGTAGAGATTCACTTCATAGCAGCTGTAGACAGCCAAATGAGTAGTCTAGAAGTGTTAGAATTCATTATATCTTGTTCCTCAGGCATCTAGAAGCATACTACCTAATCGAGCTAAATTCTCTAAGTAACTTAGTAGGGTGACCCTAAAGAAAATTTGACAAGCCTGACAGATATATTTCATTCTCTGAAGGCTATTTGTTTTTTGTTTTGTTTTTTTTTTAAAGATTTTATTTATTTATTTGACAGAGAGAGAGATAGCGAGAGCAGGAACACAAGCAGGGGGAGTGGGAGAGCGAGAAGCAGGCTTCCTGCCGAGCAGGGAGCCCGATGTGGGACTCGATCCCAGGACTCTGGGATCATGACCTGAGCCGAAGGCAGACGCTTAACGACTGAGCCACCCAGGCGCCCCTCTGAAGGCTATTTGGACTGACAGACCAAGACAGCCTTCCTGTGACAAAGAAAACACTGGCATATCTGCATCTTAAGCACACATCACCACTGTCCTAAAATCAGTGTCTCTTGACTGCTTTTGTGGCTGTTCCATTTTGAACCAGTCAAAATCATTCCAAGAAGAGGGTCTGTTAGATTCTGAGGTCAAGAAGCAGAAAATGTCAGACTTTTTTTTAGCAGCATCTGAGTTGTCTTCCATACGTCAGTTTTTCAGATGACAACAGATTCACCAATCAAATTGAACCAAACCAAACCAAAATCCACAAAAAACACTACCCTGAAAATGGAGGAAATGGTTACTTTTCATGGTGCAGGAAACATAACCATTTTAGTCTTGACAAGTCATTACTTGGCAGCACGAAATTACAGGGTATAGCAAATAGGGAATAGTTTGCCTAATCACTTTTTATTACCTGTAATTAATGTTTTCTCCACTCCTGTTGGACTCAGGGAGTCTCCCCCAAATTGTGTCTTTGGCTTTTCTTGCAGTTTATTTGGGTTTTGAGTGGCCCCAACCTCAGCCACAAGGTCAGCAGCAGTCTGTGTACAAGTGACATTTAAATCCACCCTCCCACCCTTGAACTTCTCTTCATTTTTGCATTGCATTTTGTCAAGTGTACTTCCACTGGATGCTCATTTGCAATTCAAATTATACCTGGGGAAGGCTCATCTTCTAATCTTTTCCAGAGAAGGATAAGCCACAGTCTTTTTTCTTACACCATTTAATCTTCAAATCAGGCAATTAAGTAACATTTATGACCTACCAATAGGGTCTCCCCACCTTCACAAAGCCAGTTATGCAAATTTATGTGATTCTGTCACTAGGAAGTTTCCAGAGATTCAGGTTCACTGCCCTTGCCTTACCCTATGCCTCCTACAGGTTAATTTTGATCCTTGGGGGTTATCCATAACTTCCCTTTAGAACAGTTTAAAAACACCCCCTAAGAAGAAACTTCAGATTCACTTAAAATCCATTCTTGTCTTTCTCCAGTATATACTATTTGTTACTTAGGATTATTAACTTTTTCACTAGAGGATTTTAGATTTTTATGTCATCTTTTTCATCTTTGTGGTTTTAGAGCCACAGTAATATTGCCCAGAATAATGGAGCTATATTTCCACCATAGTAGACTCTCTAGCACTGGTCCTTTCCAGTTAATCCCTGAGACTTTCCAAAGCTTTGGCATAGTAGAAGGAATAAAAGGCAGTGAGCTATACCAGGCTTTGAATCCCAGCTCTGCCATATTCTAGCAGTGTGACTTTTGACAAGTTACTTTACCTCTCTGAACCTTTTTCTGTTAGTCTTTTCTGTTAGTTTTTTTTTTTTTCTTGATAGGAAAATGGAGTTGCCTCATAGACTGAGCTTTAACTAGCATGATCCCTTGCTTAGTCAGTGATAGCTCCTTTCTCCCTCACCTCCCTACTCCCTTGCATCTGGGAACTAAATGAACCAATTTCCTGAAAGTTAAAGGGTTGAAGTTCAGACTGAAGTAGGTTCTGACATTATATGCATCACTGATAAAAACAAACAAACATATAATTGTTACTTCTATGTAATTCATTTATCGGGAAACCTCAGCTATGTGAAATACCACCCAAACACCATAAATGCAAAAGGAGGAAAGTGGGGTTCCCCCAAATCCTTGCACTTTCCATGGCCAACATTCACCTGACTCATGAGCAAGCATCCAGGGTCTCTATGAAGATCATATGTACTATTATGTTGGATATTGGCTTCCAATTTTACAAATTAGAAAAGACTAAAGAAGGCAGAAACATTGGCAGTAGTGAAAGCAACAGTTGTGGCCTAAAGTTAATGGAGGAAGCAGGAGAACTAAAAAACATAGATAGGAGAATTTTTTTAAAAGGAGTAGAATTTTTTTTTTAAAGAGTTTATTTTAACACTCCTGTAGTCCCTGAGAGCATTGCAGGAGAGTATAATAATCAATATCCATAATGATTTCTTAATTATCAGTGAAAGCATATATTATGTTGCTGTTAGTTTAAATATATTGGAAAGTGTGTAATAGGTTTTTGTTTCTGTTTTTTTAATTCATTAGCCAACATATAGTACATCATTAATTTTTGATGTAGTGTTAGATGATTCATTATTTGCGTATAACACCCAGTGCTCATCACATCACGTATCCTCCTTAATGCCCATCACCCAGTTACCCCAACCCCCCACCCACCTCCCTTTCCACAGTCCTCAGTTTGTTTCCTGGAGTCAAAAGTCTCTCATGGTTTGTCTCCCTCTCTGATTTCTTCCCATTCAGTTTTCACTCCCTTCCCCTATGATCCTCTGGGCTATTCCTTATGTTCCATATATGAGTGAAACCATATGATAATTGTCTTTCTCTGCTTGACTTATTTCACTTAGCATAATCTCCTCCAGTTCCGTCCATGTCAATGTAAATGGTAGGTATTCATCTTTTCTGATGGCTGAGTAATATTCCATTGTATATATGAACCATATCTTTATCCATTCATCTGTGGAAGGACATCTTGGCTCCTTCCAGAGTTTGGCTATTTTGGACATTGCTGCTATTGGGGTGCATGTTCCCCTTCTTTTCACTACATCTGTTTCTTAGGGGTAAATGCCCAGTAGTGCAATTGCTGGGATGTAGGGTAGTTCTATTTTTAACTTCTTGAGGAACCTCCATACTGTTTTCCAGAGTGGCTACACCAGCTTGCATTCCCACCAACAGTGTGAGAGGGTTCTTCTTTCTCCACAACCTTGCCAACATCTGTTGTTCCCTGTCTTGTTAATGTTTGCCATTCTAACTGGTGTAAGGTGGTATCTCATTGTGGTTCTGATTTGTATTTTCCTGATGGCAAGTGATGTGAAGCATTTTTTCATGTGTCTGTTGGCCATTTGTATGTCTTATTTGGAGAAGTGTCTGTTCATGTCTTCTGCCCATTTCTTGATTGGATTTTTAGTTTTGGGGTATTAAGGTTGATAATTTCTTTATAGATCTTGGATACCAGCCCTTTATCTGTTATGTCGTTTGCAAATATCTTCTCCCATTCTTTAGGTTGCGTTTTAGTTTTGTTGACAGTTTCCTTTGCCGTGCAGAAGCTTTTTATCTTGATGAAGTCTCAATAGTTCATTTTTGCTTTTGTTTCTCTTGCCTTTAGAGACGTGTCTTGCAAGAAGTTGCTGTGGCCGAGGTTGAAGAGGTTGCTGCCTGTATTCTCCTTTAGGATTTTGATGGATCCCTGTCTCACATTTAGGTCTTTCATCCATTTTGAGTTTATCTTTGCATATGGTGTAAGAGAATGGTCCAGTTTCATTCTGCATGTGGCTGTCCAATTTTCCCAACACCATTTGTTGAAGAGACTGTCTTTTTTCCACTGGATATTCTTTCCTGCTTTGCCAAAGATTAGTTGACTGTAGAGTTGAGAGTCCATTTCTGGGCTCTCTGTTCTGTTCCATTGATCTATGTGTCTGTTTTTGTGCTGGTACCATACTGTCTTGATAATCACAGCTTTATAATATACCTTGAGGTCAGGCATTGTGATGCCCCCAGTTTTGGTTTTCTTTTTCAACATTCCTTTGGCTATTTGGGGTTTTTTCTCGTTCCATACATGTTTTGAGATTGTTTGTTCCAGCTCTGGCAAAATGTCGATGGTATTTTGATAGGGATTGCATTGAATGGTAGATTGCTCTGGGTCTGTACTCTAGAAACTACAGAATACTTATGAAAGAAATTGAGGAAGGCACAAAGAGATGGAAAAACATCCAACGCTCATGGATTGGAAGAAAACATTGTTAAAATGTCTACGTAATATATATTTTTTTAATTTCTATGCTAAGTATTTACTTAAAAAAGATGTTGGTGGCCCTTCATCAAGAAATTTCAATTATCTTGAAATTTTTTCATGTTATAATAATACCAACATTTTCTTTTCTTTTCTTTTTTTTACCAACATTTTATTCTAAATAACAGTATTCATGTAATATAAGGAACATACAATTTGAGAGTTCTACTGACATGTGTTTCCTGTTCCACTCTCTCTGAAACTATTTTTTGATGAGATTTTTATTCTTTGGTCAGTGGGAAGATTTAAACATTATTTGTTTGAACAGGCAAAATCATAGACCTTCATTTTAAGATTTCTTGGGGGGTGTTTATGAAGAATTTCTTAAGACGCCTCCCTATTTAGATTGGTCTCATGTCTGGGTAGCTTGGAGACATATTCAGGAGATCAGCATCTTATAAAAATGACAAATTTTCTGAGATTTTTTTTCCCCCATCGCAAAGTATTCTCTTTGTGGTTGTAGATCAGTGGTTTATTATAAAAGGATATAATTCAGGAATACCCAGATGAAAGAGATGCATAAGGCAAGGTATGTGGGAAGCGATGTAGAGTTTCCATGCCTTGGCCAGGCACCTCACTCTCCCCAAATCTCCACGTGTTCACCAACCCTGAAGCTCCCAATTATCTTGGAATTTTATATGTGGAACATCTGTGATGTCAATTACTTCCATTCATGCTTCTGTGTGTGTGTGTGTGTGTACATACAAACACATAATTCTCTTTAAAAGATTTTGTTATAAGGTAATACATTCATGTAAAGACATCGCTGAGCTACTTTGGGAGATGCAGTTACTAAGAGTATAAAAATTCTTAATTCTATTGTGGTGTCACAGAACATTGCTGCAGTAAGGTTTCAGAGGACAAAATCACATCTATCAAATACTATTTTCTTGGATTATGAACAAACATCCTTTGAGTAAATTAGATCCTTCTTCAATAAAATTTCAGGTTTCCTATCATCTAAAAAGTGATTTTGCCACTCTTCCCTCTGCATTAAATTATGCCGAATGTTTCAGCCTCTTAGAGTAAATTGGCTTCCCCAGAACTACCTGTGTTTTTGAAATTACTTTTCTTTCTGTAGAAGTAATTTCTACACATTATTGAACTCTATCACAAAGTTTCTATCCTGGGTAATTTTTCTTTATCCTGGGTAACTTCATAGATTTAAACATAGTAGTTTCAGAAGCCACATATAAATTAACAATTTTTTTTGATCAGTACTCATGACTTAGTTAAAAATGTTTTCCTCTTTGTTTTTTTTTTTTAATCAAAATAAACCAAAGACCTATATCCAGCAGATGCTGGAGTTCTATTTCTATTTAAAAGGAGAAATATATACCTATCTTACCTTCATTTAGATTAATCAAGTATTTTAAACTTGTTCCATCTCTCCATATGAACTTGTTAGGTGTACATTTATATATTAATATTTTAGTGGTTGTTCTAAACATTTCAACGTGTACCCTTGGTTATTAGAGTTTATCATGAGTTAGGACTTTTAGCACTTCTCAGATAATGCAAGTATTTAAAAACTTAAACTTTATTTACTCTCCTTCAACTTTTGTGTTTTTGTTATGCATTTTATCTTTATATTTAAAGTCCTATGACATAATTATTTTTATATAGTGGATATTTATTCATATTTATGCTACTTTTACCTCTTCTGTTGCACTTCATTCCTTACTACATTCTCTGCTTCCATCTGGGGTCATTTTTATTCACTTGAAAAACTCCCTTTAGTATTTTCTTATAGGGAAAATCTGCTGGTGACAAATTTTCTCCATTTTTGTCTTAAAACATCTTTATTTCATTTTCTTTTTTGAAGAATATTTTTATTGAGTTTATATTTTATATAGTTTATTGAGTATATTTATAGGATTGTAGGCTGGCAGCTTCTTCTTTCAGCATCTTAAAATGTGTTATTTCATTGATTTCTACTTTCACTGTGTATGTTTGATAATCAACTATAAGTCTCATTGCTGAGCCCTTGAAGATAATGTCTACCCTGTGTCTGCCCCACATGGCTGATTTTTGATTTTCTCTTTATTTTTCATTTTCAGCAGTTTGGCTATGATTTTTTAGAAAGATTTATTAATCTATTTGAGAAAGGGAGAGAGAGCGAGCATGAGCAGGAGGGGCAGAGGGAGAGGGAGAGAGAATCTCAAGCCTGACACAGGGCTTGATCTCACAACCCTGAGATCATGACCTGAGCCGAAACCAAGAGTCGGATGTATGACTGAGCCACCCAGATGCCCCTGGCTATGAGATTTTTTTTTTTTTTGTACACTGTTGGGATTTTAGAGTTTCTTCAGCCTAAATCTTGATGTTGATCATTTTTATAAATTCTCAACCAATCATTCTTTGATTCAAATATTGTTTAAAACACCAAACCAAACCAAAAAACCCACAAATATTGTTTGTTTATGTTTTTTTTTTTTTGTTTTTTACCAAATCTCTCTTGTTATTCTGGTTCTTTGATTAAATATATATTTGACCTTTTGAACATATCTTATAAGTTTCTTCTTTTCTGCATTTTCCATTTCTTTAATTCTCCCTGTGCTTAAGTCTGGATATTTTATACTGAACTATCTTCACTTTCACTAATCTTCACATATACTGAATTTAATCTGCCTTTAAAATCATGCTTAATTCTCATAATTATTCATTTAGTTATTTGTGCTTATTTATACTAGAATTTTAATTTAATTCTAGTAGAGTCCAGTCCTTTCATAAAAGTCTCCATATTGTCATCTATTTTCTTGAACGTATTAGTCTCCTAGAAAACTCACTGGACCAAAAGACTTTAGTAGAAAATAAATCTGCTGAAAGATGACTGCTGCCCCGGCCTATTGAATCTCATTTCTACAAGTGGGAACACTAAACACAAGATATAAAGGTTAGAAATAATGAGAATTATATATAGCAAAAGAGAGGATGACCTGCATTTATGACATAAAATGGTTATAGAATTTAAATGCTGAATAAAACTTTAGTGATAGTGTCAGCTAAACCCACCCCAGTGCCAAATGTCTTGCACCTAATGAACGCTCAGTAAGTCTATATAATGAATGCATCCTTTGGATGAGTAAATCAAGCCTAGATGACCTGCCCAAGAAACATTTTGCAAGCATAGCTAAAATGGAGCTCAATTCAGGAGAATGTCACAGAATTGTCATCTCTATAAAGTATCTTCCATTGACACGTGTCATTTTCCTCCATTTATTAGAGTTTTTATTATAAAAATTTAAAACATATACAAAGTAAACTGAATGATTTACATAAGCAAAGTAATAAATCCCATGAACCTATCACCAAAGTTCAAAATTGTTCAACATTCTAATTATTATTTTTCTGTAATTATTGATTTATTGATTCCTTTACCCACTCACCAACCCTCAGTTTATAATTTTTTAACAAAATTTTTGAGGTAGAATTTACAAACATCGAAAAGAGAAATCTAACTGTTAGTACAATGTTGGCAAGTAGATCTACTCATGGAACTGTACTGTTATGGACTGAATTGTGTCCCCTTAAAATTCGGTTTGAAGCCCTAAACCCCAGTGTAACTGTATTTGGAGATAGGGCCTGTAAAGAGGTAATAAAGGTCAAGTGAGATCATCAGCCTGGGACCTTGATCTGATAGGACAGGTGTCCTTGTAATAAGCAGAAGAGACACCAGAGATCTCTCTCGGCACACAGAAAGGAAGGGTCGTATGAGCACATAGCCAAATGGTGGCCACTGACAAGCCAGGAGAAGAGGCCTCAGAATGAAACCAAACTGGTCAGCACCTTGATCTTGGACTTCCAGTCCCCAGAACTGTGAGAAATACACTTCTGTTGCTTAAGCCACCCCATCTATGGTATTTTTTCATGGCAGCCCTAGCTGACCAACACATACTCTAGAATGATAGAGAACATTCTTATATACCCAGAGAATTTCCTCACCTCTCTTTCCAGATTATCCCTAATGCTCTTCTTCTTACTCTTTTTTTGTTTAAAGATTTTATTTATTTATTTATTTATTTATTTATTTATTTGACAGAGAGAGAGAGAGCAAGAGAGGGAACACAAGCAGGGGGAAGGGGAGAGGGAGAAGGAGGCTTCCCGCAGAGCAGGGAGCACAATGCGGTGCTCGATCCCAGGACCCTGGGATCATGACCCGATCCGAAGGCAGATGCTTAAGGACTGAGCTACCGAGGCGCCCCTCTTCTTCTTACTCTTGATACAATTGCTGTTATGATTTTTTTAACCTTATATTTATTTTGCTTGTTTTAGAAATTCATATAAGTGAAATAATTCAGCATGTTGTCTTTTGGGTTTCTTTTGCTCAATATTATGTCTGTGAGACTCATCTATGTTGTGTGAATATGTAGTTCATTCTTTTTCATTGTTCAGTAGGATTTAATTGCATGAATATATCACCGTTTTTCTGTTCTCATGACGTCAGACCTTTGAGTTGATTCCAGTTTTTGGCTGAACAGAGCTGCTATGTATATTCTTGTACAAGCCTTTTTGTGGACATAAGTTTTGATTTCTCTCAGATAAATGCCTGGGAGTAGAAATGCTGAGTCGAAGAGTATGTGTGTGTTTAACTTCATAAGAAACTGCCAAACCTTTTCCCAAAGTAGTTATCATTTTACATTCCTACTAGGGATGTGTAAGATTCTGGTTACCCTCCATCTTTGTCAGCATTTGGTATTTTCAGTCTTTTTAATTTTAGCCATTCTAGTGGATGTGTAGTGATATTTCATTGGGATTTTAGTTTACATATGCCTGATGATTAATGATGTGGAACACTTTTTTTATGTGCTCATTGTCCATTTGTATATTTTCCTTTGTGAAGTATCTGCTATGTGCTTGCCTATTTTAAATCATTTCCTATTATTATTATTATTTTGTTGTTGTAATTCATTATATGTTCCAAATATAAGTTCTTTGTCAACCATATGATTTGTAGATATTTTCTATAAGTCTGTGGCTTTTTCTTAATATTGTCTTTTGATGAGCACAAATTTTAAATTTTGATGAAGTCTGATTTATCAAAATTTACTTCTATGGTTATCACTTTTGGCATTCTGCCTAAGAAATCTTTGTCCACTCTCAGGTTATGAAAATATTCTTCTATGTTTCTTTGACAGACTTCATGGTTTTATTTTTATGTTGTAGTCTATGATCTATCTTAAATATTAACATGCTTGAGGTCACACTGTGTATAGAGCCTTTCAAATTGCCCCCCCAAGTATTTCATCAATCTTTTTTTTATTATGTTATGTTAATCACCATACATTACATAATTAGTTTTTGATGTAGTGTTCCATGATCCATTGTTTGCATATAACACCCAGTCCTCCATGCAGAATGTGCCCTCTTTAATACCCATCACCAGGCTAACCCATCCTCCCACCC